>NW_020187732.1:2277362-2279262 GCF_900000015.1 Plasmopara halstedii | reverse complement strand
AGTCAAGTGGGAGGTCTGTTGTTGTAGACTAGTAATGGAGGTAGCACTCAGATGATGGATTTGAGTGGAAGCGTTAAAACTCCACATCAATGTTCCAAGAATTCGCGTTGGAGACTCGGCTAGCGGGCGACTAGCGAAACAGGCGTGTATAATGAGAGTACTGCAGATCTAACTATAAATTATTTTAGAGAGGGATAACGTGAAGCTCAATGTAGATGGGTGGAGTGGTAATTATTTCAGAATGTAGCTTGTATTCAGAAGAGGTGGTGAGGGTGCCGAATGAAATCTCAGGTCCGCGATTCGACGGAAAACTTCGAAGCTTCTGGCAGAAACTCGACACAAATCGCCCAACAACCAGTATCAGTGGTATGTTTTGATGATACAATCAATGCAGTGTGGCTGCAATGAGTGCACAAGGTAATTTTCGTTTGGAGGGGTCATTTAATATGAGCACAAAACACGAACGGTGCAGAGGCAGCCTTGTCTCGATGGTACGGTCCGCGAAAACGAAATGCAGACTTAACGAAAAGGTCAGCACTTAATTGATAAGTGTTTCTCATGGGACAAGTGCAGTCATTGTATACAGCACCTCAAGGGAAGAATTGCACATCTCACGCCCACTTTTGACTTCGCTCTCGGCATCCGTGCTTAGGCTTACATTTAATTTATCTTAGAAAGTGCTCAAAGTAACAACATTCTATGAATCTAGCAATTATGGAATTCCTAACACCCTATGGCGTATTTACAGCCGGCAAACATTTTGTAGAAAGTACGGGGTAGGACTCGCGCGTATCTTTTGCATGCGACTTGTCTGACTTAGTTGACTAGCTGCGAGCCGGTTTTTCTCGACAGTTTCTTCCAAGTTTAACAAGAGAGCGTGTAGCAATGTGTCCTGTCTGCAAAGGATGCTTTCATCTTGATTTCAGTAAAGGAGTTGGCACTACGAAAGAAGCCACCGATATCACAAACAGCTTGATGCATCATTCTAGGGCGATAGAAACGGTCGGCTCTTCTACTCTACTTATCTTTCTATTATTACCACCCCCACTTGTTAGTAACAACTAGGGTCTCAGCTTAGAAATGAGACCTTCTTCTTTCCTCACTCGTAGTATCGGTAGCCTACTAAAAGTATCAGCTCATCTTTCGGCCTGGCCAGCATTCTCCATGAGAACTACTGCTGGTTGAGATCCATCCATTTCTGTGAATAGTAAGTCTGACCAGCGAAAAAATGGAAGGTTACCTGGGGGCCCTATCCATCTATTATCATGTCATCAATTACAAAACTTCCTAATATTCTAAACCATGGCTTCTGTTCAGTCCACCTGGCTTTATCTGATTATGGCTGCAATTTGTACAGTTTAAGTGCACTTTTCTAATGACTCACCACGACTGGTAATTCATGAGTGAAATTAAAGGTCGACCTTGTCCCGCTTAATCCTTCAATGTCCTCTCGTCTTGGATCTTGAGACGAACATTCGGAATGGAATTGCTCTTTACGGAATTGGACTCTCTCCGCGCTGGGAACATTGCAACTTTGCGGTTGAGATCATTTATTTCGACGACCCTTTTGCTTTGATTATTGACACTCCCCCGCAGTAGCGTCAAAATAGTATGCGCATTTCGCTTCTAAGTTTTGCGCTTCCAGAAATTCTTATGCGTTTTAACATTCGTAGAAAATTGATCTTGTGCTTCTAGAACAATTGATCATATTGGTGCCTTTGTGAACTCAATAAAGCTTCTATTTTGGGGAGAAATGTCGTCGGTGAAAGACGTTAGAACGGTGAAAGGTGCTTAGTATTTGATATCATGAAGAAGCTATGGGCTTCTGTTAAGCATGTAAATACCTTAGACAAAAGTCATCCACCTGCGATTTTTACTGCAAGTGCATTATCAATCAGCA
>NW_020187732.1:2266259-2277352 GCF_900000015.1 Plasmopara halstedii | reverse complement strand
GAAAACGCCGATTTGACCGAAGTGACGCACGTCAGTGCCCATTTTCGCGCTCGACCACCGAGCTTGGAGATAGCTAGCTCCACGCGCTGTTGCTCGGTCTGAAGCATAGCGGGCGCCATGGCCATCTTGACCTCTCTCACCCAGAGCAGGCGACTCTCTCATTTCTTACCTTCAAAGGTCTTAACACTCACGATGAGCGGCTTGGGTCGGTGTGGAGTCATCCGTCGTCGACGGTGGCGTCATGGACGCAGTCGATGCCGACATCTTCTACTGTAGGTGCTCAAGCAGAGCATTTTCATAGCTTGAAAATGCCTCAAGGCACGCGTTGATCGCTTTAGGTCCTTGCGAAGGGAGATGCTGCATTCATCTCAGGGCCAAGCAGAGACATCAGCTTTTTAAGCCCTTTTTGCATGCCCTGAGGAAATTAAGAGAACTGCTATATCCTCAAAGAGGGTCAGTCGTAACGACTCAGGTGTAGATTGACTACAAGTGCTACGAAGCGAGGCTGTCGTCGCTGTTTTGCTTGGAGGAAGCTTGGTTAAGGTCGGTGACCTTCGTTCTATTCTTTGAACCAGTACGAGTGTAGTGGATCGCAATCCACTTACTCCAAGAGTAATGACAACCTTAATCGAAGGCTAATTAACTCTTCCGTTAATGGCGTTAACTGTATTTCTCGGTGTTATTTGCGGCAAAGCTGCCTGTATCTAAGCGTTAGGACTTACTTCGTATATAGTAAAACCTAATTAAAAGCATAGCCAGTGGCTGTTCCAGCCACATACTGACTAGTTGTTTAAGTGTAGCCAGACCATTGTGTGATCACAGCATCTTGTGTGACCAACACCCTTCATACCAGGGCACGTGAATCTCCGTTACAAGAATAAGTCTCCATTCAATCCTTTGGGCCTGAGCCATCTACTTACAACTTACAGGTACTTTTCAGCTCGGCTGGCTCAGGAAATGGCAAAACCAGCTGACAGCTACATTCAAACGTTTCAACAGAATTACGCTGAGGACCTTTACATACCGTCACTCACTCTGCCTTGGCCGACATATATTCTTGACACCGCGGCATACATTAGATTCTTGTTACACCCAAAGGCAGCTGCTTACTGCCTCTTCTTCTAAACTCTACTTCAAAACCTCGGCTGCATTTGTACTGGTCAATTTGGATAATCTCGTGTCTTCCAGCGAAGGTATCAAAGATTTTGCCGCACAAGACGCAGTTTCTTCTTTTGCGAAGGTATATTAATGGTTCCTTAAATTTAACCTGGAGGGATAAGCGAAATACACAGCTTTTCTCGATGACTGGTCGATCTAAGACGTACAGCTTTTTTGACACACCATACCTCAAATGAGATCTAATATCACATTTCAGTAAAATACTAGGCAGCGTTTTGCGCTCTCGAAGGCCTCGCATTTTAACTTAAGGTCCAATAAAACGCTCGACGCTTTTCTCTCCCATCCCTACCCATAGCTGGCATCTACAATGCATCCGCGAGCTGTTTACTGTTTGAAAAAATCGCGCGCCATGAATAATGGCCTGTTCCTCTGCATATATTAATCTTATTAGCGCATCTCAAAGCCTGAGACGTAAAGATCAATTAATTGCCGTGAACTGTGACCTCACCGACATCGATGGGGTTAAGGCTGAATGACTTGACTTAGATCTTCACGAGGTAACAAAGAGCCCATAGCTTACCCAGTCGGTTGCCCTATGCCTATAAGGACCAGGCAAATTCTCGCAAAGAGTTCTTCGGACGACCGTGTATGGTAGCCCGACCCTCTTACATCTCAGCCGAAATAGAAGAGGAATGGAAAGCGCCAATTTTTAGTATTCCCCGTCGCGAGTGCCACAAAGCCGCATTGTAGTCTATATATCTTCAGTCCACCGACTCTGGCGTGATTGCAGCCTTTTCTCTCTGGTATCCAACCGGCCCTCGTAGCCCAGCATTTTAACGACACCAACCTCTATATTGAAAGGCGTGTCATAACCGCCTCCGAGCCATTGTCCGTCAAGTGTACTATCGCTTCATAGCGAACTAAAGTCAAAAGCTTTCCAGCGTGTTCAATTCCTCCGATGATTAATAGTTAAGCAACTCGTGTTCCATCGTCTGAAACAATACAGTCCATTAACTGTTCATTAGGATTGGCTGCATTGCCTGCAAGTGCTGCCAAATGCGACGAGATTGCCGTGCACCTTGCCCGGAAGGAGGTTTCGACTCACAGAGTCCGCCTTTACTACCGACAGAGGTTAAATTTTACACTCTTTAGCCAAGAGCGCTCAAAATAACTCAGCAGTGAGTAAGCTCTGCCAATCTAGGAGTGACGAAAATATTGCATCAAATTTATTCAATGTGAAACCAAATATATTCCTGTGAAAAATGATGTGTATTGTTTGGCGCGAAGCAAACAAACCATGTGAACTGCGAACCACTCCTTTACGGAGAATCATTGTCTTTCTAAGCATTATTACTTTTATTCATTTTAGTGCGAGTTTTCCGTCACGGCAGCTTGACACGCTTGGTAAGCTCGCTGATAGACGCTTTCTTTGGTGATCGAAACGCGCCTGAAAGAAGAAATTGTACACCTCGCTGCTGTTACCAGCACCATTTCCAGTGCAGATACAACCAGACATTTTGACAGTGTTTTCTATAGCAAGGCATGTCGGTGACCATTGTTTTGAAACAAGAGCAAAATTTTTGTTCTAAATTAGTCACGATGCTTAGCAATAGATAGGCGGGCCACCGCTGACCGTCTTGTAATTGATAATCAAATTAACGCGCTGCTGGGACTACCACTAAACCATTGTGCAAAGCGATCGCAGAATTTAAGCGAGAGACGTCCACGCATTGATTTTGGTAGCGCTACATATAATTTATAGACTTTAAAGGAACGGTTTGCTGACCTCATGGACCTATGACCCCACCACAAAAGTGCTCTATTCTTTGGGAAGGGATGGTTCATACGATCTGACTCGCCGATATCAGCCCGATCAAACTTCGTAGCATTCTTTATCTTGAAGGGATTTAACTTTAACGACATGTGCTAAGTGCGCGATGCTATTCAAGAGAGCTAAGATTAATGTCACATGCTTGTACCATCACCAGATAAAACTAACACCACTTGTAATGGGCAAAAGTTTTATAAAACGCTGTTTACCGACCTACTGATGCAGTGTTTTAGTCTGCAACACTAAGCAGTAACTTTGCTGCATTAGCCATTTTACAGTTGTAGCTAGAATGGAAATGAGCAATAGTCTAACCATCCCGAATGGAATTCTAGCACGTTCAGTTGTCGTCGTGGGTTTATTTGAACAGTATACAACCATGCTCTTAGGAACCATACGAATGCAAAGCGCTCTGTTGTAACGTCTTTACCATCGTATATAGCAAATCTACCTGATGATTTAAAAAAGCAATCCGGTTCTGCCCAGATTGGGATGCCTTAACTAACTTAATACGATCATGTAGCTCATATACACCATCCAGGATTTGGCTCATGTTCACGTTGGCTGCGCGCCGAGATTATTGAAGAAAGTCGACGTTCCGCCATTACAATAGAAAATTGCGGACCTAGCTGCAAAAGCGTTGTCTTCTATCAGCCTCTCTAGGTGATCAGGGGTGGCACATCAAGTGAACTGGATTTTGAGCCAGCGTGTTTACCAGGGTTCTGACTAGTTTCTCGTGGAATTAATAAGCTACCCTCCCTCCGTGAGCCCATAAAATTTTAAAGTCCGAATTTGACAAGCATCACTGGCGCTTATAAGCTGACGACTTAGTGCACATTCTAGCATTACCTCCGACATAAGAGAAAACAATGTTGCCCAGCGTAATGCGCTTTCTACTAGCAAGAATAATCTTAAATCTGAACCTTTGCCGGTAGCCATACCAGCAGGCTCATGAGTATGAGCATAGCTATAAATAGCAAAGAGAGGTGCTGAGTCTGCAACTGGACATCTAGGCCTCGCTCCGACGTTTGCAAGATCAAGCATTAAAGGACGTTCTAGTCAGAATATTCTTCACTCAATTTACCTTATATAGCAGTAACGCAGGTGATGTGACATCCATCGGACTCTGTGTGCGGATTGAGTACAATACACTTCGACACTCTCGTTAGTGTTCACTATTAGCGTTATGAATAGTATGAACGTATTTGATTTCTGCCTCCTTAGGCGTGAGTCATTCTTCTGAGGTGTAAGGTAAAGATATACTCATGGAGCAATTTGCAATAAGAACATTGCTCGCACGCATTGACGTGTCTGATACAATCAACAATTACGACGCGGCCATGTCTGCAGAAGCCACTGTCGCTGTATCGTGTATAGACCATCAAGTATGACTTGCATAGCCAGGTCTAACTCATTCGGAACGAGGTGGAGATTGGCGTAATATCTGCGGCCGTGCATTGAAAAACAGAGCGTAGAGAACACTACATATTCAGGGGCTGGCTTCGCCGTTAATGTCACCGTGTTGGATTATGGGGACCGAACCGGGATTCGGAGTGACACTATGAGTGTTTTTACCTCCGTTACCTCACCGAGATTGGATAGTACTTCATCGGCTACAGGGTCCGCGTCTCTCTCGGTGGGTCATTGGACACATTTGGAAGGGAGCTTTAGTGCGGATTGCGCTAGCGAGAACCGATACTATTACGCTCAACGAGAGATACAAACGTCCGGTGGACTGGGTGTATGTAGAAATTTTGCTTTTGCGTAGTGTATAACAAAGTATAAATGAGTACTCTCTTGTGTTCGGCAGCGTAGACTCATAGAGTCAATACTTCTGTGTGCAAGTTTCCGGACGGCCTCAGTGCGTCTGGGCTATCAGCCTGACATCGTTTAAGGAGAGTCGCGCCCGTAATTGCTGAATTCCATTCAACTTGACTACCACGTAATACGATAGATCTCAGATCTTCTCAACGCCTACTTGGACTCAATGGTTCATCAACCGAGCCTGTGTAAGAAAGAAACCATTCGCACCACTCAACCAGGAATACAGGGGGCCACCAGGGTTGAGTGTTAGAACTACCAAATAATTTGCATCTGCATATAATACGGTGCTGCACGGTAGCTTAGAAACCACCGTCTGTGTATTCAGCGTCGCATCAAACGTGGCAGTTGAAGGAAATTACCTTCCACGCCTCTACCCAACCAACGTAGAACAATATTCGAGCTCTACAATCAACGCGATATCCTTTGCGTCCTTAAAGTGGTAGGGTTGATACGAAGATTTTGTGTGTGTCGCGTATGAACGCCCCCCACGAAGAAATCAACGTTACCATTTCCAAGCAAGGGTCTGCCTCATCCCAGATGCTAAAACACTTGAGTCTTGAGCGTTGTCTGTTAATTCCCACATCCCTGACGGCTTGACAAGTCTTCTGACCATAGGAGGCTCGCCTACACGCCTGGGCGGTGAAGATATCTGCAACATCTCTCGCTTCAGAGCTTTCCATTAAGATAACGCGCCTATTACAAATTACTGTGCTCTGTTTTAGATTCTCGCGCGGTCTCGCTAGCTGGAACACCGACAGCGCGATGTGCTTTTGCTTCTCTTGATTTATAGCTAGATTATGGCCATCTTAGTCTTCTTGCCTTGAGAGAAGAGAGTCTTTGAAAAAATATCTCTACCCCAAACGAGCTGTTAATTTAGCAACAGTGACATTACTGTGCGAGTCGATTTAGTTTATACACGCATCTGACCAAGGCGTTCCGGAGGTATATCACTAGCGCATTCTCTAAGCTGGTGAGCTCTCCAGGCGATAAGCTTAAGGTTTTTGGACCGCTTATTGTGCTATCCCCTCGGGACCCTTTTCAGGCAGACGCATCTTAAGCGTATAATGTCGTGTTGGGAACAGATGAGTGTGAACATCTTGTGTTCCATCTTTACGAAGAAAAGCTCCGAATTGGCAAGCGCAAGTGTTATATAATTATCTTTGCAACAGCCATACGTTCTATTTGCAATCCTTGTAGAAATTTTGATCTGAGATTGTTACTCTCTTTCATATTAAAAGGAGTGACAGAATTACTGTGTGAGCTATTTGCCTACTGCTTGTCTCAATTACTATGAACTATTCCTGATCTAGCTTTGCCTGACGTCTTGTCGTCGGGCGCGAAACTTGCTGTTCACGTGAAAAGTTGTGGACAAGGTGCGCGAGGCTCAATCGAAAGGGATGATCAAGCAGAATTAAAATAATCGTCCATGTGAGCTATGCTTTATCGAGAGAAAAGCGGTTTGGTGGAAATGGATCACAATGATTTATATATCGTCGCAGATTTGAAAAACAAGACCAAATACAATGCAAATAAAGTATAACATTCCGACTAACAACTAGAGCACTGTTCAGCTTTTGCTCAAGTTTCGGAATCTTGTAGTTGGCGGCTGCCATCCTTGCCCATGAGCAGCATCATCATTTGCATAAACTGCTCGTGCCGATGACGGTTTTCAGCGCGCTCTTCAGCGCGTTCTTCACTGCGGCGACGTCGTTCTTCCCGTTCTTCATCGCGTCGACGTTCCTCCTCCCGTCGTCGCTGTTCAGTCTCTTCCCTCCGACGTTGCCTTTCCTCTTCTCGACGCCGAAGATCCTCATCTCTATCCAGATCGCGCTGGTATTGCGAGCGGAGAATAACTTTAAGTACTGACGTCAACAGATCATCGCTCGGCAACGGTGTGGTGTCTACAGTCGAATGTTGCCAATCTGTTGACTGGCGCCTCTGACGCGGCCGTGGGACAGCAGCGGGCACATCGCTACCAGCTTTAGTCGCAAACGATGTAGCTTTGTCCTCTCCATTTTCTCGCTTGTCCGCTTCATTTGTTAATTCCTGTCTATGATCGTCACTGTGTAGCGGCTGAAGCATGGCTTCACTAGACTCAACAGGCGTCTCGTCGTTGATGGTTGTAGTGAGTGTGAGTGGCACACCCTCAATCATTTCCTTGTGCACAACGTGAGCAAATGTGATAGCCTGGTTGTTCTTGGCACCCCGTGGTGGAATATTTGAGCGGTACAAACGCGAAAACTTCTTTTTGAGAGAATCGGCCGAGCGATTGTGTTTGGCGAACTGCGCATTGTGTAGCTGTGCAACAACGTCCCATCCCTCGCGCCAGTGACTACGCACTATTTGAAGCAAACCCATTGATTCAGCCTCCGTGAAGCCATCGCCACGTCGCTGTATATGCGCACCAAGTCGACGCTTCACCTCGGTTTCCAAGACGTCTTGATGAGTTAAGCGTCCAGCCATAGCTTTATTTCTTATTTACGGGGTTTGTGAATGGATCAAAAATTTGTGCTGAAATAAGGCAACATCATTTAGATACGTTTGTCTTGGCTGACGAATATTCGGCAAAATTAAGGCACAAAATTGGCTGAATTTGTAAATAGTGATACTCAAATCTACATGATGTCGGCGCGGCAAAATGTTCAAATTTAATCTGAGCAGCGTACTGTACTGAATCACATATTGCCATAAAATTCGATTTGAGGCACCATTTGAAAGCTACGCATACACATCTCGCAGTAGAGCTGGATGGTGAAGAGATTCGTGGTTTTCGTACTCATTGACGGGCTGGCCGATGCATCGCTGGAAGAGCTGGGTCAGCAGACACCGCTAGAGGGAGCGCAAACACCTGCCATGGATGCCATTGCTCGTAGGCCTCCTCCGTGCTTTTTCGTTACAAAGATTTAATTGTTTCTTCTGCTTGTCCTTTCATATAGATGGAGGTCTGACTGGACTTATGGATCCCGTGGAGCCTGGATATGCTTGTGGCAGCGATACGGCGCACATGTCCATTCTAGGCTACAATCCTATCGTGTATGTCCCGAGGACGAATTTCGCATTTTCTTGCCGCTAATCTGTTGTGTTTTGCTGCATTATTGCAGTCACTACTGTGGACGCGGATCTTTCGAAGCCATGGGTGCCGGGCTGATGATGAGGAAGGGAGACATTGCCTTTAAATGTAATTTTGCAACGGTAAAGGAGAATGAAGACGGTCAAATGATAGTTGAAAGGCGGCGTGTAGACCGCAATTTTCCCGCTTGGGGCATTGAGCTCTGTAGCTTTTTAGACGGACTGTCTCTTCCGGAATTTCCTGATTTACTGGTGGCTACAAAATATGCAACTGAACACAGATGTGGAATTGTCTTCAAAGGTCGTGGACTTTGTGACAAAATAACGGGCACCGACCCACTAAAAGATCAGTACGTACATATATTCATCAATCTGCATGCTGCTCAATAATGCTTAATATGCAGCTTGCCACTAGTGTCATCGAAGCCACTAAATGACACACCTGAGGCTATGTATTCAAGCAAGGTTCTAAATGCTGTATCGAATGCCATTTATGAACGGCTGTCGAATCATCCGATCAACAAGGCACGTAGAGCTGAAGGAAAGCCACCGGCCAATGTCGTGTTGCTACGTGGTCCAGGTGAGCGAATTGATGTGCCGACATTTACAGAAATGCATGGCATGACTCCTTTTATGATTGCTCCAACATGCATCATCGCTGGTTTGGGCATTTCGCTGGGCTTTGAACTTGTGTCTGCCCCTGGTGCCACTGGAGATTACCACTCCAATTTGCGGTCAAAAGCTAAAACCGCATTAAGTGTGCTTCGTGACGACAAATTTGACTTTGGTTTCATCCACATCAAGGCAGTGGATGATGCCGGTCACGATTGTGACGTAGCTAAAAAGGTACACTTTACAGAGCTTGCGGACGAAATGATAGCTCTATTGTTGGAAGGAATTCATGCTGATTTTGGCGAAAAAGACAGTGAAATCACCATTGTCGTCACTGGTGACCACACAACACCTGTTAAATATGGAGATCATACATTTGAGCCGGTGCCATTTGCTATTGCACGTGTCGGAGCTGCGTACAAGAGGCTGCAAAGCTGTAGGAATGCTTCTAATCCGTACGAGTCTTTAGCAGGTCCATTGACAGATGAGGTGACCCGATTTTCGGAAGTGGCTGTGGCCAGCGGTGCTCTTGGTCGGTTTTCAGGAGACCAAGTCATGAAGCTCGTCAAAGAATTTCGAGATTATTAAAATGTATGTTAAATAAAGCCTGCAGAAAATTTGTTCTTCTATTTTGCTAAGCAAGTAGCTAGAGTCAGACCACCAACATACAAATGAACCATCGATGCCATGCTTGTGGTGGTCTAACTCGATATCCTTAACGGACTCATTATGGAAACCACAAAATTGGTTAATGAAGCACAAAGTTAAGAACCAACTCGCCACACATTATACAGAAAGACCCTGGCGTTGAGGGAAGATCGCAAAGTGTGTACTGTCGCGTGGATCATTGCGGAATCTGTCCACCATATTCCGTTTCAGAAATGATATTTGTTAGATTCGCTGTCAAATTCTTAGCATTGACGTGTTACCTCATACTTTGAAGCAGCAGGTGCGCACTTCATAATAACATCTGCAGTAAAGCGTCAGAAATGCGCAGCCTTCTACGTGATTTATAAGCCTCTTTTGCCCCGCTCTGAATACCTTCCTGCAAGGAAATAGCAATAGATGCAATCTCCAATAACGTGTGACATGTCTAATCACACAAAATGCTCAACATGATCGAAACAGGTCTGTAGATATACACGATGCAACACGACACCAGACGGCTTAATTATGGCATGATCAGCCATTCCCACGGCATCAAATTGCAGTGATGTGAGATTAAATATTTGCGTGAGGTGCTGGTTAAATCTTTGGGTAAAGTCGACAGCGGTGCACAGACATGCTGTTCTGCAGCACATCCATATAAAAAGTTGCGCAACGCACAAGCTTATTCAAAGTATGCACAACTCGCCGCTAATCGTTTGCATTTCTGAGAAAGTCGGCGCCGAGTTGGAAGACTTGCGATATCCCGTCAATTCCGCTTTATGCTAAGCATGGAGAAAAGCACTATAGCGTCGCGATGTTTTGCTAGTAACGGTCATTGTCGTGTTGTGCGATATTTGTATTTAGAACCAGGTCAATTTGATGACGAACTCCCCGGTCCGGAGGCAAAACCCGTAGCGGGTCCATTGTCACCACACATTTTTGTCGACAAAGAGTAAATTAATCTGTAGGATCCTTGGGTAACCGAGCCATAAGGATCCTACGGGCACTTTCTGCACTCAGTTTTATAAAAACATTATCAAAAACGGACTCATATGTGATGCATGACGAGCTCAGCTCTTCCAGCGGCATTATCATTACGGACTCGGTAATTTCACCATCTTGAGTTTTTTTTGCATGTAGAATCGAGCTCACGTGAATTGGTGGTACTTGTCTCAAGACCTTATTCCCGGGTAGGGATGGAAAACTGATGTTATCATAGTAACTCCGCCTACGAGTGTATTTAAAGCTTTTAATGATCTGCACGGTGGGCACATCACTTGGTTGCGGACTCAGTTGTCCCGCCTGCGTGTCATGGTGTTTTTTATCCTTTTGATTCAGGCGAAGCTTAATAGCACCATAATTAATACTAGATAAAGGTCCGCGGACATGTGGACAGACAGATACACATTTCGTTTACAATCGTGGTTGTTACCCCTAGCTAATCAATTTTGATACAACCGTGAGCAATTAGGTATTTAGGAGGCGCTCACAATTCTAGCACTAGACGTAGACTGCGGAGCTAGCAGCTCTTCGTCGGCCGCCGAACGGAAGCCGTATTTCACATGAGGGAACATTTTGGAAAATGACAGAGAAAAGCTCCACTGAATTAGCCATTGACTCAATCCTGCTAAAATCGAGCACCAGCGCGATGCAGCAACAATCTCGAACTTAGGCCGTCGCTTGCCAAAACGAGCAATAATGTCGATCCTTTTTTAAAGGATCATTGCTCTGAAAGTTTCTTGTCCGAATTTGACAAAGGGTTATGAAGCTCAGCCAAGTTTGTTTACCCGAGCGCATAGCCATCAATTGTCTATCATTTATAGACTTCTGCCATGAAAATATAATTTCCAGAATCCTTTTTGACGTTAGTGTTTAATTTGCCATGACCAATGTGACCAAGTTAACGGCGCCATGGATACGGCCTGTTGTCATCACGGCATCTCGATTAGCTGGCCAGTTCCGCCACGTTGGTGGCGATTGAAGTTATGCCGAG
>NW_020187732.1:2265653-2266249 GCF_900000015.1 Plasmopara halstedii | reverse complement strand
GATGGCCATCGCATCCGCCATGCTCCAAACCGAGCAACAGCGCGTGGCGCTAGCCATCCCCAAGGTCGGTGGTCGAGCGCGAGAATGGGCACTGACGTACGGCACTTCGGTCGAAGCTGTGTTATCCTCCTGGGCGGAGCTGAAATTGCAGCTCTCACGAGTGTTCCCGACGCCTAACCAAGCATATCGCGTGCGAGCTCGTTTCCTTGCCACCCGACAGGTCACCAAGGAATTGGTGGACTTTGTCGAAGAGATGCGCACTCTCATTGCCGGGATGGCAGCAGATCCCCTTCCTGAGGCGGTTACAGTGGCCGTCTTTATTGAAGGCCTCCGCACTGGCGTGACTAGAATGGAAGTCTTCCGTGCGCATCCGTCTTCGTTTAAAAAACCGGTATATGTGGCATTGAATGCCGAGTTCCATTTCAAGTTGACACGACTTCGTTGAATTGCACACTCCAACAACTCGTCGAGCGGGTCTTTGCCCATGGATCTCAGCTTTGCTGAGGACAAGGGAGCAGAGCTCCAAGCTGCCGGGCAGCATACACATATTTGACGGTGTTTTGTCTGTGGAGACACCCGTCACCTTCGGAACGGAA
>NW_020187732.1:2240925-2265643 GCF_900000015.1 Plasmopara halstedii | reverse complement strand
CGGGACGGCGCCCGAAGGCGCTCGGCCACCCTGAGGTTGGACCAGCAACTACTTCTGAGCACGGAGTGCACCAATCTCCATTTCCAACGGCGCAAGGCGCTCCACCATCGCAGGAAGTGACCTTTCGTCTGCTCGACGACTAGAAGCCGCTCGGACAGAGCACGATACTCCTCAACGTGAGGCAGTCGTTTCAATAAAGTGCTCTAAGCTCTCGAGGTCTTCCGCACAACGGTAGGCGGCCTCGCAGAGATGTTCGGCAGAATACCGATGACGACGGTTTTTGTCCTCCAACGCTTGAAGAGTATCGCGAGTCACCGGACGGCGACCGACCAAGTTGTCATCACCCGCCGCCGACTCTTCTCGATGATAATGGTGGAGTCCACTAGCACGTGGAGCGCCTTGTGTGTCGACGTCGTCAAATGGGTTAAATCAATATCTTACGATGTTGTGGGGATACCCAAACTCCGAGAATTCGCGGGAATTTGCGGTGCTACTTCGGCAAGATTGCTTCGACGTCTGTGGACGGTTATGATCAGAAGGATCATGACGCTCCGCATCGTCGTGCGCCTAGCGCTTCTCGACGGTATCCCGGGAAGCTGAAAGACCATGAGCTGAGCTCGAACTATGACCCTTAGTTGCTGTGGTCACAGACTCACCCGTGTGAGAAACTACAGAGCTCGCGGAAGCATGATGGATGATTCCATGTGTCGCAGGGCAACAATACGCAGGAAAGCGGCGTTGCGCCTTGAGTTTGGCAATGTTAAATTGAAGATGGCGCTCTACGCGCACGTCCACTTTATAGTGGCTTCGCTGTAAGACAGCGAGGGAACGTTTTTCTTGCCGATGCACCCGTCGTCCAAAGATCTCATCATCATCTGCAGCGGTATCTTCAGGGGCGAGCACCACAGGAATAGTCCGCATTGCCGGTCTAGGGGCTCCTTCTTTTTGAGTTCGAAATCGATTGCGGTACGTATCCATTGGGATTTCTTGAGGTACCAAAAGGCGAGCTCGCACAGCTTTTCGCTGGTCGAGTTCAGCTGGTGTAGTGGCTGGGGGCCCGACTACGTAGACGCATACGTCCAAGTGATCGCGTCTTCTACATCAGTAGCGGGATCCGCCGAGCGGAAGCCGTATTCCACACGAGAGTCTGGGACCGAACGTGTATACGAGTGCATAAGAGGCACCCTATGGACAGCCTCCAACCGCTGCTCTTGCTCCTCGTCGAGACGATAGGTAATAATACCACTTTTACCGGTAGTCGAGAGGTTGGGGAACGGACACGGTGTTCGCAAGGTTTGAGCTGAGCTCACGTCGCCACGTCGCTTTCCTCGACTTCACATGCGGGGAAAGGAGTATTCGGCTCGTAGTCGACTTCCTTCGAATCCTCGACGAGAAAATCCATCGCCCGGGGTGTGTGTGATGTGTTACGCTTGGTTGCCAAGGGATCGGGATGTGCTTTTCGTGAAGCCGCGGATGTACTGTCCGGAGATGCACCCCGTGCAGAAGAAGAAGGGCTTTGTCCGCGAACACCCTCAGAACCAGCGAGGCTGGGTGATATTTATGTCATAGACACAGGGCAAATTGAACAGAGAATGTTCAAAGATGTTCTGAAGGACGTACCGTTGCCTCAGACATGCGAGCCTCGTATGAGGCGACAGGTAAATGTGAATTGTGGGAATCACAATTTTGATGAGGGGGACTGTACCGGGTTTACACGTACCTTTGTATGAAAGAGCGGGTCAGAGATGGAGGTGACCGTACAACGGTGTGGATTGCACAAGTTAGTAATGTAATCGAACAATGGTACGGCTACATCATAACAAGAAGTCACTATGTGGTAGGACTGCCAGTAGTTATGTATATAAATCAGGTTTTACTATTTAATTAGGATAACCTCAGGGTTTTGAATATAGGCCCAGAACTTAATTGGCACTAAAGACACATTTGTCACTATTGACGAATTGCTTAAATGAGCGCATACAGTTTAGCACTGCTCCTAAGTGTTTAATGTGGATCTCCACATCCGATATTCCATGCTCTGCACCACTATAAAGAAATCATCACAGCGAAATCATCACAGCGGTAGCACCAGACGGTCAAACACCATGGTACATTAGACAATTAATGTAACCTGGGTAGCCGGCCACCTTGGAAGAGAATGGTATACTCTTGGTGAGCGCTGTGCATTGGTGATCAAAAAGTATTATCATTTGTGGGTACGTGTGAAACGGTGCAACGTGACAAAACCTTGCTGCATGGGCCGGACCTTTTGGTAGCCTGCCGAATCCAGTAGTGTTGGCAAAACGTAAGTATGTACTTGTATGTCCATCTTCTTCAAGATGTGTCCAGTACTATCAGCTCTGTGTGGTTTGTGTGATCCGTCTGAGCAAAATGGATCACCGTACTGCTGTCACAAGTGATGTACCCGGTGATGACACAGCAAACCAATTTATCAACACAATTTGTCAGTATGACTGTCACTAACGATTGTGTCTGATAGAGGTTTGCCTTGTATAACAAAGTTTTGATAACCTTCGTCCCTGATAATAGAAACCAGCTCAAACACGTCAACACGCTGACTTATCGTAATAATGGTTAAATGCTTTCAATTAAGCTTCCTACACAGGCAGTATCTGCAAACTATTATTTCAAGGTGCAGCCGCGTTACGTCGGATCCTAATCAGCTATAGGAAAAAATAATCTTGCAATACTTTAACATTTCGATAAAAGTATAAGCACAACCTGGGTTCTACATTGAATAATGAAGTTATACCACGATCCCGGTCTGATGAGCCCGTCGGATGTAGAACGCTCTACGTGAGAATAGGCATCGTCTGTAACATACCCAAAAGCCAAACAGCCACGCGACTCTTTCGTAAGGGCACGCAGTAAATGACGGAAATCAGAAAGAGCATCAAAGATCTGAGAAACATTTGTTTTAAATGCAAGCCGCGACGCTCGGTGAGTGTTGACGTGCTACCTGCAACGGATAACCGTAGCGCTCTGCTTAGAGGAAGCTAAGCTAAGGTTACCGACCTTACGTTCGTCACAAAAATCATTACCATTGCAGCGGATCGCAATCCGCTGCACTTATAACCTTATCCAAGGTAAAGAGGATCTTTCGCTTAGAATTGAAATTGTATTAAATTGTCTTATTTGCTGCAGAGATGCCAATATAAAAAAACCTTAAGTTTCCTTATTAGTAAAGTAATACCTAATTAATATAATGAAACCTATTTAATATACATTACTACTTGCAATCCTGCCACGTAGTGGCTTCTAGTTACGGTGTAGCCACATCACTGTGTGATAACACCAGCTTCTGTAATCCACACTTATGTACGTTCACATCATCTTGTGTGACCCACCCTTTCATACAAGGGTATGTGAAACCCCGTTACACCGCCATGAATACCATGGTTGTCGCCTCCAATATTGCTCAATGGAAAAGGGGTGGTTCACTTTCGTGTAAAATTTGTTATGACCAGGTGAGTATACCAGGGCTGTAACCAGTGACTGATGCAGTAGATGGGAAACCTCATTCGTAAAGCCCATAAGATTCGTGTCTTGCCTTGGTAAGCGTTCGCCGGCGCTGATGTTGCTGACGATTCGGATCGTCTTTGGTTTTGTATTCTTAGATAAGATACAGGATCGATCGTCACATCGCGTTTCACACCAGTTGGAAAGCTTGACCTTATGATGAGCTGGACATCAAATTTGTAGCTGTGAGCGTCATATTCTCAAATCGAGACGGGCTGTACACGGTAGAAACTTGACGTGTTGGAGTGACAAGCCGACGTCCGCATCATGCTTTGTCATGGCAATGTCAAATATAAGACGACCCTCGATTCAAATTTCTGCTTTACTGAAGCTCATAAGATAGCCTTAAAATGTGTGAGATGGTGGATTCCCCTCATGCAGCTCACACATTGAGCACGGTATGCATCGGTACACCCGCCAAATCTCCGATCATAGTAAGTGTTTCTCTTACCACTGCTGCTCTCTGCAAGAGCGGTAATTTGAGTTATGATATGTGTGGGAATTTAAAGCGCTAGTGGTACAAAATTTTGATGCTAACGTTATCGTCGGAGTGAGTGGATCACCCGCACGCATAGGCGTTTAGGGGAACAGTGAGTAGCTCAAGATACCCTGAACACGTGGGCTGCTACTAACGTCAGCGTAATGTAGATAGTCCGACGATGAATTTTGGTAAAGCTTATAGATAATAAATATTTAATCAAAAAATCTAAATATGTATATATCACTCTTTAAAACGCAGAGCCAACAAGACAGCTAATTATCTTAGAGCTTTCAAGTCTACTTCAAGTGGAGCAATAACTTCATCATCCGAACGTGTTCACCCAGACTCTTGAGTCTTGACCAAGACTTTCTCTATGCATGACGCCGGTGACTCTGTCGCAATCATAAAGGGATATCTCTTAGAGTTGTAACTATATTTGATATGGATCTACAGGTTCACGTATGCTTAATGCAAACGTATAGGTCGCAACTTTGTGGATATTTGTGAGCACTATCTCTCTGTAGCCACGGATCGGCGGATGAAGCTGCTGTTTAATATTTGGGCTTGAGCTTTTATTCCACAATTATTTTTGGTTTTAAACAGTGACCACCCTAGCAGTGTGAAGTGGGTTTAATTTATCGTTAATACTGTCAAACGGTAAAAACAAATCCTTTTACTCAAGCTCATTCCAAATATACAGTATCAAGAATCGTCATGCATATTATGATTATTCTGTTTGCTGATATAAAATGCTCGCCGAATATATAGAGCCTGATGACGACGTCAAGCCGCTGGTGCGGTGAGGTACTAGGATAAGCCTTACATCGTTCAGCATTGGCATTATCGTATTCCAATACACCAAGTATTTCTATTATATCTCATACTGGAAAGTTTAATTCACTGTGTTTATATACCCAGATAAATGCACAAAAGCTAATTTCACTATAAAAATTGTGAAGTCAATCAAATCTGATTTTATATTATGTGGTCATGATCGCACTGGGTAGAAGCTATTGTGACAGAAGACAACTTTTATCGAAATGTTAAAACTCATATGACCCCACTGGGCAACCATCAATGTCTGAAGCCCACTTATACAGAATCTGTAACGGGTGTTGCCGTACACTTTGAGCTGAGGTATTCTTAACTCTACAAGCCCGCGCTTACAAGTGCACGATCAAAAAATTCGCGCGCTCTTAACAGGAGTAAAGCCGAGACCTGTCAGATAAGTGATGCTTCTAGTTTGCATTGCTGTATCAAGAGTATATATATTTGGAGTCAAATCTTTCAAGAATAGTACTTAATCGATACCTATTATTCTCTTTCACAAAAACCTTTGTGCGCTTAGTAGCCCACGCTTACCTCGAATCCTTTCTTTTCGGATATTATGGTATGATTCACATTTGGCTATTGAACAAATTTTGAGGCTCGTATTGAGTGTGTAAGAGGGCACTGTTTACATCAGCCCCACAGACACAACACACAAGCTAGTGCGACGAGAACGCAATTTCTGACCCTGAGTGAGAAGGACAATGCCAACTTGAAGGAAAGATGTAACAGGGTTTCACGTGCCCTGATAGGAAGGGGGTGGGTTCTGCAAGATGGTGTGACCACACAATGGTGTGGTTCCACTTAAGCAAGAAGTCAGTACGCGGTTGGACTACCAGTAGTTATTCATCTGAATAAATCATACTATATAGATAGTAAAACTACAGATTTAGATTTAGGCGGTTTTGACGCAAATACAACTGAGAAATACACTTAACATTTAAAACGGAAGAGTAAATTAGCCTTGGATTAAGGTTGTAGTCTTGGAGTAAGCGACTTACGATCCGCTACACTCGTACTGGTTCTAAGTAAAGAACGAAGGCCACCAATCTTAATAAAGCTTCCTGTGAGCGAAAAAGCTACGGCGGCCCCGCTGCAGAAGAAGAACAACGTAAGGTTTTGACGGCAAATTGACGGCAGTATCAAAATAACCTTGTGACCTCTAGTGCTACATGCAGACCGCATCAAGGGCTCCTACATGTTTTACTAAGATTAATACAATCAAGGGTTCACTGAGGCTGAACCTCAGCTTAAAATTTATAGAAGATATTGCATTTACGATGCTTAAACTCCGGAAGAATTATACTTCGATTTTCGAGGAACGTTCCCAGCTAAAACGACTGACCTACGTCACCGCTTCAAAGGACAGAGACACATCGGTCTCGTCACCAGTACAAATCTCCAAGTAGGAACTAGCATTTTGTATCACAGAATGTTTGTGACTTCATGTAAATGTTTCATATGCACGTGGGAACACCGTACCTTAAACCCTTTTCTATAAGTTTTCACAATGCACGCAGGAGGTACATCTATGCACCTCCATTTAACGGCTAAGTGTAGCACACAACAGAGCGAAGCCAAAATGCTGTGATGTATACCTTGTTAGTAAGATGCTTGTGCAGGCTTTTGATATAAGCATCTTTTACACGACTAACCGCTCAATTTTATATGAATCCCTTCAATCTTATGCCATAACTAAATTCTATCTCACGAGGATGTTTACTAAACAAACACGATCCCTTTTACCAAAATTTTAATGGTGAATTTTAAGTATGTACAATATATTGGTTAATTAGATTGTGTATAAGTTGATATGATCTGCCATAAATTGGCTACCTGTACAATACTGCCACAACTCGATTATAGCGTGCCAACGAGGGATAGGCAAAGCATATGATTATGGTATGATTAGGTAAACAGCTTCCAAGCTTTAGTAGTAAAATCAAAATATCCAAAGTCGATTAGTTATGACATCCATTAGTTGATATTCATACTCCATTAATATTGCCAGATGCTGGCCAGCTGCAATTTTAGATCTGCATGTTGATTTCTCGCCCGATAGTCCGAAATCCGACAAGTTCTGTAGTAATGTAGTAAGGCTTAGCATAAGAGAGGCGATAAATGCGCTGTGGGCATTCTTGCATTTCTGTAAGAACGTCAAGCCTAAAAAGAAGACAATATAGAAATTTGCCGAAGGCATTAGTATTCTTGTCGATTGTACTTTATGTTGTGCAGAGATGATTTTGCGACTTTTTGTAATCATACCAAACATTGCTCTTCTCGACCACTGTAAACTGGTGATAATTTGGCAGCTTCTTCCACTTTGATTACAAATCTTGACTGTGTTTGATTGTAATCATTCAGTTTGATCACATGCCAGTTGCATGAAAGTACAGTAGAAAATGGTGTGTGTACAGAATGCCAGCTTCAATAACATCCTCATTTCTTCATTTCGTCTGCCACACATCTCCTGTGCCATGTATTTCGTCCGATCTATCCTCGTCACCGTTTTGTTCGCACGTACGTGCATTGGCACGCCTGACGAAGTGATTCAACAAGGAAATCCAAATTTGAATGTTCATCCTGTAAATGTGATAGCAAGTTCTGCCTTTCGACTAAAGAGCGGCCTGAGACGATAAAGCTGGCCTGGCTATTGGCTTGGGTTTGTGATCAGCCATGCTGATATTCTGGATTTTGTGAGCCAGATTAATAGTGCTAATTTTATATTTTGAGATACTATTATTTTATACATCCCTAGATTAAGACAAAAAACAACGGTATACAAGCCGAACCGATCCTGATAAAGGCTTGGGTTGATAAAGTGAGTAAATTGTCGCTTTGAGATGCTATTTCAGTCGGTGAGGATTCAAAGCACGATATAAATTTTAGGCACACAACATTTCCTTAGCCTTGTATGTCTTTTTACGATCTTACATATACAAAGGGGTAATAAAGAATGTAAGAATTGCCAAAGGTTCACATAACGGCTTTTTGTGAAGGATCAGCCATTTTTTTTATCCATCCAATCACATACATTATTTACACATAAACTACTCCCTTCACAGCAACAATTCGTAGAATAGAGTGTGACAATCTTGTTAGACGCTCGAATTTCGACCTTAGTCTGGAACGGTTGAGTTCCATGTTGAGATGTGCACTGTCGCTGCACAGTTTATCGTGACGATGAACAAGTGACGGAAGAGCCCACTTCGCTGAAGAGTCAAACAACAAAGCTATTTACAATTAACAATCTTTTTTGACGAAATTCAATGGAATAATCTTCAATCGGTGAAAGTTCGATTGTCGATAGCAGATCATTTTCGACGCGGCGTAATCTGTGTAGAAGCACTCTATATTTATCGCCCAATCAGGCGGATGGCTGACTGAGCATTCAATAAAGAGGTGTGGTGTGGCATTGTTTTCATTGCATGGTCAAGAGTAACGTCGGTACCGGTGGTGCCTTCATTACTCTTCATGTCCTCAGCAGTCTTGACAGGCTGTGAGATCATTCGTTACTGAACATTTGATGGCAGTCAGCTGACTAAACACAGCCAAACCATACACAGATCGAAATCGTTCAATGAGGACAATTGTCCGACACCTATATTCCCTAGCACGTTATGTTTGCATATCTCAAGAAAATGCAGAAATACCAATTAGCGATGAACATCTTCCATACCCGCACACACCGAACACATGTGTTATCAAGACATTTTGAGCTTTGAAAGTAGACCGTATGGTGTTGAGTCGTGAAGTGCTGGGCAGCTGATTGATCGTGCAGGCGGCAGTCAAAACTACCGCCCTCAACTATTCTTTTAGCAGCCACTGATGATAGACCATTGCTCATACCATCTCAATGACTGAGCTATTATCTCGCTCAACCTGCCTTGTTGCCGCGGTGTACCAAGTTGTACGCATAAATTTTGGAACCCCTTGCTGTAAATTCATAACCACTATTGATTTGTATGCATCGAATACGCCTATGGATATGAGCTTTCCCAAGCGACATCAATTAATTCAGACTAAGGACCATTTTACTCTCTATATAAAGCAGTACGCTTTTGCATGGTGCTCCGAATAGTTCGCTGAGGTAACCAGATTGCAAGCTTTGCTTTTTGACTTTATGGAGATAAGGCTAATCAGTTCAATGTGAAGTATTTATGTGAGATAATCAGTCCCGATCACGCGATTAGATGTCGTGGTGAATATCTCGACAGACTATTTCCCGCAGCCACAAACTTCAAATACCTTCGGAAGGTGAAAGCCACGGCCCACTTTCAATGAATTTTAGTTTAGCAACACGGCCAAAAATCTGTGACACAAAGTTGAGTCACTGCACGTCTACCCAGCGCGCCTTTAATGCCAATACTGAAAGCGGCTTAGGGTCGAAACCAGAAATATAGATGCATACTTCATTAGCGCGTTATTCCAGTCCTCGTCATTTTATTGACCAACGCCGCAATCTTGAAAAAAAAGCTCCTCTTATCATTAGTACATTAATGCCAGATTCGATTGTCGGAAATTGCAGTTATCATATTCGAATTCGAAACCAGTCCCAACAGTCGGGCAGCCATGTCGTCACCCGCAGACATCAATTAAACGCAACTGGCCCTGATGACCCTCACTTTTTAATTCATTGTTTGGGCTTGTGCTCGACCTCAGCGCACTCGAAGTACCGACTTATTGTCAACTACCAACGCGGCCTTGACGATTTCGATTCTTGTTGAGGCGCGCGCCGACTTCGCTTCGGGTGCTGCCGCGAGTGGTTATCGGGGTTCTTCGTACAGAAACGCCGACCGTGAGATCTATCGTGGCAGCTGTGGAACTATACACAGTTTGCACTGGTTTGAAATACTTTCTTTTTGTTTCTTACGCTTCTGAATCCTATTGTACTCACGACTTAGTGCCTTTTTGACCTTACAGAAATCTACGTTAACCCGTGCATCAATTTTCTTCAGAGTCGCATCATACCCTAGCAAAAGCTTCCCAGAAAGAAAATCGTACGCCTATCTTCTGTGATCTCACCTCGCACAAAAAAGGCACGTCCAACGGTCGTCAAACTTAAAGATCCTCAGTGACTCAGCAGTCAAGGACGACTAGGTCGAGAACAACATCTTTGCAATGATTGCCACCTCTTTGAGATAAGCGGTCTTCCTCTGGCTTGAATACCACTGCCTTAAGATCAGCGAACTTCCGATCTGTAGTCTGGCCGTCTTGTCTTATGGTTAATGAGCAATTCGTGGCGAGCGCCATACACACGAAATAGTCCTCGTTGGTGAAAGTTTTACTGTTGCTTGTCATGCTCGTAATCTCTAAGAGTTGGTGGGATACAATAAAAGTGAGTACCAAAAATTGTAACGACCGAACACCTGAAACTCATCCTGATACTGCTGCGGCTCTTGTTTGTCCATGTCATTTAGTGGCTCTGTGTGTATCACAACGAGACACGATACAACTTAACCTCGCAACAAACAACATCTTCCATAATTTGCCGTCCATATTCAATGGATGCTTTCGGCAGAGACTTTATCGACTACAAGAACAAAGTTTTTTATGTGAAACAATTGCACTTATTGTAATCCTCAGAATTACAAGTAATCTGCTTTCAAAATTTCCTTTCAGGCCATTCTTGTTATTTCCTAAGCATTATTCTCGCCGCCTTTATTTGCGCGTCAGCAGCCAAAATCACTGGGTGCACCAACGGTGCGTATTTACTCATTTTTTAAGCCGAAACGTCGTCCTCAACGTGGCAGGCTCAGCAACAACAGTCTATTGTTTGTAGATTGTAAACATCCGCTTTAGCTTCGCATTTTGGTTCATACTGCGAGGCAAAGTCTACAGGAGCTACGATTTCACCTCGGGCGCAAGTAAAGTTTTGCGCAAATCGACCCGAAGATCGACGTTTTGGGTTGTCGCGACGATTGTTAGTGTTCCCTCGTAGATCTACAGAATTCACCTCGAGTTTAAGTTCCTGAACCCTTGATCGTCGTTTTTGTTGCAAGTCTCGTCGATCGCAAAAGTATGACCAACACCTGGACTTTCGCTAGTTTTTTTAGGCGCTTGCTTGGCTCCGCGCTATGTCCTCATTCACGTCGACAGTTGCAATATTGAAAAGCAACTTTTCAGGAAAAGTCATTATCATGCCTTTCTGATTAGGACTTAGAGTACTGAAAGAACCAATTTGCGGAAATTTACCATTCTAATTGTTGCGGCTGTCGGCGGCGGAATTTTGATGATGATCACACTGCATTATGTGCTGCAGCTCGGTCAACTTGTTATTGCACAGGCTTGTAACCGTAGCAAAATGCAGGTGTGGACTCGCACAACAACAACTTATTAGTTTACGTACTGGTTTGTGATGCACCAATAGTACAATTCCTTTCTTACATCACCCCCGATAGCCATTTCTCATCAAGCGAATGCATATTGTCCCAGAGAACTTTATGGGTGGCTTTTCCAGCATTCTGGGATTCGACTACACGTTCGCTTAAATATTGGTGATTGCTTCTCGAGCAACGAACCTTGACAAGCATTGTGAGCTTTTGTCATCGTTGACTTTATGTAAGTAATGTGCAAAGAAGTACACTGCCTCTATCTTCGAACGTTGGAAATAATCCTTGCCTTCTTATGTCAGACTTCGGCGAAAGCAATGGCGTGAACTGTATTATTGTAGGAAGAGAGATGAACAATTCCAGTGGACTACGTCTATGAGGATCTGGTCCGCACATGTCAAATACCACCATACCATCCTCTCAATCGCCACTTATTGTTATAAGTTGTACTTTGCTGATTTAATAAGTACTAACCACTGAAGTATCGTCTCAAATTATAATTGTATTCTAAAAAGTTTGTTTCGAGATGGAATACTTATGTCGAATATATTTCATAAGTATTCGCAAAAGTCGTTCATTACTTGACGTTTGCAACTACCGTAACGATCGAGTTTACTGCGCATTTTAACTAATGCGCTTCGTAACCGAGCTTTGCATTACTAGTTTGGATTTCGGTCAACCGTTTGTGGAATTACTTATGCAACTGCAATAGGGTAAAGTAATACAGACTGAAGATTAAGACTCTGTTAAATGGTTACAATTTGACAAAAACAGTTATAATGAAGGTCGAAGTATAGAATAAAAGCGTTGAGAAACAATATTTGACCATTGTGATTCTGTTAACAATTTTCCGTAAGCTTACTCTTTTTTGCACGATCCATTTTCTTCGCAAGGGAAGCCTGCACCGCTTCTCAACACTAATTTTTAGTAGACGAGGCACCAAATTTCGAGTCTCTTGCCGCCGCAGCAACATTAAGCATATGAGAAGCCACAATTGTTCAACAATACTCACTCTTAAACGATGTCTCAAAACTGGTTCTCTCTCTCTCTCATCGTCCTTTCAATGAAAGCGGCATTAGGCAACTTTTTCCGAAATGGACGCAAGCCAGAAGGTAGCCTTAAACAATTGCTCTACTGACGCTGCTGAATCCGCTACAAAGCCTGAAAAGAAGAACGAGAAAACTCGACGCAGTGGGCATGACAAAGTGAACGAAGGAAAAGTCCGAAAGATGCGATTGGTTACAGGAAATTTGAGAATAAATGAAGCGCGCGATGATGCAGCTGGGCTGAGTATTTCCGAACGAAAATGAAATCAGAGAGAGGTTAAATGAATGAGATGAATTCTGCGAACAGAATCTTACTGCTCAATCTTTTCTACGCTTTCTTCTATACTTCTTTCTGCCTTCATAAAAAATGTTTTGTCACCTTGTCACCATTAACTGTAAAAATCACTACCTTAAGACTATATGAAATTACTTCAATTTGTCCACATCGCTTAAAGCGCTCTCATGTCAGCAATGATTCTCACGGAGTCAACTCCTGAAGCTCGTAGGCAATTGCGACGAGTGTTTGCGCCTTGCAGACACATGCGTCATCAGCAATGGATAGACCATCGGGTGAATGTGCAAACGCCACGTTTTGGAAACGATTACAGGTGTTGGAGAACATGTTCGTCATTGGTCGGTCGATCAAAGGGCGGTTGTGGTGATGATTACGACATTTTTTATACCCTACAGTCGGGAAACTATCGTTGACAGGACGGTGATACAAATTGCAGTCGGATCAACTAACGGTATCATTCTAGGGATAACTCCTCTATGCTAAGGGCCTTCGTTTTATCGCTACATTAAAGTTGCGATCACGGACAATTCCAATTTGAAATCCTGTCAGCTGACAGAGATATATGCAGACGTAAGCAGTCTAGATGAAGATTCTAGTGATAGCCTAAGTGGAGAAGTAAACTAGGAGATTTAAATGTAACCAATAGATCGGAAAAGCTGCAAGCAAAAACGCGGCAACTTCAAGGACTTAAAACTTAAAATAGACTCAGTTTAGACCTGAAGTTGTGGTATCTCGACAAAGAGCATGATAACAGACACGCTTGCAAGTAGCTTCGAGAATAATGCCCGCAGTGACCCACACACAAACGAAGGGGCCAAACAAGTGAGAAGTATAGAGAGTGATCAGATTGAAAGTGTCGAAAGTAAAGATCGAAGACCTATGGTCATCCGTGTAGGTGCTCGCGTTGAACGCGAACTGGATGGACTTTGGTTTCCTGGCACAGTGACAGACGCTGAACCCAATAGTGATTGCTACGAAATTGAATATGACGAAGGATTAAATCGCGAGAGTGAGGTGTCAGCTAGCGAATTGCGACTGTTTGACCCAAGTCGAATAGGGGAACCGCTGATGGAAGTGTTGGCAGTGACAGCACAACAGCGAGTAATTTTACAAAAGGATTCGTTGCTGATGCAGACACCCGACTATGACTCTAAAAAGGCACCGACAATTGTTTTGCATCATCAAGGCGAGACTAATGCAGGTAATGCATATGTTGAAACAAATGCATCGTATGATTATGCACTGAGTAAACGCTGTTGATAGCAACGGGGTATATTATTAATGGGCTTGAGAACAATGTCGCAACTGGAAATGGGTTACGCGGCATCCGCTGGCTGCGAGGCAACTCTTTTTGAGCAAAACTAGCTGGACCTAATTTAATCTCTACTCTGTTTACTTTTGTCAGAGACACCGAGTTCTTGACGTAACGCACGCTCATAATTCTCAAGTGCTTCGTCGAGAAGAACTTCCTGGCATCATATAATGCAGGTAATCAATTGTCAGTCCTAAGATTTGTCTTTTAAGCATGAGTGTATGACCTTCTTCTCGAGATCCACAGCTGTGGATATAAGATACTCTATCTCACGCTTGATACGCGCTTGTAGGGCATGCAAAGCCATTTTTCGCTCGTGGTGCTTGAAAACTGCATCTTTCATTCGCCGTTGAAATTCTTTTTCTACTTTTGTGATTCTTTCAGCCTGCTGCGTATTATCCGAGTGGTCACGCCATTTCTGGTGGTAGTTTGCTGACAATGAGGTACTTTTTGCTAGAATGGCGCGAAGCTTTGCTTCAATATTGGTTACTGGGCTACTTACTCGAAGCATCTACGTGGTTGCATCATTACAGGACAGCACAGAGATTTTTTCCGCATTTCACACAGCCCAGAGTCAACTCGAGAATACACAATTTGTGATTAATAAAACTCACCCTTTCATTGTCGCACGTGCTAGAAAGCTCACTCATCTGAGATTCGTCTTCCAGAACAGTGGGATTATCTAAAGTAAAGTCTTTCAATAAGCCACCAAATGCTGTGGATACCGCACGTTCCAGTAGCTCTCGCGTCAGCGTTTGCTGGTCGTTCTCCATTGCACGCCTCTCGTCACATATTTCTCTTGTTTCTGGCTGCACCTGCGGTACCTCAGTTTTCACTGTAGCACGCGAAGGCGCGTCGGTTGCTTGTCTTCCTTGTGCCTTCACCGTCACAACTGAATGTTGAGGCTGAGCTAACTTTGTCGACGAATTCCAACTTTGCTTCGGGCGATTGTGTTTGGTCTCAGACTCTGCAGCCATGCCTCCCTATGTTTGATTGAATGTAACAGTCTAGCGTGCACTGCGCAGATCGCTCTATCACACAATGTGTCTTTCTCCGATTTGAATATGAATTTATTAATCACTTTTATGCTGAGGGTCGCTTCCACACCGCCAACCATCCACTCGTAAATGCATTTAACTGTTGCGTAGCCTGATGCATAGCATCTAAATGCTCACTTAGCTTCTGCAGCGACGTTGTTGCCGCTGTGATAGCCGCTGCGCACTTCTCGTACGAATCAATGCGACGTTGAATCTCTTCCAGATACTCTTCACGACTATGCTCTGTTTCCTCCTGCAGCATATTTAAGTCTCTTTCTGGACCGTTTGGAGTACCAGGTACACCGCCGCCTGTAGACTCCGCCGTCAACGTCCTCAATTCTACAGCTTCGTTTCCTGTTGATGTCATAATTCCCACTTAATTGGGTAGCAAAAAATTTCTAATGTTATACGTATATCAAAGGAAATATGTCATTTAGTCCAGGGTCTGGCGCTCGATGAATAAATGGGTGTTTATTTTAAACACTGAATCTCATCAGTTGGTCTTCTCACTATACTAGTGCCTCGCTCTGCAGAAAATACTCGTTACGCGCTATCTCCTGGCAAAGGTTGTATGATTTCTCCACACCAAACGACTGCTCGGATTTCAATATGGCGTTAGCAACACATTGTAAGCCGGAGAGTGTTCAAGACAATCTTACCGTGACGCCAATCTCGACGAGCAGGAACAAGTAAAGGAAGACGAAGAGTGGAATACCCGGGCTTACTGCATCGCGAACGATTTTGTCGAGCAGGTATAACCTGATGATGGAGTAAGTGACTTCACCTACAGCGATAATATGGCAGGTGAGGCTGAAAATGATACCATGATGAAACTGCGACGGAATCAGCTATTAGTCGTAAATCCCACAACTTTAGAACCATTAAGAGCAGTACGAACATTTCGCACTCGAGCCGGTTCAAGATGAGCAGGGTTAGTGTCCCGAAGAGCCCAGTAGCCGTAGACCATGACACATACTCCAATGATTGAGTCCCACCAGACCTTGTACCAAGTGACAGTGAAGCTAATGAGGTTAATAGCCAGAAGCACTAGTGCTAACTGCTTGCACGCTGGTGCAAACTCGAGCGTGTGCGGTGCAATAGCGGCTTGACTTCCTCGCTTTGTCGCCATCGCTTGTTCAGTACTTGTAAATACTTTGATAATGGATACGATTCCAGGACATTGGACGCACTTCCGACCGCTGGAGGAAGATACGCCCTGTAGACTGATATCTTGAAGAGACACAACGATTTCAACAGGATTCGAGTACCGATTGGCCAGGGATCACTGCGTGATGACAAAGCTTGAATATCACATCAAAAAGGTACTCCAAGTATCGATATAACTACAAGTGGAGCAGATACTCAATTGGATACAGGCCAGGTTTCCTTTGTTGTCTACTTCATTTTCAACCTAAATCAAGATGTCTATTTCGAGTTGCTAATGTGTGCAAGCGCCTTCCTGGCCTGAATTTCTGGCGACAAATATCCACGCTTTTCATAATTGGTGTAGTACGTGAGCTTCTTAGGATTTGGACGCGCTGACTGTGGAAGCGTCTCAAATTTGTGCGGTTTAAGCAGTGCACGTAGAGCCAAACGATTATAGTAGACGGATACGATACTGCCACCATTGGCCTCGACGGCTTCGATTGCTGATTTAGAGGCCTGGGAAACTTCAATGTCCAGTTTCGTCGTAAAATACTGACTTCCGTTACCCAATAGTTTAATGCCATGCTTGACACGAGAGCACGTCACAAGTCCTGAGTCAACGAGACTCTTCATCGTGATTTTTTTGTTTGCGTCAATGCGACCCATATCCACCCAAAGCTGCAGCTTGTCCAGGTTGACAGTCTCCATTGGTGTCGCAAACTTATTATTAAAGCCACGCTTAGGCACGCGCTGATACAGCGGCGTTTGACCACCCTCAAATCCGGGTCCGCGACCAGAGCTACCGCCTGAGCGCGCTTTCTGTCCCTTATGTCCACGACCTGAGGTTTTGCCTTTGCCTGAGCCGATACCGCGACCCAGACGCTTTCCACGTTTGTGCGCCCCATCGTTGTCGCGCAAATTGTTAAGACGCACAGCTTCGAAAGGAGGGCAAGATGCAGCTGAGCTTGCGAAAGCCACGCGTGCACTTTGAATGGCAGGCAGCGCACGTTCTATCGCCTTTAGACTCCACATTATTGAATAAAAGTAATTCGAGACAAAGTATTCAAGCGGAATTAATCGAGCCACGGCACCACGTTTTTTACACACAATCAAAAGGTATCCATGTCATCGAACAACGTCGTGGGTATCACGCTCCTGGATAAGCTACCTGACCTTTCTTACAATGCAAGCGACGACAGCTCCAGCTCGCTGCATACGTACTTCTCTGGGTCTTGGGGCCTTCTGTTCTCTCATCCGGATGACTTTACGCCCATCTGCACCACGGAGTTGGGTGAAGTGGCACGACTGGAAAACGATGGTGAGTTTGCTCGGCGACACGTCAAGTTGTTGGCGCTCTCATGCAATGATGTGGCTAGTCATAAGCGATGGATCATTGATATCGAGAAATTTTCAAACGCCAAGGTTAATTACCCCATTGTAGCGGATACGAGCCGTTGCATTGCGACGCAGCTGGGTATGCTCTCACAAGATGACTTGGACCATGGTGGACTACCGCTTACAGTGCGAACTCTGTTTGTACTGGATCCGCAAGTCCGTGTACGTTTGATGCTTACGTATCCAGCCAGCACAGGTCGTAATTTTGGGGAGATCTTGCGAGTGCTGGACTCGCTGCAGCTCACGGATCGACAAAAAGTGTCAACACCGGCGAACTGGAAGCAAGGCCAGCGTGTATGTATCAATCCTCTAATATCGGCGGAGGAAGCTGCTGTTCGCTATCCAGATCTGCTTGTTGAACAACTGCCTTCCTGTAAAAGTTATTTACGCTTCACGAACAAATATTAGTAGTGTGGCCGTCTCAGCAGCATGAGTGATTTCTTTTGTGCACAGTCATTTGGTAAATGTAGCCTTCAATCTTACAGATTGCGCATTTGTTGTCTGCAGATAAGATGTTCGTTGAATGATTTCATGTATAATGTATAATGAAGTAGCTGCCTAAAATTATTTCCTGCTTTGTCCAGCCAGTAGCATGCTCTCTCATCAAACCCGGTAATACCACGATCGAGAACTTTGCTATACACATTTAATGATAGTCCGTTTAGCTTTATATTTGATTAGTTTGAAAATGTTGTTCGGAGCAGTGGCGATTGCGCTAGCAGACAACTTTTGGCGGCAATAACAACAATACTTGCGCCTTTTATCAATGTCCGAGGGCCAGGAATACGGGATGCGATTTGTTTAAAAAACAGCCTAGTTACATTTTTAATGCATGATGATCGCGACAACCTTTACACATCAAGGGTGCAGCACACCACAGGTCGATCTATACAAGAAGCTAAATCTATACCATGGGTGGACAAGCGAACTGCTGCATTAATGCTTTGATGTGACCAGGATAAGTGTACCTACTGAGTTATCTTCCAATAGATGTTGTTTCTAATTCTGATGTCCAAACTTCACCAGTTGGAACTGCTATCAGTCAATAATCGTGGATCTTTCAGCGACTACTTTGACATAAAAACAAATAAATTTGTTGCTCGAGAGATGCTTCAACTTTAAGCGAGGTGGACTGAGAGACTTGAAAATCGAACCGGGGAATAGGTGCGATTTCCAATATTCTACATACAAATAACATATTGGAAATCGCACCCGGTATCTGCAACAAGTGACAAAACCATTCGTAACATTCCGGTTGCAGCAGAAGAAATTAAATCTCGATCAATTCATACGGAACTTAAAATGAGAGAGAAGATCATTGAACTGGGAAACCACAGCACTCAGCATTAAGATAAATTTTTCGAGTTCATTAAAAGTTTCCAAAGGCTATCTATTGATATATTTAAGAACGACACCCCTTTTTAGGAGTCGTGTAAGCCATGTCAAGCACGTGCTGTATATATATTCATTACACTCTAACCCCTCTCTACCCGGCCCGGGGATTGAACCCTGGACCTTCCGGTTTTGAAGTGAACAGCATACCACTGCACCGCAGGATCGGTTTTCAACAGAACGCTGCCGTTACTACACGTGAACCCGTCGACATTTGCTTCAGGCAAATGCGAGTTCCTGAACGGAGTATGTTTGTCAGTGGTGGGATTTAAACCCACGAGTGCGAATACAGTAGAAATTGAGTCTACCCCCTTAGACCACACGAGCACACTGACTCAAAGGCTATCTATTGATCTGTCGTATTCAATCGTGATAGTAAAACAAAACATATCGCGAAAACGATGAGTCCCTAGCGAGATGGGCTAGCTCCTGGAATCTCGTGCGAGAAAAGGGTTGCAGTCCATTCGTATTAACGACGTAGACAGTAATGCCGATAAGAAACGTCATCATACTTTAGAGACACTGGAAAGACTACTTAGAATATGACCCAAGTTGCTTCTATAACGAGGATGAAACAAGTTATTGTTTTGTTTGTTGCGTCGTAAATCTGTTATCCTGGGAAAAGATTAAGGAATATGACCCAAGCTGCGTCAATAACATAAATAAAACTGGTTATTTTGTTCGCTGTCTTGCTATTCTAAGTGATGCTCACCGAAGATTTGCATACTGCCCTAGGCATGAAAAACTTCAGAGAGGGAGTTACGCTCATTGTACGTTGCAATTCAACGGGGCTGGGCCATTTCTTGTGGTAATGATCGGAAAAGCAATGCACCAGTCTGTATATCTGGGCGACAGTGGTCATTGCTAGCATTTAACAAAAGAAGGCAGGGGTCAACCTTTATCGTGTTTACCCAGTGGTTCAAGTAAGAGCTCAAAACATTTGTTCGCGGCTGAACAGACCAGAATGTTGATTCGATTCTAAAGATGTACCTGGGCATTCTCAACCTTTGAGAAAGGCGGAATAAGGGTTACACTTCTTCCTCCAAATGCAACACAGTGGAAACAGGCAATGAACATGGAAATTCTCGCTGCGGAGAAAAAGCTTAACAGGTTCATGCTGATAAATATAATGTATTCTTTCTTAACATGATCTGACAATCATCCCAAATCCGTTTGTAAAAGATGCTGCCAAATTGAGACAAGGCGTAGTGGGAGAGGGATTTGAAAGACCAGCTCATTTACTGGGCGCGGATAATCACGTTGTCAAAGCATGGAGTGCTATATCAGCGGAGGCATTGAAAAACTGCTCTGCAAAAGCAAAAATAATTCCTGAAATCGTGCAAGAAAACAAACAATTGATGAAAGACGGAGCGAGGACAGCGCAGAAATTATTTAGTCTAGGTGACGGACAACTGCACCATTGAACCTCAATTAACCGGTTTGAAATCCTTCGCATCTCTCAGAACAGCTACGTGAGAGTTTGGACACAAATAAACCTGATTCTATCAACAAGCGGTTATTGAAGTTGGATGACTAAGAGGAACAGAAATGATGAAGTGCTTTCGGGTGCTTAGTGATATTGCCAAATTGCAACGGGGCTGTGGTGCTCTTTGCTTAGAGGAAGCTAAGCTAAGGTCATCGAACTTACGTTCTTTACAAGAACAAGTACGAGTGCAGCGGATCGCAATACGCTGCCTCCAAGAGTCCTTAAGACCTTAACCAAGCTAAAGAGACTATTCGCTCAAAATTACAACTGTTTTGTATTATTTTAGTTGCGGCAAAGCCGCCAATATCCAAAACCCTATTTTTTGTCAATAGAGTAATACCTAAGTAATATAGCAGAACCTAAAAAATATGCATCACTACTGGCAATCCTGCCACGTTCTGGCTTCATTGTACGGTGTAGCCAGATTACACCAACTTGTGTAACCCATACCTATGTACGGTCACATAATCTTGTGTGACCCGCCCTTTCATACAAAGGTACGAGTAATCCCGTCACACACCCCCCCAAATACAATTGTCAATTCACATTTAACGGTCGCCCCAACGAGACTCGCGTGTCTGCCATCACGTTCATAAAAACAACTTTAAACCCTCTCCGCTCTATGAGCACCGTGGCTACGGCACGCAAAACACCCAGTCTAGCTGGTAGCGAGGGCGCCCGCAGGCAAATCCTGTCTCATTTTCTGCACAGGATGCATCTCCGGACAGTACGTCTGCGGCTTTGCGGGAAGCAAATCTCGAGCCCTCGGCAACTGAGCGCGACACAACGCGCCAGCTCCGGGCGACGGATTTCCTCGTCGAGGATAAAGAGGAAGCCGACTACGAGTCGGATACTCCTTTCCCAGCATAAAATGACGAGAATAGGGGCGCGACGGAAGACCAGCACAAAAATCTTGCAGACACCGTGTCCGTTCCCCGACTACGGACTTTCGGTGGAAGTGGTTTTGTTACCAATTGCCTCGACGAGGCACAGGAGCAGCAACTGGAAACTGCCCACAGAGTGGCTCTCATGCGCTCGAATCCACGTAGGGTCCTGGTCTCTCGTGTGAAGTACGGATTCCGCTCGGCGGATCTCACTACTGAAGCAAGAGACGCGATCACTCGATTGTTAGGAATCTACGTAGCTGGGCCCCTGGCCACTACACAAGCTGAGCTTGATCAGCGAAAAGCTCTCCGAGCTCGCCTATAGTACCACAGGAATTACCAATGAATAGGTACCGCGCTCAACTTTGAGCTCAAAGAGGAGGGGCTCCTGTACCCGAAAGCGAACTATTTCTGTGGTGCTCGCCCCTGACAAAACCGCTGCAGATGACGATGTAGCTCTTTGAGCGATTGGTGTAGCGGCAACGGAAACTTTTTTCACTGTCTACCTTACAGCAAAGCCAAAAAGAAGTAAAAGTGCACCTTGAGCGCCATCCTAAATTTGAATTTGCCAGACTCAAGTCGCAACGCCAATTTCCTACGTATTGTCGCCCTGCGACATATATCACGCTCCCGCGATTATGTGGTTTCTCACACGGGTGAGTCTACGACCTCAGCAGCTCAGGGCCAAAGCTTGATCTCAGCTCATGGCCATCCAGCTTCCTGGGTTACCGCCGAGAAGCGCGGGATGCAAAGGGTCACGATCACTTTGATCATAAGCATCAACGACGTCTGGGCAGTCTTGCTAAATGAGCACCTCACACTCCAACGAGCTCTCGGAGTTTGGATATCCCCGCCACTTCATCAGATTAGACACTGTCGGCGACGTCGTCCGCAAGGCATTCCAGGTCGTAGTGGACGTCACCATTATCATCGAGAAGAGTCGGCGGCGGGCGATGACGACTTGGTCGGTCGCCGTCCGGGCACTCGTGATTCTCTTCGATCGTTGGAGGACAAAGTCCGTCGTCATTGGCATTCTGTTTATCGCTGTGCAGAAGACCTTGAGAGCCTGAAGTACTTTATACACCAACTGCCTCACGTTGAGAATTATCGTGCTCTATCGGAGCGGCTCCTAGCCGTCGAGCAGACGAATACATCACTTCGTGCGACGGTGGAGCACATTGCGCCGTTGAAAACGTAATTTTTTTGCTTTTCATGCTAACAGCCAGTTGCTGGTTTAAGGTTTAGGTGGGCGAACGCCTTTGAGCGCCGTCCCGTCGCCAACGCTCCCGCGTTCACTTTCGAGGTATCCGGTATGGCTTGATCAAGCCCACATTTTCTAAACCGGGTGGGTGCGCATCTTTCGGAAGAAACAGCGAATACGCAAGGCCTCGCTTGGCCACAACTTTAATAGAACTAATAACTCGTGGACGGTGCTTTGTCTTAAAGACAGCAGAGACTGCATGTGTCGGAAGGTTTTTAGCATTTGATGAAACCAGGTCTCCGACCTCAAAGTTTTCAAAATTTCTTTTGCTTCTTCCGTCTGCAAATTCTTTCTGCATGTCTTGGCTTTCACTCATCGCATCGCAAACATGTCGAAGGACACTCAGTCTGGTTGACAGAGAGTCGTCGACTTCTTTACTAACAGTGCCGGGGCTGACATCAGCTATCCGTTTGGCTATTCCACCTCCACCAAGCCCTGATCCATGGGATGGCGGTGCCAGCGGGACGCGAGCCCGTTCGCGTAGAACGGCGTGTTGCTGGTAGACGCATGAACTGCGTTGTTCAGGGCAAATTCCACAAGTGGCAGCATGGCGCTCCAGCGCTTCGGCGCAGACGCTACGACGAACATCTTTAACGATGCGATTCACGCGCTTAGTCTGACCATCGGTCTGCAGATGGTCCGCTGTTGACATAGTAAACTTGGCGCTCAGCATCCTGAATATTGTAGACAAAAACTTCCCAGTAAAGCGCGGGTCTCTATCAGAGACAATTGACTCCGGAATTCCATGCTGTCAAAAAACACGATGGACAAAACGCGTCTAGAGTTCAGCGTCGCTGTACCCACACCTTCGATGATGTCTTGCACTGCCGCAAGACGAGCCATCTTGCTCAAACGGTCCACAAAGACCACCGCACCCCTGTTGCCTGCCGAATCCTTCGGCAAGCCAAACATAAAATACATTGTCATGGACTGCTAGCACCCAGAGAGTCCAATAAACTCCGGCTGCACCACCGTATTAGAGGAGGTTTCACCCTTTGACACGTCTCACACGTGGTCAAGTATGTGCTCGTCCATTTATACAGCTTGCGCTATCAAGAGTGGCAACTCACCAAGGTGTACGTCTTCTCACGACCGAGATGGCCACTGAGTGGGGTGTCGTGGGCATCATAGAGGATAGGGTTTTTCAAATTCTGATCGTGAGGAGCCACACTTTGTAGCGTATCCGTCGAATAGGTGCTATAATACAGCAAACCGTTATCCAACAAATATCGGTGTAACCGCGCGCGAAACGCGCCGACAAGCTCTTGTCCGAGTTTCCAAACTCCTTGCTCCCGAGAGCCTGTAGCAGCGCCGCACACATACTGTCACCTGTGTACTCGGTGCGGATCAAGTTCATTATCCGGCCTGCATGACAGCGCATCAGCCAAAGCATTTTTATTTCCCAGCTATACCTCACTTGGAGTTATATTCCACAAAGAATGAGAGACACCTGGCCATCCTCTGTGAGAGGTGAGGCGACTGAGTCGCAGTGCGTAATGATTCATGATCTGTGTAGGCGCAAATGGCTTTGAGCCAAGCAGTAGCCAACTGAACTTGACAAGTGCATACTTCATCGCAAGCAATTCCTTGTCGCGGACTGGGAAGTTCTTCTCTGCAGCCTTGTGCTGGTGAGAATCGAACAGGATCACCCGATCTCGTCCCTCGGCGTCTGCTTGCAGCAGTGCACAGCCGATGGCAATATCCGAAGCGTCTCAGACGACACTAAAAGAACGATCGGGGTCTGGCAACACCAGTATTGGTGCATGAAAGAGGCTATTTTGACCCTGTCAAAAGCCGCCCGATGCTCGGTGTCCCAACATCATTCCGTATCCTTCTTAATTCCACAATGGCCTAGACCTAAGCGGGATACGCTCGAATGCCACACTTCCCGGTGAAGCACCCTAGAATGAGATTTCCTCCATGCCGATGATGCACTTATCTGCATTAGTATACAGAGTATTCGTGCGCATGCACTCGAGCACCGCTCTCAAATAAACGATATGAATCTCTAGATCCGTCCTCCCGTGCCCACACGACTGTGGACGAAGTTGTATCGAAATATGTCTGTGCATACGCCCGGTAGTGCCTGAACAATTGCATCTCAAGACGATTAAATGTAGCTGGTGCATTTGACAGCCCTTGGGGCATCACCAGCCACTCCCGGAGCATGCCGCTCGGAGTGCTCACCGCTGTCAGCTGAATATCACTCGCTCTCATGGGCAATTGGTAATACCCATCGACCAAGTCGAGTGCACTGTACTTCGTACAACCCACCATGTTGTA
>NW_020187732.1:2231205-2240915 GCF_900000015.1 Plasmopara halstedii | reverse complement strand
GTTTGGGTGTGGTCACACCATGCACATCTCGTGTGACACATACCCCTGTTACCAGGGTTCGTGTAACCCCGTTACAACCCGCCCTTTCATACAAGGGTGCGTGTAACCCCGTTACATGAAACTCTTGGAAGTAATAAACCCACTTTCTCTATGCACCAGAAGAAGCGCTCAAGCACTAGGCAGTCGTATGCTCTTGGAAATAATCCACACTTCATTGTTATATATCATGCAATTGACATTCCCCAGGTTAGTGAAGATACGGAGTTGTATGGGGTGGCCACGGGTGGTTGCTCAGGAATGTGTCGATGGATGAAGCGATGCCCGGAACTGCCACTTAAGAATGAATGAATCGTTGGTGGGTATGGCGATTTGTCCAACGGAAAGAATCTATAAGGGAGAGATGTCGACTCTATACGCGCGCGTATGTGTGCTTTCCACGTTATATCTCCAGTTCATAGCTTTTACCAAGCGGTCTGTCTTATCTTTTTGAGACGGCCACCCAAAATGGTATCATGTATCGTACAGTATGATGTACTTAAGGCCCTTTACATGATATGCTACAGTACGTTGAATGTCCAGTAAGTCAGTGCTGTGTCACAGCAAGCTTTGGGGGGAGTATCAACACCGGGATCAAGAAATTCCGCTTATTTCTCCACATCTGTGTTGTAACGGGGTTTCACGTGCCCTGGTATAAAGGGTGTGGGCTTCACAAAACGATGCGACCACACAATGGTGTGGTTACACTTAAACAACAAGTCAATACGTGACTGGAACGCCAGTAGTTTTACGTTTAATTAGGTTTTACTATATAGAAAGGAAAACCTATATATTTAGATATAGGCGGCTTTCAAAACGGAAGAGTTTATTATCCTTGGGTTGAGGTTGTAGTTACTCTTCATGCATGTGAATTGCAATACGCTATACTCGTACTAGTTGTAAGTATAGAACCAAGGTCACCGACGTTAGCCAAACTTCCTTTAAATTAAAAAGCTACGACGGTCCCGCTACATGTATGCTCAGCAACACAAAAGTGTAAGCATCACCATCGTACCCACTGAGCCACAATCCGGTTCAAACACTGTATTAGTGGGAGTATTGGCGTATCTAACCACCGCCAGTTCCTTCGATTTTCTATTACACACATGCCGACAGCATATACTTTTGTCTTGAGGGGTGGGGGCAACCAGTGCACATGATTTGGTCGTTGGATATTTCCAAATCTTGATGATGGAGGAGGACGTTCCTTTGGTGGCTGATGGTACACCGTCTGATATGTTATGGGAATGGTTCGTGATGTCGCAGGGACTACCCAATGCCCCAGCATCGTTAAATCGGTTGGTCTCGTATATGTTTCGACCATTTGGGACGCTTCGCTCAAACATACTATTGCTCACTCGAAGGACGCAGATGGCTGATCTGCCGAAGAAATGCACTTGGCGCACCAATGTATGCGTGAACATTTTTTGCAAGCAAATCTTGCAAGTGTATTTTCGGTGCTAACGAAGTACCGGTCCTCTGTCACTTTGTTGGTGAGCATGGTGTTCGTGCAGACTATGAGAAGGTCAAAGCAATCGTGGAGTGGCCAACGCCACGAAATTAAAAGGATTTGAGGAAATGGATTGGTTTGTCCAATTACCTGCACCGCTTCTCGCGTAACTAAGTGGAAATTGTAAGCCCACTACCAACTTGCTGAAGAAGGACGTACCATGGGAGTGGTCATTCACTTGTGAAGAAGCGTTCACTCAAATCACGATCAGTTTGATGGAAGCAGCGTTACTTGCTTTACCGATGATACGAAGCGGTATAGCGTGGTGTGTGACGCCTCTGGATTTGCTTTCGTTTGTGCATCGTTGCAGAAAGACTCAAAAAGTCGTGTCGTTATTGCGTCAGCTGAAGCCAGCAGAAAAGAACTACCTTGACCACGGCAAGAGGCTTTTGGCAATGAAATATGCCCTGGTGAAGTCTCGTGTTCAGCTCTTTGGGTTTAACTCTGTCTATCGTCTACACGGATACGAAAGCTTGCGTTTCGCAGTTCAGTCGCCTCACTTGTCACAGCAAATGGCTTGCGTCATTCATCGCAGAATATATACGTCATGGTCGCATACAAGCCAAGGAAACTGAACGTGCTGGCAGACGCATTATTACGTCGTCCTGATTATAAGCTAGCGCACATCAGCTATATCGAAGACGATATATTCGATATGATACGTCGAGCGTATGTCTAGGATTAATAGTGTGATTTGATCATTCGAGCACTGTCATCAAATGATATGGTATTCCATGACAAGCTTCCTGGTCGCTTGAAATAATATTGAATCGTAATGCATGGAAGAATGGTCTCCTGTACTATGAAGTTGCACATGACGACAAGCCACGAATTGTGGCTCCCGACAACGATGATTTGAAGTACAAAATAGTCTACGAAGCTCATGATATGCAGATGGCCGGCCACTTTGCAGTGCCCAGCTTTGATGGCCCCACATGTACAATTGGGTTGCACGATACGTAGAGTTATGCGATGTATGTCAGCGTTTGAAGAGCGCATGGCACACGCAAGTGCCATTGCAGAGTTCTTATTGACTTGGAAGTCATTCGGTCTCGACTTCTTTTCGGCTCCCCCGAGGATGCTAATGGTCACAATGGGGTACTCGTCTTTTGCTGACAGACTCAGCGAGATGGATCACGGTTTTCACAATCACGGGTTGCCGGACGCCATCATCTCTGATCGTGATACACGCTTCACAAGTGGCTTCTGAAAAAAATCCGAATTCTTGGCGCTCGATTGGATATGTCCATAGCGTACACACGGAGACCGATGGGCAAACAGAACGAACTAACCGAGTGTTCGTTTTGTGTTGAGAAGCTTCTGTTGGGAAAATCTTGCAGAGTGGAGTTTGTTGTTATCATTGCTTTAGTTTACTATGAACAATTCAGTTCATTCATCCACTGGATTTACGCCATATTCTATGAATGGCTTGCGACACCCGCAATCACGCTTTGTGCGATGGTTGGTGTCTCTGATGTAAGTGGGGGGAGAGCTCGGCAAAATGTTGCCTCCTAAATTGATACAATCAATGCTGCGAATGTGAAGCGCAAGTATAAGGACGACCTAACCTCATAATCATGAGTCGTGCGAATGTGATCACACGGATGCAAAACGCAATGGCGAATGCGTAAGATCTGCAAAAGGAATACGCAGATAGACGAGGTTGTCAAGGCAAACTGTCATTTATTGTGGGAGAACTATGTACTACTTAGAACTAAGAATCTATCAAACGATTCGGTCTCAAGCTTGGGGAGCTCGACGCCATTACCTCTATTCATCAGTCCATTCTGAGTAGTGCCATGCCACGGGAATGCTTGTATTATCGACCTTTCAAGCTGGCTAAGCACCCATCCAACGTTCTACGTAAGGCTCCTCAAACCCTATTATCTCGACGACTGATTTCCAACCTGGATGTAGCGCAGTCTTATTTGAAGATGGATATAAAGAGGCGGCTTCGGCACGATGGCCAAAGCTTGAACCTCTTGGCGTCCTCGTCGCAGCTTCGTCCTCGGGGTGACGAGAATAATCAGGAGCGTTCAAAACAGAGCGAGATCGCTTGGTGCATCATCAGCGGAAGCAGCTGCAGCATGAAGGAGAGCTTGCACATAGTAAAAGCGGATTTTGTTTCAGTTTTAATGAGTTTGAATGTTCCGGGCAGTATGAGCGACGCTAGGGCTAAGAACCAGGATGTACGAAACAGATGTAGATGCCAAATGCAGACGGAACAACATATTGACGAATGGGGAGGAAGGGTCTTAATTAATACAATTGGTCTACGTACACATGCAGTATTTACAATTGTACAAAGGTCTATGTTGCACAATGGCACGTAACTCGTTAACATCAGATTATTATTAAGATAGCTAAGTCGGAACCGTCCTGAAGATGGACCAAATCATCGTTACATCAACTTTCGCATTCTTATTGGTTGTGAAGCGAACTGAAATAATCAATAAGTTTTGGTAGCATTTCTGCACCGACGCTTTAAATTACGTGAAGATTTGCCACAATCACAACGCAACCGTCACTTGATTGCTATCGAAGTAGAATTGTGACTATCGTTGAATCAAAGCACAGCAAGCGAGTAATGTCGTGTAAAATTGTGTCGAGCACTCGGGCACGCAGCAAGTTAGCAGGCCATGGTGTTCCGATTTCTAAACAAGAAACAGCGAGCTTCACAGTGAGAACCGAAGGCATTTTGGAGTATCACTCTTCCATGTCGCTCGAGAATGCAACAATGCCGGCAGAGTATGCCTCATCGTCGGTAAAAACTGAAGCTAAATCAGATGCCAAACTTCAGTGTCTGGGTGCACCAGACGCAAGCGAACTTACATTGGAATGTGTTCTTGCACATCGCTTACGTGTATGGACCAAAGTGACTGAGGTAACATAGAAATCGAGGATGTATTTTTCTTGTTAACATTACCTCCATCATTATACAAGGTAGCTGAAAAGCTAAATTTGATGAGACCGTATCAAGGAGATTTTCAAGCCTTGCAAAAGCTGCAGCAGCTTCATATTTTATGCAATATCCTTTTCAATATTTGATTTCATTCAGATTGACGCGATAACCTTGAACAGTGTCTTTAACCAATGTAGTACAGCAGCGCGAGATACACCTCCGTACCCTTCAGATTACTTTGTTGCACAAACGACTCAACGATCAATGTATGCGATCGAAAGAAAACATGACCTTGTTCAATTTTAACAGGTAAATTGTTTACCGATAGTATCACTAAAGAAGCTAACACAGTATAATACACCTCAGCAAACAAGACGAACACAAAGACATCGACCCCTTAGAAGCTGAAGAGCGAGAAAAGGCTAATAACATCATTGACAATAATGCAATCGACTTGATCAAACTATCAGAACAATGTTGAGCTCATTGACCGACGTACGCGATATTCAGCTTAGAAAGGCTTTCCGTTCATTTCCTCTTTGTCGAAGGGACCATCTAAATCGTCACTTTTAAGCGACTCTCCATCAAAGTCTCCTTCAGCTGAGTCCCTTCCATCCAATGGCTCTCCATCAAGTGCTTCATCTCCCAGAACACCTTCATCTACAAAGCTTCCTACAGTATCGTTTTCTTCTTCGATGGGTTCGCCATCCAGATCTTTATCCAAAAGTGTTTTAACTAAAAACGTGTCTTCTTTCTTCTCTTTGCTTGATTCGCTAAGGTCAATTGATACTGCATTGCTTGAATCTGATTTTAAACCAGCTTGATTGACAGTCACATCGGTACAAACCTGATTATCTGCAGCAATAGTTGTCTTGGAAGAAGCTTGCGTAGTTGGAGATGTGAATTCCTTTAGCCACTGCAACCGCGCTAGCAACTGCTTCACACCCCCAGTGGCTACTATGCCAGACTGTCGGCATGTTTTACGTAGTCGCTCTATCTCTGAATCTGTGATGTCATCGAACCTCAAATTGCGAGCAGCAATGTAGTCGTCTTCTTCCTCTCTACGCAAAAAAGTTGCATGGAGCCCTACTAGCACTGCAGGAGGAAAAAGACTCCAGTTTTCCCACGCTGTCAACACGTTCGTCACCCTTTCTTTCATCGCATTGGCAGACATACGGCCAAGAATATTTTTGTGGGCCATGCGCAAAATATCCATAATTTCAGGTAGGCATTCCTGAAATGTCGTTCGAAAGAGTGAGGCATTCTTTACAGCAGCCGAGCTATTGTACAGAATATCGGACGTCACGTATAACAATCCAACAAGCATCAAGCCCGATGAAGTCGACTCTTTGAATGAGTCAAAAATTATATAAACTAAATCAACCGCGGCCTCGGAATTGTCCAAAGCAAAACCCATCGCTTTCTTCACGGATTCTCGCTCTAATGTCAGCTTCTCAAGCAAATTTTTGAACGAGTCATAGTCTTGATTCGACAATCTACAACGCTCTCTCCCTCTCTTCATGTTACGAGCTCGAGCAATTTGTTGTCCTGTGAGAAGTTGCTCTTCGTTTTCTACATACTCTTGTCTATCTTCACGTTGAGCATCCGAACGCCTTCGTTCTTCGCTTATATCGCAATCATTTTTCTGACGCCATTGGTCATTCTTACGAGATCGAAAGCGGGGGCGGCAATAACGTCTTTTGGATTCCGAAATATCCGATGAACAAGAACGGCTTCGACGATTTCGGCTTCGACTTCGACCACGACATTTGCGAGGACGCCGACGACTTCTTCTTCCCATTTTGCGATCATCAGGGCTTGCTGAGCTACTACGGCTACGATAACGACCTCTACTTCGGCTTTTTCGACTAAGCCTTTCGGGATTCGGGCAAATGCTTCGCGATCTGCTCCTACTGTAGCTTCGACTTCTTCTCTGCCGACTTGAGCGTTTCGGTGATGTGGAAAGAAATTCTTGCCTAAATGATGTAGAAGATGTCTTAGGTGGGTACCACACAGGGCCATCCAGTGTCATTTGAAACGGTTTGCTACGCCATGAGTGCTCGTCGTCTCCCATTGCAAACGAGTAGACTCGCCATCGATAGTACAATCCAATAGCCGAGTCAGGTTTAAAAAGAAACTTGTAGACTTCGTTGTTTGCTTCGCGCATGCGCACAATATTTTCAAATTGGAGTCCATCGCTTGCAACATAGCGAGCAAGTCGATCTACGCGCCATTTGACCTCTTGATCAGTAGGCATCTCGATCTTGATAATCGGTACTTCAGCTGACTTGACAAAAAGGTTGGACACATTAGATGTTGTACGGGGTGGTAAAACAGAATTTTCCAGTATTTTCGATGACACAAGATTGCGAGGCCGAGATGGAACTTTTACAGCTTTGCCCCATCCAACAATCATTGGCTGACCTTCCAACTGCATTATTTACATTAAAGTAAAAAGACAGAAAACCAGCAACTCAATTGATCGTACCTGCTTGTTATCCAGGTTGACGCGTGCTTCGTCAGCGTCACGTCGCTCATAGAAGCTAACAAACCCACAATTTCGCCTACGAGCGCGCTCTTCTTCTGAACGGGGCCACATAATCTTGACTGAACAGACCTCTCCGTAGCGTTCAAATTCCGCCTATTGTCATTAAAGCCCCCATAACATGTTTCTCATCGCACAACATTGCAAAACCTACTGCGGCGCACCTTTAAAACTTCTTCTGTGATAGTGGGAGCCAAATTTCCAACATATAGATTCGTCGTTTCCGGATCTCCAGTATCAAATGAGCCTTTTGACATCCCTAGTCCCTCTACCGAGACAGACACTGGACCTCGCTCCTTCATTTCCTCCAAGAAATCATCAATAGCACGTCGTTTTTTCGGCCTGTTTATTACTTGAGCCTCATCTCTCCGCTTCATCTGTTCGGCATCTTTCTGTTTGATTTCATGCAGCATTTTGTCCATTTCTGACACGTTTCTTTCCAAAACAAATGGAACAGCCTCTTTCTTTCCTTGCAGTCTATATTCAGCTCCTCTCGTCCTTGTATCGCCTTTATCCGCATGCGCACCTGATCGTACAAAAGCTTTGCCTTTTATTTCGTCTTCATTATCAAAAGATGCTACGAAGGTTGCATAAATCCTCGCTGCTTCCTCATCCGCTTGCCGCTTTTTGGCCTCTCGATCTTCTCGCTCCTACAAAAATCAGATTGTCATCAAATTGAGCTATAAATTAGCAGGAAGTCGTCGCTATACCTTTTGGAACTTGGTTTTCTTTTGGTGACCAAGCGCAAAGCGCGCAAGCTTGTCATCTGTGAGAGACATTAATGAGCTTGGCTGCATTTCTGAATTATCTATTCCCCAAGGTAAATTTGTCTGGGGTGGCCCTGCATCCTCTTTCGAGCGTCTAGACTGTCTCCGTTCCATTACCAAGATGGACGCAGTAGTGGACCACTCAATTTTATTCTCTGGTACTAATCAAATATGCTCAAATCGATTTTTATATGCTTTTTATTCGTTTGCCAACAAGACCACTACTGCAACGTGCCGCCTAATCCTGACGCGTCAGCAGCTTCTTCGACGTTATGCCTTTGGGTGTGATAATATGCACAACGGCCCCCCATCCAGAAAGTGCGTCACGGTTGCAAGCTGACAGCAGACACTGGGAGAGCGTCTCAAAAAGGTCACCTTCCTCCATGTCAGGCTTGTACATGGACTCGCACATGCCGTATAATGCCTCCTCCATCGTGCCGGCCACAACAAAGTCTTTGGTCATCATTTCGCAGCCCAGGCAGTCCATACTTGAAAGAAAAGGTTGATTGTCCTCTGTTAAACCTGCGATCACTGGTTCCACGAACCACGGGCCGAACCGCTTCTCGTACATCATGTTGGAAAGAAGTGCACTAAGTGTCTTGGGCTTGATGTCACGCTCCTCATTCATTTGAAACATGTTTATTTTAAACTTAAGTAACTGCGATACGGACTGCACGTCGGTAGCAAGACCCGCCAAACCCAAGAACGTCTTGTCTGTCACACGAAAGACCTTTTGGAAATCCATGGCCACCGTCTGTGCCTGCATTCCAAGCCTTGTATCACTATAGATCATTACAAAATACGTTAGAGCAGCTTGTAAAGCTAGAAGGTGATAGAAACCACAGCATACCATGCAATGCCGACGCAATCTTTGCCAGTCATCGCGATTATTGCCGCTCCGTTGTAAGACAAAATCGACTAATCAAATGATCACATTGACATCCCAGTACAAACTCTTGGGTCAATATCATGTGGAAATAACGAAGCGGTGGCCGCTGACGTACCATGTTCCTCTATGTTCCTCTGGGCGACTTCCGTTTGTATGGGGGGAAAGGTGGATCTTGTGATGTTGCACGATCACTGGTGCAACCTTTGAGACGAAATTTTGAGAAACATTTCCAAGTATCAATGTAAACATCATATCGCATTCTCACAAAAAGCTGCGTATTCTCTCACTTTAAAAACAGCAGTCAAGCGTAAGCGTGTTCACTAATCGCGGTAAGCCTTATTTCTGGCTGCTGATCATTTGAAGATAATAAAGCGAGACACTGTCCGAGTCAGAGAAATTCTTCAGCTAGTAGTGCATGTCGGATGGTGTGATTCACCAACTTAAAATGAACCAACTTGATAAATAGTAAAAAACAGCAAGATCAGTTGAATCACTATTTATGAGATAGTCATTGACAGTATATCAGTCTTGCACTTGGTAAATTATCATCATACAATTAATCAATACTAGTAAGTACAATTCAATGGTTCCTATTCTATACCCAACCTCTGTGTGTTGTATTGAGTCAAAACCTACTCTATGCAAGGTGCACATTACTTAATAGCACTTTGCCGTCTTGAAAAAAATGTATTTTGTGCAAGGTCGCAAGACGGGCTGTTCAAATACTGATCCTCAAGACAGATAGACCCACTTATAAAGCTCGTGTCCTTACTTTGTCCCCAGAAATAACACGCTTTGTGGCGAAAGGGATAGCGATATTTGCTCGGTTACCAGTTATGAGAATGCGCTGGTTGAGACATCGTAGACAGGCTTTGATGCTAGCACAGTCTGCTCCCATCGCAAGGCTGCTTATGTGAAGCCTTCAGCCCTTCGAGGGCACGCATGTAGAAATCTATTCGTGGACAAGAGAGGTTGAGATGTTTATCAATTTGGCCATGCTTCAAACTGAGCATCAACGCATTGCGCTGGCTGTAACGGGGTTTCACGTACCCTGGTAACAG
>NW_020187732.1:2231048-2231195 GCF_900000015.1 Plasmopara halstedii | reverse complement strand
CGGTACAACTCCCAGTTGTTGAGTTTGCGCTCAACAACGCGGTGCACGCGTCCATCGGTTCACGCCGTTCTACTTAAACGGCTTTCGACACCCTAGAGTGCCTCTAACGCTTAGAGGAGGCACTCTGTCTTCGGTTTTAAGTGGGAA
>NW_020187732.1:2219935-2225019 GCF_900000015.1 Plasmopara halstedii | reverse complement strand
CATTTGTACAGCTTGGGCCACCAATAGTGGTGACTCACAGAGTTGTACGCTTTCTCACAACCGAGATGACCGCCAAGTGGCGTGTCGTGAGCCTCATTGAGGATGCGATATTTCAAATCCTCATCATGAGGAACCACAATTTGTGGTGTATCCGTTGAATCGGTGCTATAATATAGAAAAATCGTTATTAAACGAATATCGGTGCAATCGTGCACACAATCTTGATGACAATTTCTTGTCCAAGTTTCCCTAGAGCCCGTAGCAACGCAACACACATCCCATTGTAACATGAGCAAGCTTATATTCTGGTCTGCGTGACAACGCATCAGCCAAAGCATTCTGTAACATGAGCAAGCTCATAGTCTGGTCTGCGTGACAACGCATCAGCCAAAGCATTCTGGGTGAGGCTTTGACGAGTCATGAACCCATCTCTGCTAGGAGACAAAAGCGCTATTGGCGAGAGCACTGGACCGAGACGGTCGACGTGCTGGACATTGGAATGTCCGAGTTGGAAGACACCAACGGTGTATCAGACAGGAGTCCCGAGCGTGGCTCGCGGGCTGATCGTGGAGCGGCACGTAACCCGCTGAGCGCTGCTCAAGTTTCGGAGCAGTCGCTGCATGTCATGCGTGACATGGTCGGCCAAGGGCCGAGGCATCGAGAAGATGTCCCCGTGATGCATGTGAAGTGGCACGTAACCACTGAGCACTGCTCTCGTCGCGAAGCAGTCGCTGCATGCCATTGATGGCGTTGTCGGACAGAGTCCGAGGCATCTTGGGCACGGCCCTACAGATGCGCGTGGAGTGGCACGTTATCCACTGGACGAAGACTGCGGTGTTAGCAGCTCTTCTTCGGATGTTGTACATAACATCGGAGCTCCAAAGGAGCGGACAGTAAGGGTGACACTGGACGACGCGGAATGCGTGTTCACCCTGGTCTCACCGAGACATAGAACCTTTGTACAGAGGCGACGGTGACGCCGTATGCTGGCTACAAGACATCGGGCGTCGACCCTGATCCAGGGTTTGTCTACCGTAGACGATGGCGCACAGTTATACACCCTCGTCAACAGTATGACGGGAGAGTAAGATGGCGACGACCGCCTCCAGGCTATGCCTGCAGTAGATGCTCTTCTTGAGATGGACGAGATGTCCAGAAGCGTCGTAATGTCTTACAAGCCAACTTCAGCAAAGCGGACATTGAGGTGACAATCCATAACCGTCCGTTTTTGCTGCTAACAAACCCGCTCGGCTTTATGAGACAGCTGTTATAGCTACCGACCGAGGTCTTTGTCACCGCAAGTCGATCACCTGCCACTAGTGAGCAGCACGCTGCAACGGCGACTATATCTTTCCTCAACAAGAGACAAAGGCCGAAGGTGCGTCAGGCCATGAAAGGCCACAACACGAGGGCCATCCTGCTGAAATGTCACTCAAAATTTCCTGAGAGTAACCCTTCCACATCACTGTGTGCTGATAGAACAGCCCTCGCCCCGCTACAGAGCAACATCTAGCAATACCGTTGTGGTTTCCCCCCGCGGCTGGCTTTATTGAGCTCTCTCGGTTGTAACGACATGAAGACTCTCTCCGAGATTAACGGCGTATGTCCGAAGCTGAGGCGAGCCAGAGGTCGGGTGTGCAATCTAAATTTTGTCATCGCATTGCCGGGCTTGAGGCACTCTCAGTGTTTCAAACCACCTTTGAAGCAGAGGGTAACTCGACTATAGGGAATGGCGGAGAGAACGCTTCGTCTGTAACAGAGCTCTTTTCATCTGACTGGATCGAAAGACCGGGATCGTAATATTGCTTCGGTAAGCCCACAAAAATCCCGAGAGTCCTCATTCTTCTGGGGATTTTCATATAATATTTCAATCGTGTCCTCGTCAAAACGTCAACGGTGCGATATGGTCCGAGCGCATCTTAGCTTTATAGACCGCGAGCGCTAGGTAGGTTTATTCAACTCAATAAAACCTTTTGCCCTACAGCAATCCCTGGTTCCGCTTGCCTTTGCCATCGGCGTGTTACTATTGGTTAAGCTGTATCCCTGCCGTTGCGTCCCAAACTCTTCACATGACGCTCAGACGAAGTCACAGGTTTTGCTACAAATTGTAGCCGGGATGATAACAGCAAGTCTATGTTGATCGGTAGCCCTCCTTAGATTAGAGCCACTTCGTGGCGGAATCAACCGCGCCCGAGGATTTACCAAATCAGGCATGTATGATAAAGTAAAATCTGTAGCGATCTGTACGGTATTTTTAGCACATTTAAAATGAGTAGAAGCAACTTGCTCCAGCACCGCGATTCTTTTTCGCGAGCGCTCTGGAGGATATCCTCCATAACTCACGCGTTCCGCGTGGACATCTGTTTGCGGATGATCAGCGTATAACATCTCTAATCTGGTGCTGAGCACTTTCATAACGTCTGCTGAAAATTGCTATTAAGCGCATACCTCTATCCGAAACAATCGAGACTAGCGAGCCATATTGACCAGATCTTTGTCAAGAAACAGCTTGGCTGCATCATCGCCGACCACGGCATTGCAGAAAACGGCAACTGTATCTAATTGCTCAGACGGTCCACAAAGACTACAGAAATCGTTATAATCGGAAGCAATTTTGGAGAACCAATGGACTACCAGCGCTCAATCAAAAAAACGGCAAGCTAGCCAATGAAGTCGATGCATACGGTGAGAAATTAAGCCATTGACATGCTACACGCGCGCGCATATATGCGCTTTCCACGTTGGATCACCAGTTCATAACGCTCACCAATCGGTGTGTCTTATCTTTAAAAACGGCAAGCTAGCCAAAGAAGTCGACGCATGCGGTGAGGAATTAAGCCATTGACATGCTATACGCGCGCGTATGTGTGCTTTCCACGTTATATCTCCAGTTCATAGCGTTTACCAAGTGGTCTGTCTTATCTTTTTGAGACGGCCAATCATGTATCGTACAGTATGATGTACTTAAGGTCCTTTACATGATATACTACAGCACGTTGAATGTCCAGTAAGTCAGTGCTGTATCACAGCAAGCTTTGGGGTATACAATAGCGGTATAACATCGCAACCGAGCGCTTCAATAAAGCGACATTAGATTATCAAAAAAATCTTGTTTTCATAAGCTTTCGGCAACACCACACATGTTGCGCCTGACCCATCGCTGTATCTATCGCCTTATCAATTGGCGACGTCACCATTGTGACATGAGACGAAACCAATTCGTGGCGCGAACCGCTCCCGGCACTACATTACACCGACCTGGCTTATACATTGGCGCACAGATATATTCGGCAAAGGAGGATGCCCTTCTTGTCATTTTCTGTGACGGATGAGGTGACGACATCGCTGTGCGCAGCAAACGATAAGCTATATAATCCAGAAGCGGCTTTTGATCCAAGCACATACATCCTTACTTTACGAGGACATACTTCATTGCAAGTGACTCTGTCATACAAAGATTAATCTTCTCGCCAGCTTTCAGCTGGCCAGACTCAATAGCGATCAACCGTTCTGACCCGTTGGATCTATCCGGAGCAACGAGAAGCCTATTGAAAGCATGAAGCGTCACAGACATTGTAGAATGGACGATCTGGATTTGGGGGGCTAGGATAGAGGTACGCATAAGGCTTTCTTTTGCGTCCCTCCAAACTACCCCTTTTGCTGCTACCCAACACCCTTTACCATCCAATCAAAAGAGTGATGGCGGGTGTCGTGCCATGTCGACATTGTTTTCGCCCTGTGTCTGTGCAAGTATTCACCAAGCTAGTCCACTTTCTCGAGTCCTTTTTTGAGTCAGAGGCACTGGGCAATCTGCAATTGTCTTATCTTGCGGGATTTGTCTGCGGCTTAGCTCCACATGAAGCAACCTTGAAAAGTGATTTTGTCGGTGCTGAAAACATGGTTGTCGATATTGGTGAACTGCTTTTTGAAGCGCATTTACTCGAACACCGCTCAAGTGTTCAATGTAAATTAACACATCCAACTACTGTACTCTACGTGACTATTGATAAATACTTTGTCGAAATGAGTTCGTGTACTGCCACGGTGTGGTCTGAACGGCTGTGACACCAGAACATTGAGCATTGCTTGCGATATTAGACAGATCATGTGTTACAACCGGCCACTCTCAGAGCATTCCTCTCGAGGATTCTACTGCAGTACGAAAGATGTCGCTGTCTATGAATGCCCTTTGATGATATGTTGATCAGCTAGGTCCAGGGCCTTGAACAAAACATAACCAATCATGCTGGTCTGCAGTACACTCTTTTTAGAATATAGCGTTTTCGCCGGAATCGTGGCTGTGCCAAGTCAATCATAACGTGCATAATTTGCTGTACTATGCTAATCATAAGCTAATCATATACAGCATAACTTGCTACTTGGCATCAGTCTTTCTGACACAGAAAACGATGCAGAGCAAAAAAATTATTTTTATCTCAGCAAATCCAATTCGGGCTCGCACAGAAAAAATCGTTTATGACGTTAAAATGTTCCCTCGGTAAAGCCAACCGCCATCTGCAGCACGTGCAGATATATATCAAAATAAATCACAAAGCAAAATAGCCTTATAAGTGGTCATCTAGTATTTTGTCTGATACATTCGAAATAAGTCTGATAATAACTGTGACCTGCACGGAGAATACACATATTGAAAAGGTACACCAAAGTCACCATGCTGACGAACGCAATTAATGTAATATTGGGTTTTTGAAAGCCAAGTCATTTTTGTGATGCTCTTCCCCATCCGAGGAATACTGCGTGGTAGTATACCCGTCGTTACGTCGTGTTACTCCTACAACAAAAAAGATAGTTTGTAGGATCTTGAGATAAGCCGTTGATCTCTAGATATTCCGTGCTCTATAAGTGTCTTCAGTGACAGACTCATTCATTTCTAGTGTCAAGCTCAGCTCCTCCCTCGGTACCAACCGTTACATTTTGGTGGCACTGATCTCTTGCACATATATCTTAGGGACATTTCTACGAACAATCCGATATCTTCTGTAGGAGGTACTGACGGGAGACTTACCGCCCCTCATACTATCCTGACCACTCCATATACGAGTAATTAAAATTTTCATCACAAC
>NW_020187732.1:2218795-2219925 GCF_900000015.1 Plasmopara halstedii | reverse complement strand
CGACGAGCTGTTGGAGTGTGCATTCCAACCAAGTCGTGCCGACTTGAAATTGAATTTGTCATTCAATGCCACATTCACCGCCTCTCCAAATGAAGACGGATGCACACGGAAGACTTCCATTCTGACCACGCCAGTGCGGAGGCTTCCCATAAAGACGGTCACTGTGACCGCCTCCGGAAGAGGATCTGCTGCCATCTCGGCAATGAGAGTGCGATCGCTTGGACAAAGTCCACCAATTCCTTGTTGCCCTGTCGGGCGGCAAGGAAACGCGATAACACACGATATGACTGATTAGGCGGCGAGAACACTCGTGAGAGCTGCAATTTCAGCTTCGTCCAGGAGGGAAACGCAGCTTCGACCGAAGTGCCGCACGTCAGTGTCTATTCTCGCGCTCGACCACCGAGCTTTGATATGGCTAGCGCCACGCGCTGTTGCTAGGTCTGGAGCATCGCGGATGCGATGGCCATCTCAACCTCTCTTACCCAATGCAGGAGATGCTCTCCATCCTTTCCCTCAAGGACCTTAACGCTCACCATGAGCTACTTAGGGCGGGGAAGTCATCCGTTACTGGCGGTGGCGTCATAGCCGCAAATGAAGCAGACATCTTCTGCTGCAGGTGCGCTAGCAGCGCGCTTTTGTAATTTTAAAACGCCTCTAGACGCGCACCGATTGCCTCGTGGCCTTGCGCCGCAAGGTGTTGCACGCCCTCAGGGCCCAGCAAGGGTATCAGCTTTTTAAGCCCGTCCTGCATGGCCTGAGGCAAAGAGGAAAACTGTTCCATCCTCACAGAGGATCAGTCTAAACTACTCAGGTGTAGATTGACTACAAGTGCTACCAAGCGCAGCGAAGCTGCCGTGGCTTTGAGCTTTGAGGAAGCGTAAAGGAGGTCACCGACCTTTCGTTCTATATTTAGAACAAGTACGAGTCAGCAGATCGCAATCCGGTAATTATTGCCTTAACCCAAGGCTAATTACTCTTCTGTACAAAATCCAAAACTGATTTTTATTTTTTCTCTGCGGCAAAGCCGCCTAATTTTAAATGTATAGATTTTCCTAAATATATATAGTAAAATGTAAATACATGTATAGCTACTGGCTATACAGCCCCGTACCGTATTCTTGTTCGGTGTG
>NW_020187732.1:2218340-2218785 GCF_900000015.1 Plasmopara halstedii | reverse complement strand
ATTCTGATGAAGCAACCATTGAAAATGACCCGTCTGTTCATTTTCGTTTCGGAAGAATGACCGTTAAGGAAATGACAAGATATTGCCTTACATATCATTGGTGGTTATTTGGCAAATTCACAAATAGACTCCTACGAATAAATTTCGGGACGAAATTTCCTAAAGTAGGGGAGACTGTGACACCTGTGTCACCGCGACCATCAAACAAATACCAAGCCGATGAAATATTGTATTTCATACTTGGGATCTTGTATAAATATGTGTATGTTTTGCACATATCAATTATTGTTCAATTTCAAACTCTACATTGCTTTCTAGAGCATTATACGCAAACTGGTGCGTAAACGTACTCAGTTTAATGCGACAAATACTCCGGAACATCAACATATACTCAACATACCTTAAATAACCTTTACATAACTTAGAAATAAGTTTTGAAGGCTTT
>NW_020187732.1:2200260-2218330 GCF_900000015.1 Plasmopara halstedii | reverse complement strand
ATGAGAGAAAGCTAAAGCAATTTTAGCTGGATTTTGTCGCTGATTAGCACAGTACTATCTTGCAGATTGTCATCACAGGTGCAACAAGTCAGGAGAATTGTCGATTAGCTGCACGCAAGTTTACGCGTGTAATACAGGTCAGTGTTGCAAGAGTAGTATCTTGGTTCATTTCATGCCAAGCCAACTAGCTTTCTGGAGTGCTTAGAAACTGAACTTTCCGGCCAAATTCACCGAGTTTAAAGTGCGAAATGTGATGGGAACGTGCGATGTTCGCTTTCCGATACGTCTTGAAGGACTGCTAAACGATCATGCACGCTTTTCTAGTGTACGTTAATGCGGCATAAATGCTGATATTGCGTTGTACAAGACGTCTAACTTAGTTTGATCATTTTAGTATGAACCAGAATTGTTTCCTGGACTCATCTACAAGCTCGTGGAGCCAAAATTGACGCTTCTTATCTTTGTGTCTGGCAAACTAGTGTTATGCGGCGCAAGGGATCCAGACCACCTTCACCAAGCTATTGACAAGATGTACCCAGTGTTGCTACAGTATCGCAAGATGACAGCACCACCGTCGTTGATGACTGGAAAGCCCGATTACGAGAATAGTGAGGACCATGATCGTCTAGATACAGGAACCAATGTCTAATGCAACCAAACAATACAAGCGTGTATTATTGAGTGTACCATTTTTCGTCGCAGCAAAAAATCTTAACCACCGAAGCTTACAATTTTGCAGCATCAACTAAAGTAAGCTCACTAGCCCATCTGCTGTTTTCTAGAATTGCTCGACCCGCCAGTCTTCGCGTGTTTCATTTGTTTTAGGCGGTTCGCCCTCTGAAGGTCGTATCCGGACACCGTTTTAATACGATGGCGCGCAGGTGGTGCTTTCAAAAGCTTTCTCTTTTTTGACGCGCTGTTAGAGGGAAAAGTTATCAGGTCAGTGCATTGGCAGCAACAAGCATCCAGACTTCGTGTAACATACCTTGTTTTTTTCAGCAAAAGCATCCAGTCAGGAACAGCACAGCCAGATATTTTCATTACATTAGCAATTGTTCGTAGGTAAACCATATCGTCTTCGGTGAAAAATGTGATGGCCTTGCCACTTCGTCCATTGCGACCAGTACGACCGATGCGGTGAATATAACTCACCGCACTCTATCAAATACGACAACAAAAATTCAGCATTTTCTCAGGTCCATGAATACATTTACAATTTCCTTACCTGTGGAAAGTCATAGTTAACCACCATGTTAACGGCTTTGAAGTCCATGCCACGGCTCATCAGGTCTGTACAAATAAGTACCCACACTTCCCCGGTGCGAAAACGCCGTATGACATCATCACGCTGTTCTTTGGTACGATCTGCGTGAACAGCACCAACATTTACTCCATCATACAGCAGCTCATGGTAAAGCTCGTTGGCTCGTTCCTTGTTTTGCACGAAAAGCAGTGCGGGAAGCTGCATCCCTTCGTGTAGCAATTGCTTCATGGCAAAAAGTTTTCCTTCTTCTTTGCCTACAAAAAACAACTTCTGGTCGATCGTGCTTGCACCAGCATTTTTTAGACCTACAGCCACTTTGACAGGATCACGCAAAACAGTTTGGGCCAAGTCCTCGACACCTTCCAACATAGTAGCACTAAACATGGCTCGCTGGACTTTGGGATGAGAGCATGCAGAAAAAATTTCATCAACCTGTTCCAGAAAACCTAGCTCAAGCAGTCTATCGGCTTCATCTAGACACACCATTTCGACAGTTGATAGGTCAACCTTTGATTCTTGTATCAAGTGTACCAGTCGCAGTGGGGTTGCAATCAAGACATCGTGAGTAATAGCTAGCTTATTTTTGGTCTGGGAAGCAATAGTAGCAGCAGTTGCCTTGGATAGCAACGTGACATGGAGTTTTTTACCCGCACAGAGACGCACCAATTCGGCACGAATCTGAACAGCCAGATCTCGAGTGGGAGCTAAGATGATCGAGCGAATACCGCTGCCGATGCTGTTTCGAGCTGCCAGGTTTGCTAGGATTGGAATTGCAAAAGCTGCCGTTTTGCCAGAACCTGTGGGCGCAGTGACCAGCAAATCGCGCCGGAGCAAAAAGCTTGGAATGGCTTGCATCTGCACTGGCGTTGGCTCCTTGTACTCGGAGCGCTCAATATTATGCAAGAGTAGACGCTTCATTTCTTGAGCCTTGACGTTAGGATCCAAGCGCATATCTGCAAACGATGTAATTGGTGCCGGCGCTCTAAGTCCGCTTACGCGAATTCCAAGCTGACGCCGAAGCAGCTGAATGTCCTTCCTAAATCATATCACAACGACAATACTTAACAAAACCGGAAGTCACGCCGTAATCAATCTAAGCGTACTGTTCAGAAGTTCCGTCATTCATCTTCTTCTCTCTCTCCTTAGCCAATCTTGCAGTTTTTGCATCAATTGACTCCCCCGCGTCTACATTTAGATCAAATGAGGTTACCTCATCCATCTTGCAGTCGCAGGAAAGATCGAAATCCTTCTCTAACTTCTGCAGTACAGCTTTACTCTCCTTCGAATTGGGGCACGAAAGACACCGTTCGCGCTTTTGTTTGCGCTTGCTGGTCTCTGGGGCCAGCAGTTGCGACGCTTTCTGCCGCGCCTCATCCTCCAGACACTGCTCCATTAGCGCACCTTCACTTAGCTTGCGTTTGCGACGAGGTTTGCTTCCTTTCACTTGGCGAGTCTGGTTAGTTAGATCTTCGCTCGACACCAGATCGACGCTAATCTTGCGCAAATGTTCGATTTTCTCCATAGGCTTTGAGGATGCATCAAAGCCAAAAAAGTCCAACTCATCCAGGGCTGTCGTAGCGTTGGTCTTCTTATTCGGTCCTGAGGTATGTTATATTATAAACCGACATAAGACGTTCATTAACACGATATCGCGGACTAAGGATGCAGCAGTGCCGTTAAGGCTACAGAGCAAGGTACAACGAGCACTGCGGTATAAATCAAATGCAAACCTTTTGTGAGGTATTTAAATTGATTCTTGTCGTTCTGGATCTGAGCACTGCAAAATTTGGCGCCCTGTGTAAGTGCTCCGAAGAAGGTGCGCGACATGCTATATTGTTTGCTTCCAGTCAGCTAATCTGAAGAATTAAATTTGTGCAGAAATATAAAGAAATTGAGATTAAATCTAACAATTTAGATAACAAGAGGACAAATAAATTGTTAAACATGTTTTAGTTTGCTCTCGAGACGGTAATTTCCGAACTCTCACCGAGAGCTGTCGGGTGCTCCAAGGACGATCGTGAGTCCGACCAATGGCCATTTGGACCGAGCTTGACAGTAATCTTAGTGCAATATTCGTTAATTGCCTCGGCGTCTATGTATTCATAGCACAAATTCGTCAAACCATTTTTCTTCCACGTGCGATGATGTTCCTTGAGCAGATTGTGCTTCACAGTACACTTGACGTTGCCCTTTCGAAGCATTTTTAACTTATCTTGCAGTGTGAGCTTCTCTAAGTCGCGAATCGTGCCACTAATACATACAAACCATGGGTAAGTCGACCATAACATCCTGTAACCAGCAACCCCACCTTCTCGGAGCCTGAATGGCGAGTTTGTTGCGAATCACTCGACTATACAGTTCGTTGTCCTCTCCCCCCCAGCCCCAAAAGTTGTTGGGAAATCCGTTGACCTTGATAAATTGCTGGCTTGTGAATGCCACAATGCCACCAAAGTAGCTTAAGCAGCTGTTGTAACGCTCCCATAGTCGCGCAATATGCGTCGGCCCAAGGCACGGTATGGTCGTATAGAACTCACCTAATTCATCCTGTATGTCGTAGTAATATGATACAGCTCGAATCTGATACAGTTTTCAATCAATTAAGTTTCAATAACTTACCCCCGGTAGCAAATCAACATCATGGAAAATAAAAACATCATAGTCGTTGCGAGCAATATCGAAGCCTGCATTTAACAACTTGCCTCGATTAAACTTGCGGCCGTCAAGTGACTGCTCGACGACAAAGATGTGGAAGGAGGCACTTTTTCGCGCAGACAAAGTAGAAAAAAATCAGCAGATGTTCTACCATTTCACAATGTTTACTGCGACGCTTACCCATTCAATGTGCAGTGCCGCTGCAAAAAAATTGTCAAATATGGCACGAATTCGTTCAAATGCGCTTGTCGATTGTGAGCTGGGTCGCTGTCGCGATAAGGTACTAATACTGCTATGCGAGTTAAACGTCCCATCGCAGCAGGGTGACGCTTTTGTTATGCGGTAGAGCTCACGACCTTCCGGGGCTGTTGTAGTTTAAGCCACTTTTTTTGAGAAACACTTTAAATACTCATTGTTGCAATTTCTCTTAAGTGTCATGGTAAAAAAACTGTTAGATATCTTCGATAGAAGACTATGCTTAAACCACCTCGTGATTCATACGCAGTGCGTAATCCCGTCCTTGTCGAGGGAGATGCTAACCTTCTCTCGGATCAACGAACACACTTCAATTTGTAAAAAAGTAAGTATATATAGTCAAATTGTAGTACTGGTCGAAAACCAAAAAAGTCTACCGTATAGTATTTGCAGTTGGATAAATTAGCTGAGTTGCAACTTCCTTCAACAATTTGTAACTTATAAAGTTTAATATATGACAGCGTCAAAATGGCCTTTTCAAACTGGTTCCAGACGTGAGAAACACAAAAAAATCCTTAAACACATATCAGAATTGTTCATAGACGGGCGAATTATGATTGCCCAATTGGAAAATAACACAATTTTGCTCTGGTGAGAACTTGGCTGCGTAGTGCCCATACTTAAAACGCCACCTCCTCGCGACGTACTGCAAAGCACAGGTTCAAGACCCATTTATCACAAAGAGAAGTCGTAACCTGTAAGGAAAGGCGGTGACAATCCGCAGCACAGCATGCGGGATCGTGCGTAACGGGGGGTAGCTCTATCAGAGAATAAACGGTCTTTTGAGGAAATGCGATTGAGGCACCAATGTAAGTTTACATCGACTACTATCCTCATCTGGAAACGAGAGGTTGAGATTTCATGGTCTCGACCTTGCTCTCGAGAGAGAAACAGCGCGTCGCATTAATATTATCCAGCCAAGGAGAAATGAGCTGTAACGTGCGGTGTCCCAGAATGGGGACTACTTAAGCGGCAGACGTCGCGAATTTCACACCGCCTGATTAGGATGTCCGCATGCATCAAAATTATAATCGCAACACCAACAAAGTAAGAACTGTTAACTAAGTATACCATTTTACAATGATTAGAAGGAACACTGTACATGTGCAACTTGTTTCAGACAGCCACCTTCATGGATCCTCTCTCTTTCGACGAAGCTGTCATTGTCGTATTACATGCGTATGATTGTACAACCATGAAAGGTGTATGTGCACCATTGTACAGCACACATATCATTACACAGACAGTCTGCATTCACGAAAGAGACAATGTTCGGCGATATCTTGATTAGTAACTATCTTTGTTTTCAAGCATATGCACGGACTGCACCAGCGATTGCTGAGAAATTATGACTTAATCTGGAATCAAGTCGAACTTCGGTATGAAAAAGCTCTTCTTAAGAACGAAGCAATGTCTCCGATGCGCATTTGATCATCGTTCCAGTCAAAGGTCCAGATTTATTGATTTTCTCCATTCGAAATGTCTGACCATATTGACCAGAATCGCAATCGGCAAATGATTAATACATTTTAAGAGTTGTCAATAGAATTTTTACAATTAAATAATACTAGAAAAAAGTATTGTCAAGCGTCGCGACAAGATTACGATCCTTCGATGTCGGAGCCAGCTGTGATAAAGGGGAGTGTTCCAAAGCATCTTCGCCATGCGGTCTCTACCCGGAACAAGATGATGCTAGCGCCACGATCGAAGCGAAAACCTCGCTTGTATCTCGTGAAGAGATTCACAGGAGAGCCCTTAAGAGAATGGGTACAACGAAATCTCGAGAGCTCCTTAGCTGGCAATATTTTCAGGACAACAATGGCCATATCAAGCACGTTTCAGGCCGTCTTTCACGTCAGCCTAAATTGGACTGGACTCCGGATAGGACTCGAATCATGGATGCAAGGTACGTACCGAATCGATTTGACAGCAATGGTGTCAAAGAATTGAGTGTACGGTATTGTGTACATCATCAGAAGTTGATTTCAGCCTGAATTTAATATTCACGCTCGAGTAAGCCATCATGATGAACAACTTTTTTCAAAGGGCTAATACATCTTCGGTTAGGTACCTTGTCCATGCGTACGCAGCATTTGATCGACTCGAGTATATCCTTAGTTTTTTTCCAATCGTAGAATTTGCGGTGGTGTTGCCATCATGGTTTGATCTCATATCGACGCACACGCCCAGCATCGGCTATGCCGATACATTGCCTTATGTGTCTCGATTGTTGCGCCCTCTACGCTTTATCCGAATTTTCCGACTTGTCCAATTCGCAACTTCGTCCCTCCAGCAACAAGCATGGGCAGCAATGCTCACGATAGTATCGATCGTCTTTACGACAGCTGGAGTGGTGCAAGCTACGGAGGCTTGTCTAGAACACTGTGACGACGAGGCCCGCGTGTGCAGATGCCGAGACTTATCCTTTCCAAATTTACTCTACTTTGTGGTTGTCAGTATCTCAACTCTGGGCTACGGTGATATCTCTCCCGTTTCAATAAGTGGCAAATTCGTCATCGCCTTCGTCATTCTCTTTACTTTCATTGTTGTGCCGATCCAAGTGAACCGCATTCAAGCAACAATCACATCGCATACTGACTATTCGTCTGCGTACTCGGCGGCCAAGTTGCACCCTCACGTCATTCTTACCGGATTTGTCAATGCTGACTCGCTCTCAGTATTTTTTGGAGAGTTTTTTCATCCTAGCAATCTCAATTGGAATGAACGAGTAGTAATTTTAAACGCTGCCCCCCCTACACCCGAAATTAACAAGGTTTTGCACGCGTACGATAGTAAAGCTCAGTATATCGTGGGCTCTCCGATGCTGGATGAGGATCTTACTCGAGCTGTTCTGTCCGATGTTAGCGCTTGCTACGTTCTTGTGAATCGGCAGTCTTCCCGTCCACAGTACGCTGACCAATGTTGTGCCCTTATCACAATTGCATTGCGTCGTGGAAACCCCACATGCCCAATCTACGCACAAATCATCAATTCGCGTAATGCAGCCACATTGCTCAAAATGGGTGCGAGTGACGTCGTCGTTGTAGGAATGCTGAAATTCTCGATTTTAGGAAGAAGCTGTCAGGTAAATGGACTTCCAACGTTACTGCTGAATCTGCTTGCGCAATGCAACAGCGATCTCGATAGCCATCACTCATCTCCACAATGGCAACGCCATTATCTTCACGGCTACATGCACGGTATTTTTTTACTAGACATTCCGCGAACCTTTTCAAGCTTGACATTTGGTGATCTTATTCGCTTCCTTTACGACAAGGCATCCATCATTCCATTAGCGATGCTCACAGACGACGGAGTGCGCTTTATTGATATGGACTTCAAACTTGGTGCCACGGCGGATCCAAACCTCTGTTGCAAGGTATACGTTATCGCTAAGGGCCTCAGCGCCGTCGAAGGTGTTGTAAAAATCCCACCCGAGCAAATTTTATCGTATCGGAAAGGTGTGCGTCGCAAAGGCAAGTCAAGTTCGAGCAGCAATTTGATGGAGATGAAGAAAATTAAACCTGCACTTGGGGATGAAATTGAACAGATCCGCGAAAGTATCATCAATATGTACAGTGTGGCTGAAGATTATGACGTCGAAGCTGCGATGGGTTTGGCTGACAGCGAAGCGTATGGGTACAGTGGGCATTCTCATGGTCGCTTGATGGGCGAAATGTCGGAGTATGAACGCTTTGCATCTTTAGGTGCGCCGGAAGATATCACCAATCATATTGTAGTGTGTGGTTTTCCATCCGATACATATCACTTCATCATCACAATTCGAGAGGCACCCGTGCCCGACGACGACAACAGTCCGTCGCCAGCGATCGTTTTTCTAGCAGCCGATTGCTTGAATGAACGTGAATTTGAACGCCTTCGTGGCTTTAGTGACGTGTATTTTGTTCAAGGCTCTCCTGTCAACTTTGCTGATCTCAAAAAGACAAACATCCGCTCAGCAATTTCCGTCCTCATTCTTACTCAAGCTTCTGAAGCACAGTACTCTGACCCAAATATGGTGGATGCTGACGCTATTACCATTGTACGATACATCGTAGAAATAAGTCAGCGCACACGAATGCCAAATCTCGTGGTCGAATTGGACAAGTCATCAAATGTGAAGTTATTGAGCTCTCAAGCTAACGAACGTCGCACAACTTCCGCCTACGGTATGCCTGCACCGGTGAATCGCAATGTATCGTACCTTTCCACGCGTCGTGAGAGTGTAAATTCAGTATTATCACGACGTGACTCGTTTTGGACTTCTCTTGATGAAGGTGACGGGAATACTGACGCCTCATTTTTGCTGGAAGAATTTATTGCTTCTGGACGCGTCTTTATGAATTCAATGCTTGATTCGCTGATGAGCGAATGCTATCGAAAACCGTGGATCACCCAGTTTCTTCACTTACTCATAAATGGCTCTACTAACGACCTTGAGTACGCTTATTACAAAATTGGTGACATGGAGCCCTAAATTAGTTGTTTTACTGATCCGTAGAGAGCGCCGGCTTTTTCAGATCGAAGCGCCGAACAAGTTAATTGCACGGACTTACGGCGAATGTTTTCGCTTATTTCTTGATATGGTACGCCCTGAACTCCATAAACAACGTCTTACTAAACCTTACTCTTGCACAGGCGAGTTGCACCATCATCGGGTTGTGGCGTCCAGAGCGTGGTGTAGCACTTCCGCATCCATGTGTCTTTACAAACCCTCCAACAGATCTCCAGATCGAGGTTGGTGATCTTTTCTTTGTAGTAGGAAAGCCATTTGCCTTCACCTCAAGCCCGAATATTTTCACGTCCTGAAATTGACCTTACACTCAACTTTTATCAAATTCAAATGATTCTGTATTTCATCCAATCGCAATGGCACTTTTTCTTTAGCTTGGTGGTCGGTAGATATGAGTGCGTTCCGGTCCAAATTCGCATACCCAGCCAAAGTCAACTGGTTTCCTGGTCACATGGCGCACGCCAGACGTCAAATGGTGGCGCAAATGGATGCGATAGATGTATTGATCGAGGTCCGCGATGCTCGTATTCCCTGGAGCTCTGCAAATCCTGTTCTGGAAGAGGCGTTTGGCAAGTCCAAACCTCGTATCGTTGTCTTTAACAAGAGTGATTTAGCCAACTCAAATATGGAGCAACGCGTTGAAAAGCAGTGCGAAAATCAGTTCGGAAAAGCCACAGCCTGCCTTTTCACCTCCGTGACTAAGGGCAGACGGCTGCAGGCAATTTTGCAATGGTGTAACCACCACAGTCAAGCTCAGTTTAAACGTACAGCTGGCTCAATGGTTATGGTAGTAGGCATCCCAAACGTCGGCAAAAGCTCGTTAATAAATGAATTCAGACGACTTTCAAACTCTAGATTGGCAAAAGGTCGAAAAAGAGCGGCGGTGGGGTCAACAGCGGGTGTCACTGTTCGCAACGACATAATCAAGGTGTGCAAGTAGAGCAGAAGCATCAGGGTGTCGTTTCACATGTTTACTCGTCCTGCTGTTAATTTGTGCCTTCTAGGTGAATGACAAGCCAGCAGTGTACGTGGTGGACACGCCCGGTGTCATGCTGCCCAATATCCCGTCGGCGGAGACGGGCATGAGGCTGGCATTGACGGGAGCAATTAAAGATGAAGTCGTGGGTACTGAGCTTATAGCAGACTACATGTTGTTTCTATTAAACCAAATGAAGTCGACTATATATGTGGAATCGCTGGACCTTCCGGGTCCTGTAGATAACATCAGTGACTTGTTCAAGCTCGTTTATAAACGTTGCGGTGCACTTGGCAAAGAGGCTGACGTTCAAGATCGACTGGCGGCAAAATTTTTGCTGGCAGAATTTCGTCGAGGAGCTTTTGGCAATTTTACTTTGGACCCTGTGGAAGCACTTAATAAGCAATATTTGTAATTTTGCCTTTGTTAGATTAATAAGAAAAGTGGTCAAACCTGACGACATGAATCATGCTATTTTTGATATAATATTGGCGTCTGCAGAATTCAGAGACACCCCGACAGTACTGTACCCCCAAAAAAAGCGTCATAAGCGCAACCGACGTGATGATTTCATTCCCGTTTTTCCACACGGGCCATACCAGAATGACTGATACGCCGACAAAAATCTCAATGGCCAAAGTGATTCCCAAAGACGCATCCACTAAAGTCGGTGGTGCGAATCTGCAGAACAATGACACGCCACGCTACGACGCTCCGTCATATGCGCTTTCATCTCCAAAAAAACTTTATAGTGGCGCGATAAGTGCACCAGTATCGCCAATAAAAGGAACGCGACTGCACATAATGGGTGCAAGTGTGTCTGACCTCAAGCTTAATCACCTTTTTCGTCCTCGAGGGAGCAAAATTGGTAATACTCCAAGTCGCCTTGAAGATATTGGCATTTCTTTCATATCTCTGCAGTTTTCCGACGCAGAAATGGAGCAACGGTTTGCATTGGCGAGGTGTGTGAAGTACCAGACACGTTTAAAGTTTGGGGCAGGATTCACAGCCTTTTTTATTCCACTGCTTGTCATAATGCAGGTGAGTTTCAAGGCAAGCTCTGAAAATGGCAACAAATGGACCCATTTACCTCTTGTCATGGTATTCCCTGGTGTTGTTACATTAATGGGAGTACTCGTGATTTGTTTTCCGCACTTTTTTATGAATCACATGCGGTGGCTGAGTCTGGTCTGTTTGATTGGACAAATCAGTGCGTTGCTAGACACGACGGCTGCTGGAACTATGGTGAGTGAGCGCAACATTTGGGTACAGTTTATTTTCTCGCTCGGTATCACGAGCTCAACAGGGTTGACTTTCTTAAAGTCTACGACTGTGCTAGCATGCTCAAGTTTGTTTTTCTTGATTCTGGCATGGGTTCGGTTCGCAAGTAAGTCATCCACAGAAGAGCTTAGTGCCCCAGGAACTGTAAGCGCTGCAATTACGCTTTACTCGATCCTTCTGTGCTTTTTGTCTTGGAATTGGGAATACGAAGAACGCCGCGACTTTGTGCTGACTGAACGGCTTGCTCAAGAGAATGTGATGGTACAGATGACTATGGAGATGACTGGCTGGTTTAGTGGCGGGGCAACGGACCAGTCCCCTGACAGTAGATCCAACGCTGGTGGCATTCTCAGTGCAAATTGTCATATTGATCCCGATGACGTTTTAGTGAAGGAGGAGTTGGGAGAAGGCACGTTTGGCTGTGTTTATGCAGCTACTTGGAAAGAGACACGCGTGGCTGTCAAAAAGATCACTTTACAGGGTGATACTAAGTCAATTGTGACGAGTTTCGGCTCGGAAGCAAGTGTAATGGCACAACTTCGTCATCCTAATGTGGTAATGTTCATGGGAGTCATGGTCCATCCTGAGTTTGTTGGCTTAGTGATGGAACTTTGTCCAAAAGGGAGCGTTTACAGCGTTATTCACACCATCGAAGTTAAGATCGACTGGTCATTATTGCTGCGTATGCTAGTTGACTCGAGTCGTGGAATGCACTTTTTGCATTTGAGTAAGCCACCGATTCTTCACCGAGACCTCAAAAGCGTCAATTTGCTGATTGATGCTGACTGGAGATGTAAGGTGTCTGATTTTGGGCTCTCCAAACTGAAAGCTTTTCGTGAAAATGATCGAAGCGATGTGAGCGCAACAACAGCCAGCAGCACTTCCAACGTCCCTCGTGTATTTGTTGGTTCGAGCGTCTGGATTGCTCCGGAAGTTTTCAGAGGGCAGGAACACACAGAAAAGACTGATGTTTACAGCTTCGGTGTTATTCTTTTTGAAGCACTAAGCAGTTCTATGCCGTATAGTTCCATCTCTGTAGACGCAATTCCGTTTGTTGTTCAAGCAGGAAAGCGCCCAGTCGATTTCCACCCACTCGAGTTGCCTCCAGGAGATGCCATGGAGGATCTATACGGTCTCATGACTCGCTGCTGGAGTGCTGAAGTCCATGTTCGACCAACTTTCGCGGTCATAATATCAACCCTTCAGTCTATACTCACCAAGCACTGCGGAAACGAAAAATGGGAAGACCACATTATTTATCCAGACCGAAAAATTGTCAGCAATTCCAATGCACTTGAAAATAATGATGGATTGTCGATTTGCGAGAAGGATCTAATTGTGGAGTCGGCTATAGGACGTGGGGTCTTTGGCGTCGTGTACAAAGGAAGCTACTTTGGTACTCCTGTCGCCATCAAGAAGCTCCATGTGAGCAGTGTTCCAAAAAATACTCTGATTGAGTTTGAAAAGGAGTGCAGTATAATGAGAGGTTTACATCATCCGAATATAGTGCTGTTTATGGGCTCATGCTCGAAACCGCCGACGCTGCTGCTTGTGACGGAGTTGCTTGCCAATGGAAGTTTCTTTGACATATACCACAAAATGCCTTGTCCCGAATCCAGTCGTCAGCTGCGTCTTGCGTATAGTGTGGCATTTGATATGGCAAAAGGTTTGGCGTACTTGCACAACCATAATCCGATCGTGATTCACCGTGATCTCAAATCTCAAAATATTTTGCTGGACGACCGAATGCGGACAAAAATTGGAGACTTTGGATTGTCTAAGTTTCGCGACGTTGGCAAAACTATGTCCATTTGCGGCAGCCCCCTCTGGGTAGCACCGGAAGTATTGCGTGGTGAGAAATATGGCACTCCGTGTGATGTCTACAGTTTCTCGATCATTGTGTGGGAGGTACTAGCATGGGGAGAGCCTTATCCGGATTTGGGCTCAAGTGATATTATGAATGGTGTAGCTGGGGGAAACTTGCGTCCAATAGTTCCGGAAGGGACGCCTTCAGCACTTGCTATGCTATTAGAAGAGTGTTGGACGAAAAGACAGGATCAGCGACCGACGTTTAATGAGCTTGTGCGAAAGCTTGAAGCCATGAGCAGAGACTTCGGAGCGTAAAGTTCTTGATCTGCTGACACTATAATCTATTCTACCGGGTTTTTTATCGCTTAATCACTCGATTTGTTTCTTACTCCTTGCAACCTTGAATGACCTCTATTGAGAGAGGCATGTGGAAAACGCGGTAGTGGTGATTTAATGATTTGATTGTGTGCAGCTTAATCGAGCTCATAAGGACGCCGTCGCTTGGGTTCGCGCGATCAAACACCACACGTCGTACTCGACTGTGCACCAATGCCATAGCGCACATGGCACATGGCTCATGGTCAACATACACGTCATATCCAGTGCACAAGTATGAATCGCTCTGTTTTGTAATGGTCGTGTTTTCCGTTGTCGTTAAAATTAAGTCTTCCTTTTCACGACGTTTCAGCTTCTTGTGTTCCGTGTCCTTTCTAGCCTCGGAGTCTCGTCGACGATCACGTTCTGCAACTCGATTGATCGCCACCATAACAGGGTGATACAGCATTTCGACGATTCCGACAGTTTTTGAAGAGGTGATGAGCTCGTTAGCCGCGGGATTCACCACCACACAGCCCCACGCACATTTCAATACTTCCTGCCTATCCTCTTCCAAAGTAGTTCCTATCTTGACAGCAACTCTTAAAAGTTTTTCCATCTGGTTTGTCTCCTCTTCCCCTATCGGGGCCGTTGTCACAGACTCCTCGACGCTGGCGTGGAAGATAAGCGGCCAGAGCTGTGTGTACTTTTCATATAGCTCACGGGTACGCGGTGGCCGCTTCAAAGCTTCTGCTGTTGTAAGTTTGGCTTCAAAAATCATCTCCAGTTCTCGCAACTCTTTGGTGGATGTTCCAACCGCATTATCATTTGAACTTATAGGACACACAAGCGCTATGAGTGTTTTTGCCAATTCTGGGTGCTTTTTAAGCCGCTTAAGATGCGTGAATCCAAGCTCCACCAGCGACTGGAACTGAATTGAGAGGTGATTGATTACCTTTGTACCAAAATGGGCAGGAAATTCCAGTGCCACGAAGAGCTGCTGTGCCTCTTGATCGCCGTCATCGGCTTCAACGACTTCCACTAGCTTCATTTAAATCAATGTGTGGATGTTATAAAACCGGTACCTTGTACCGCCTGCAATTGCTAGTAATATTTTTATGCATGCAGCAAGAGCCTACATTACGATAGCAGAAGTTTAAAGAATTTCGAACTGGCATAACCTTGGGAGCAACGTGAGCGTGCACTAAGTCGCTAATTTTTTAAAAAGTATCTGGGATACTGCGTATATAAGCATCAGCTCCAGAATCAAAGTTTATATCAATTCTATGCGTCGTAATGTGCGCATCTGGATCGGTGTATACCTTACCTTTAAAGTACATTTCATTAGTGCTGGACTAGGTCAATTATGATAGTCACACTTTTAATCCTCTATGCAACGCGCATCTCGCAACCTTTCCAGGTAAGATAAAACACCAAACAGACTGCAGATGCGATCAAGAAAATAATTATATCACAACTAACATCCTGTTCCTTCCTTTGCTCTGAATCAATCCCGTCATTTTACAATTTACTGACCCAAACATCTCGCCTGTGCCAAAGGCAGCACAGCTCGGTAATCTTTGCAACCCCTCGACATGACGTTGCTCTCCTTAACAGTGCTCGTCAATAAGGGGGGGTTCTCAACACAGACAAAAAGCCACTCTATCTACTCGTGAACTAGGTATAACCCCTAACAAGTGAGAACAGCTTGGCTTTCTTCGCGACGCACCCCATCAAGAAATACAAACAGGTCTGCAGGATATTCCCATACGCCCAACTTTGCTATCAATGCGTGATAATTTGCTCATCCCATCTTCCATGCGCTTCATTACATTTTGCATTTTACTGCCACCTTTCAATTGTCATATTAAGCAAGATTTACTTGGCATTCACAGTACTCATTGGTGGGGTCTTTGAGGAGCCACTTGTACCAGAGGCAGGCTTTTGCATTGGTGTTTGGGATGGCTGAGAGGCTTGTGATCCTGCTGTAGCGCCAGGATGGTGTTGGTTTGGAGTTGAATTTGGCTGACTCCCGGTCTGGCCGGTAGTGCTCCCTACTTTTGTGCGCTTAAAAGCTGCTGCATTTGCTGCAGCTGCCATTTGCTGCTGAGATTGTGAAAGAGTTCGCTTTTGACCGCCGATTTGAGTAGATTCGTTACTTCCATTCTTCATGCCATCCCCTCCAGCGAGTCCAGAGTTGCCTTCACCATGCAAATCATCCGAACCAAGCAATGAAGATGACAGATCAAGATTTAAAAAATCCGAGGACTCGCCGAGACTCATATCATTACTCGAGCGCTGTTGACTAGCACTACCGGTGGCTGTACCGTTCCGCTGAGATTGAGCTTGGGCTTGTACACGAGCTTGAGCTTGAGCTTGAGCTTGAGCTTGAGCTTGAGCCTGCGCTTGAGCTTGGGCTTGAGCTTGTGCTTGAGCTTGCGCTTGTGCTTGAGCTTGAGCTTGAGCTTGAGCTTGAGCTTGAGCTTGAGCTTGGGCTTGTTGTTGTTGTAGGAAATTCGGGTTTTGCCGTTGCTGCATCTGCTGTTGCATTTGCTGCTGCTGCATTTGCCGCATCGAGTTTTGACGTTGAAGCGCTTGGTTCTGTTGATACTGCTGTTGTTGCAGCGAGTTTTGCCGCTGCAGCTGGGCTTGTTGCTGCGCTTGCTGCATTTGAAGCTGCCGTCGCTGCAGTTGGGCTTCCTGGAATTGCTGCAGTTGCTGTGGGGTCAGTTGCTGCCGCATCTGGGGATTCTGCTGCATTTGCATTTGCAAATGTTGCTGCTGCATAAGCTGCTGCTGAGTCATTCGATTTCCGTAAGGCATATTACCCACTACGTGGCCTTGAGCGCCCATGCCGCCAGCTCCCGGATTCATTGCCATGCCTGGCGGCACATTGCCGGTCATCATCGCCCCGTTGCCAGCAGCCCCTGCAGCACTTCCTGGAGTACCTCCGGCCCCGGGTGCCCGAGGATTTCCGCCAGCCTTGTGCTGAGCCCGTGCACCCATAGTGACTGCCAAATGTTGTAGTCGAGTTTTAAGGGACGAGAAGTCACCATATTCATCCCGATTTTTTGCCGTACGGTACAACGAGTCTTCCAGCCTTCTCGCCATATCTGGAAGCCGTCGGATCCACTCCGCAGGCGCGTCCGGTTTCCGTTGCTGCAATAGACTGACACTGCACCACAAAATCGGCAAAAAATACAACAAAATATGTCACAGATAAAGAAGTCAGAAAAATCACGTGGTGACGTACATTTTGCCAATCATCTTTCGACGCAAAGGAAGATCATTCTCCGACTGCCAAGCAGACTGCGTATCGTTGCCACCACCAGGTGTACGAACACCAGAGACACGTTGTTGAGCCTGCTGCTGAGCCATTTGAGCCGCGCGCATGCGCGCAGCGTTCATCATACCCGCTTGCTGTGGGTTCTGCTGCGGACCTCCCATCATCATATTTTGATTACCATATTGAGCGTATGCTGCACCCGCAGTATTACTCCCCCGGTTCAATGCTGGATTGCCGCGTTGCTGCATAAATGTGTTTGTACCCATAGCCATGTTCTGCTGACTTGCACTCTGGCTCATCGAAATCCGAAGTACCTCCATTGGCGGGGGTATCAAATCCATGTGCTGCATCATCATAGCTTTTACCCGCGCAAATTCTTCTTCATAAGATGACGTCTGTGGACGATATGCTTGCCCAGCTTGCCCTCCCATGTATTGAGCACCAGTAGGCGGTGCACCACTGACACCACCAGGCATTTGGCTTGCGTGCATCTGTTGCTGATAGGTTTGACCAGGAAACTGTGGCGGCTGTCCATTCTGCCGGTTTAGCATCATTTGATTTGCATATTGTTGTTGTCTTTGCTGCTGAAGTTGCATTTGCTGTTGTTGTTGCTGATGCTGATGCTGTTGCTGATGCTGATGCTGTTGCTGTTGCTGATGCTGATGCTGTTGCTGATGCTGATGCTGATGCTGATGTTGATGCTGATGCTGATGTTGATGTTGCTGCTGATGCTGTTGCTGCTGCTGATTGCCAAGATGTGGCCGTGCAGACGACGTCGTAGACGGTGCGGAAGCTATTGCGTTGCTGCTAATTGTGTTGCTGTTGCCATTGGACGCAGTATCGGTACTAGGCGTAGGGAGTACAGTTGTCGACGTTGAAGTGGCTGTTAATGTCGCAGTAGATGTAGCGGTAGTCGAGCTCGCGGTTTCGGACTTAAGAGAAATAGATGAGGTAGTTACATTAGCCGATGACGGCGGCGGCGCGTTGGACACTGTTTGAGTCGTCAAAGAGCCACTCGCAGCCTCTTTTTTTATTTCTGACCCGTTCTTCTTTGTTTTATCGTCTGCTGATGAGGACGGGTCATTTGTAGACGAGTTCCCAAGAGCGGTCGACGAAGAAGCCTCAAGCTCTGAACTAAAATAATTGGTCCCCATGTCCCCCCCACCTGAGCTTGTGGGTGGTGCGGAGGATGTAGAAGTCAGTGCCGACGCAGAGTTTAAAGTTGCTTTGTCTCCTGTCTTGTAGTTTTGTGCGCCAGGCGAGGGCTTGGGCGAGTCACCAAAACTAAAGTCGTTGTCGCCTCCACTAGGCATAGCAGCGAATGGATCATCCCCAAGGCTCTGAACGCCCGTGGGGGTACCTACACTGAATGGTAAAGCACCATTATTGCCGCCGTTAGGTGAGTTACCAATAGGAGCGCTGTTGGTCCATGAACCAAGTGAGCCCAAGTCGAGCAAATCACCGCCCGCAAAGTCAAAGCCGAAAGAATCCATCGCGGTCAAAAATGATTAAATACTGGTACGAAGACTACAAGACACTATAGAGCAGTGGAATGACTCTGTCTGCCGAGTCAACACACAAGTCAGATCCAATTACCAGGAAACTGACGCGTGAACGAAGAGGGTGCCGTACCTACCAGACCGGCAAAACGTTCTTCCCCTTCTGCTGCAAGTTTGAGGTATGAATTAAGATAAGAGCGCTGAGTAGCGGGCTGCGCTG
>NW_020187732.1:2199869-2200060 GCF_900000015.1 Plasmopara halstedii | reverse complement strand
GCTCGATGTCGCTACCGTCGTTCGTGTCTGCTACGCGCGGAGGTTTTGTTAGGCTGAATCGCCCTTGTTCAAAACTGAGGGGTAAAGCAAAAATAACGCCCTTGGCGGGCAGGACGAGCCCTGTCAAAGTATACTTAAGAAGTGAAAAACCTTGTAATTTTCAAAAAACCTTTTGTCACATGATGACAAAT
>NW_020187732.1:2179403-2199859 GCF_900000015.1 Plasmopara halstedii | reverse complement strand
GTATGTGGCTAGGTAGCCAGTAGTTATGCATGTATTTAGATTTTACTATATATATTTGAAAAAATCTAAACATATAAAATCAGGCGGCTTTGCCGCAGATAAAAATAAATAAAAAAATCAGTTTTGAATGTAAAGCAAAGAGTCTGTTAGCCTTCGTTAAGGTACTAACTACTCTTGAGGTAGCGGATTGCGATCCGCTACAGTCGTATTGGTTCTTGTAAAGAACGATTGGTCGGTGAGCTTTCTCAAGCGCAAAGTTACGGCATCCCCGCTACACGTTCCCCTTGATAGAATCTTTATAATTTACTTGAAGGCTCAACGAAACCATCGACAAGTATCAGATACACAAAAATTATATTCTACGCGAAATTTGCAATGCCTCTAGTAACTATCTAATGTTTTCGATAGGCGCGCTTCGAATTTATTAGCACGGTGTATTCAATCAAAACTTAAGAAGAGTATCTGGCTTAAGAATTGCATCGCATTAAACGAGACCAATGCGAGATGAAAAGATGCCGCACGTTTCAATAGGCGCAGGATGTCTTGCCACGCTTTGACACTTTCCGGTGAAAAGCTTGTCATCAGACCTTGCGTGATGCCGACCCTTCACATCTCAAAGCCGGGGGCGTACGGAGCACGCCAGCCAGAGATGCTTTGCAATATCTCAAGTAATGCATTGACGGAAACCGCGGAGTTGCAAAGCAGCTAAGCGACCTCTCTCTTCTTTCTCAGTATGGCTGAGATTTATCACCTATAGCATGCTCGTTCATCCTCCGATCTGAGCGCCCCAACTTGACATGAGTTGGGCCCGTATTGAATGCGACAAACCTCGAAATAATAGGGTTGACGCGGAAGGTCTAGGGGCGATCCGCCCCCGTTCCATGACAATGTTAACCAGTACTGCCTTAGGGAGAGAGTCAGACATCATTGCGGCTATTAGAATCTTAACTTTCTGGATATAGTTCTACAATTTCGCCTCCTTTGACGGGTAGACTAGAGTCTCAAACGCACCATATACACCTGTTCAAATGTTTCGAACGCTCGCAACATTCGTCGCTTTGAGCCGTCTCACGTCGGGATGCTTTATACCGTAGTATAACATGTGCGCTATCACTGTGGCTTCGTCTGGAGCTAGACTGAATCCGTGGCATCTTATCTTTTCTCATTGATGGGAGATATTCCCTTCATCTCGACCATCAAATGCCTGAGCGCTCAACATCAGCGGTCTCACGGCGCATCCCACCGACGCCCGGTTGAGGCTCTCCTGACCGAGCCTAACCAGCGCATTCCAAAGGTGACGAGAACATGCAGGACCGCTTTCGGTACGTTCGCTGCCAACTTCTGCTCCCATCGAAACCCAAGATAGATAGAGCTTGAAAAGTTGGTCTTCTTGCCTGAAGACAGGCGTTTTGACAATTCATGCACTTCGTCGTGGGATTGACCACGAGTGCTATTGAGTGCAACAGAGTTGCCGTGCGCTTTACACAGAGAGATATTTGACTCTCGAGTTAGCAATAACAAACGCGCAGAGGATGGGTTTGTGTGCGCATATAAGAAGCGAACAGAGCGTCTTTCAAATAAGTGACACTTTAAGCTTGTTCTGCTACTTCAACGTACATATATCTAGAGTCAGCGCTTCTCGGATAAATGCCAACTACATATGCTATCTCTCATCATAAAATTGTCTTTCTTTCTAATATGTGGCCAGCAGACCACGGGTTTAGTAGACCTCTCCTCTTTGAAGTTCCTTCATCTTCATATATGCCGATAATTCCAATCTTATGAGTAATTACATCTACAACAATTTTTTGTGCAGTCGTACCATACTGTAATTATAGTAATCGTATTGTGTTAGGATAAGTACTCAAAATAACAGGACATGCCCAATCAGTAAGCCTCGAGACAACTGTCGTTAGAGTAGTTGCCATATTAGTGCCCATTATCGCTCATTTGGAGAATGCGAGCACGATGTGCTGCTGCTTTTATAGAATCAGGGCCGAGTTTATAGCTATTTCAATCTATCTTGGAATTTGCTTGGAATTTTTCTCAAAGTCTAAATACTTAACGGAAGCAGCTTCGCTCCATCGATGTACTTCGACTTTTGGTATCCAGTTAACCCATTCTCCTAGCTAGGCAAAAATGCGTTCAGACGTGCAGTAACTGCTTCCAAGCTTTACATTCCCGTCCAGCTACGATGGAAGCGTAGTGAGTGCGTCATGTTTATCAGGGATAAGATAGATGTACATTTCTCTTTCCACCCTACAGTCTCTCGTCGAATTGAAGACTTGTGCTATCAAGTGCAACGATGTTACCGTGAAATACAGCCTTGAAAGTCAATTTTCGACTCGTAGAGTCCGCGTTAAGACATTAACAGTTTGGACCGAGCATAAAGTATTGTACTCAAAAATGAGGCGAAGAGCTAAATTTTATAAACTATTTTCTACGTATTATCATTCATATCAAACCTTATAAATTACTCTCGCTGTCCCGTATTATTACATTATCGATGTAACGAAGTGTGGATAGACAGCACATAACTCACATAAATGTCCAAACGGATCCAGTGTTATCGAAGTCAAATCAGATTCTCGCCCTTGATCAATACGGAGTTTACCCCACTATGTGTATATTGGGTACAAAACTCAATACCGAAAGTTAAGGTCGTGGGAGGTAATTGTTGTCAAAACCAGTCCAAAAGTTTGTATCAGTTAAAGCGCAGAAAATTTAAAATTTGTCATTTAAAGCACACGATCTGTACCGCAAGCCGCAAAAAGGTTACAATGTGTTGTATCAAATTAACGGGATCAATACAATAATTGAAAAAATCCAGATGTAGGTTTACGTTTAACGTTATGTTATTAACGAGAAGAAGTAACCATTCGATAACCAAAGTGTCCAAGGGATCTAATGGTTTATTCTATGCATGAGACGCGGACGACTTCGGTATTCGACAGATCAATACGATCTCAATATATGAGGCTCTTTGTATATCATATTGTTGTCGTAGATGTCCTGTATTTGTACTATCTTTTTGTCAGAAGGTTCGTACAAAAGTGGCCATGGAATCAGTGACCAACGTCACCAGATGGGGTAGATGGGTGGGTACGAAGTGGGTTACAATGTACAGTTGTGCTATTTTCATCGGCTTTGCACTACAACAATGCAGTAATTGGGTCATCACATGCTCAGTTTCACGTAAGTTACGATAGCAATGAGCACCACATGTCAAGATGCTTTTATTCATCTATTTGCATTCTTGGACGCAGACCTCAGTAATTTGTACGATTGGTTACGTTCCTTGAACCATGAATCCGGATTCATCATCGAAGACTCTATTGCATGAAGAAGCAGCAGCATTAATTAGCATGAGTGACTCGTATATTCAAGAAGCTGTACATATGTCAAGACATTATACTGGATGTTCACGTCACCCATCTTCTCTTGACTCTTCTCGTTGGAAACGAAGTGCACATGTACGAGATCTTGCAATGTATAAGGAAAGTCAAGCTCGTTGGAGACTTGGTAGTAAACGTAAACTTGGTTCACGATTAGCAGATCAAGACTTTGTCGACGAAAGAACTCGGTTACTTCCAGCTACATTATTGATTGGTACATTTCAAGGAGATTTGGAATCTGTTATGTTTGGCATTCAGACTTTAACTGAAGATGCTACTCGTTTACGAGCATCTTACTTAGGTGATCATCTTGTAGATGAGAGACTATTGGCTAAGCCATTGGAATATCCAAGTTATGAAAATCCGTTATCTTCATGTACTTTACGATGGCGTGGCTTACGCAGTGGAGCGAAAGTAGCATCTGGACAAATCTTTACTTCTCGTACTATTGAGACTGTGTATATTGAGTCGACAGGCATTACAGTTTTTAGCAATGGAGAGCGATTTGGATATGAATTGCTGCAATCAGTTGAGATACCGGAAGTCAATGGCAGTAGGAATCAACATGCTGTGATTTCGTACTGCTATGTATATCGTCAATTAGCAGCAGATGTCATTGAAGTGTTCATGTTGGGATCAACATCACGCGATGGGGTGTTGATTGGAGGAGCAGTAGCCAAGATGCATAGTCTTCATCGACTCGTACGCTGTGCAGAGCACAAGAAACTTGCGTGGCTTTTAAACTCAAGTCATCCGACGTTAGCAAATCTTAAAGGTGGTGGATGTTGTGCTGAGTGCTTTCGATCGTTTGGTCGATGGCCTCATCGTGCTGAACGCCAGTGTAGCGCTTGTGATGAACGTGTATGTGCAAGTTGTACAGAATATCGTCACATGCGCTTTGCACTTCCATTTCGCTCCAAAGTTACACGTTCTAAACTTGCCTTTTGTGGTCGATGTCTCCAACGTGCGAACGAAACGAGTCCATTATTAATTGCTTTGTTTGAAGCAATGGAAGAACTTGAAGCAAACTGTTGTGATCAGGAGGAAAAGTTGAGCTTGGATACTATGGATAGTTCCTTACCCCCATTTTCCCATTGCACAAAGTGGACCAATCTTGACCATGACGACTTAGCCATGACCATCCTAGGTGATCTCTAATCTTCATGAACTATAAGCTCAACTCTCACAGAAAGGTAGAAATATTTATTGACGTGAATACGAAATTCTAAAAGGACTTTTCTACTTTGGTGTCGTTTCGCGGATAGCATTCTAATGTGTGCCTAGTAACGGATATCTATGAACCTTAGACTTGTGCATACTTGCATCGTCCATAGCTGCACAAATAAGCAAAACCAACGCTACATCAACACCAATCGCAATCTCCACGTGATAGAATGGATCTAAAAATTTGGAAAGCCGATTGGTCGTTGGTCGATAGACTTTTGCAATTGCTTCACGACGCCCACCACATCCTTTTTCTAAATACAACACAGCTGCTCGTTGTCTCCAAATACCATGACATCCAATTCGACTTTTACATCCTGTAACTTGGTCCACTACTTCAGCAATTAAAGGGTCTCCTCTTCCAGCAACAAATTTAATCACAAGAGTTGTCAAAACTTTTGTTTGAAGTGACAATCGTTTGCCCAAACAAACGTCGTATAACGCAGCACTTGAATGGTCTCTAGGTCTTAAATGAGCCACAGCAATGCCGTATTCGTCTACGAGCCATTTTGTACATCCATCTGACACTATACCATCGACTGTAGGCACCACACGGAAGAGAATTCGATCAGAATTTGCTTCACAAACTCCATAGCCGTGAATTTCAATCGCATGAGACCAAAAACTATTCGTAAGGACAAGAGTTGTAACACGACGACGACAAAATCGAGGGTTGACAACAAATGGAAATCTCCATTGTGCTTTTAATGGAGTAGCTAAGAATTTCTTCATCGAGAAGGCGATTCCCATGCTTAGAGTAACGACTTACTTCTGACAATTAGATAGATGGACGTCATACTGAATTAGCATTACAGATTCAAATATCTCAAAGGATTGTTTACTGTTTCACATAAACGTTACAAAACGGAGGTGACGTCGTGTTTGTAGGTTACACGGATGTACAAATTCGACTTTAGCATTGACAGCTTGTATTATGGTGCATGTACACATCACATCATGACATCTTACCTAGATGAAGAAGAGATCTGTGGGAGAGGTGGTCACGCTATGCATAGGGTTTACTTTTAATAATGTGATCAGAGAGATATTTGGTATTTATTGAAAGGTTACAAAATTGAAGTTAAGATGAGCAACGAAGTACCTTTCTACTTGAAAAAATCTGGATCTGCTCCTAGAGTGAGCATACAATATTTCTTGTGTGTGAAGTGATTGAAACTGATAGTTTTGTCGTCAAATCGACGACCATATCTATATAAGACTCGATTCTTTGTGAGGAGATTACATTGAGCTCACGATGTGCTCAACTCGTTTCAAAATTTGACCTGGTTTAGCCAGTCGAATCTGCTCGTCTACAAGTTCTAGTCCCCGCGACTTCAAGACAGCCGCTCCGGGTGAATTATATTGAATAGATCATTGGAAGTCACCCGCTGCGCCGCGGTGTAATTCTATAAATCTGTATGTGCAGGTCTTCTGCTCAGTCATAGAGCACTCTTAGACAAATGTGTACACCTATGATGACTTCACATCTGTTTGCAGTTACTGGCAAAATGCCACTGTAATTTATCTCAATTTACGCGCTGGATGAAGACAGCACGCCGTGCAACTCATTTACGGCTTTATAAAACAGATATAAGGCACTTGTTGGATGCACTCTTGAGTGTCGCAATTTGCCTGATTGATTCAAAGCGCTTCAAGACACTTAAAACCATGTTTCTGCTTCAAAGAGAAAGGTATCTCAGGTTCAAGGGGTGCCAAGACATTGATTTGTCTCCAGTAGAGTGCTTCGCAATTTTTGGCTCGAAAGAGTGGGGTGGTGGAACAAATTTGATTTGCCCATGGAATGTACAGGGTATGATTGTCCTCTCTTTAGAATATTGCAACTAAAGCTCGACCCCTTTCTTACTGCGGCCGTAAACTGCCCAATGTAGCGGAATCACAATGTTGTATTATAAATTGCAGACACTGCATGATAGTCCATTAGACGGACGCAGTTTTGGTCCTCCACATGCGTACGGTAATTCCTACATTGTGGTCTTCGTATACCGTCCGAACAAAACGGCCCATGTGCTTCTGTCAGGGCTACCGTTGCCGGTTAGGATATAGTGAAGATGTTTTCTGTAGACTTTTTGCTAACACCACTTGCTGTGGCAATTTCATAGGACCGAGATCTACATTTCACAAATTGAAATCTGGCAGAGGTTTTTTGCGTTAGGCCGGTGTTGTCCACAAAAGACCTCCATAAATCGATCAGACCGAGCGCGTGGTGAAGATTCTCCAATATAGCACTTTTGCGGAGCAGTGGTTCTTCAACTTAAAATATGCTCTACTTTCTTCATTTGAATTTTTAATTTACCCTTCGACCTCCTTTCACCGCTACGAAGGGACTCCAGTCTTGGCGGGATAGTGGCTGTTGGTACGTGTTGATTTGCAAATATCAGTCCGTAATTATTTCATCTTGACAAGGTCAAGCGTCGTTTTCCAAGTATTGCTAAAAGATAACAATTTTTATCAAACACTGTTTACTTAGAGTACTCAATTATGCCAGAGAAATTTCAGTGACTTTCATAGACAGTCAAGAATATTCATTAGTGAGGTCTGGAGCACCAAAATACCACAACCAATCGTTCTCTTCTGCAGTATGTTCTACATTTTGCCTTAATCTTTGTGCTGGAAAGATGGCTGCGTGAAGCTTGCAATGAGCGCTCAAATATTTCCATATATCGTGAGTCTTTCTGACGCGGAAAGGCGGCGCTGAGTGAAGAGCTTTATTCTTTCTCATCAGTCACTACTCGTGCTACACACGGTATAAAGCGACCATGACATCACATTATTCCCTTGGTAAGAGCTATTAACTTTTGAGGAGTCCAAACCGAGGTTGATCGCAAGACGCACAAATGATCCAAGGTATGACCCAAGGCGGGATTCCCGTTACCACGAAGAATAAAAAACCAAGAGGATTTTTGGGTCTAGTCACCTTACTTCTCAATCCAAAGTGTCCTCATTATCGAATCATTTAAGGTGGATAATAAGGTCATCTCCTCCTTCCCTACTGACTAGTATGAAAGATGATTTTATTGTCCTTCCACGTTTCAGGGCGAGATGACTCTTTATGTAGAGAGACTTGCAAATTCTGGGTCTTCCTGGTCAGTCTGTGTGAGAAATTGTACCTTTTGCCCAGCAACCATGAGACTTTACTGCTTCGCACGATGGGTGTGTCGCATGGTATTGTGGACGGAGCAATACCATCAAAGCGCGACAAAAACAGATCATTTTTCAATTCTCGTTGTCTGAACCTTCTTTTCGAACCCACGATCGCCTGTTTCTACAGAGGATTGCCCCGGAGACCATGGCACTAAGCCAATCCAGCTCATCTATGAGGAAGCAAACAATAAAGACCGTGACACACAGTAACTTCATACTGCAGAGACAGAAAAAATAGCTGGTGACCGCTGTAAGCCGCGATTTTTTCATTATACACTTGGAAGATCGCAATAAATGATTGCTGTTTCCGACTCAGCGATTTACTGCCGAGCTTAACCCAGATTCCTTAGCACAATTTTCGCTTCATGACTCACAGTGTATCAGCAGGATGAGATCGTGTCACAAACTCTGATTCGGCACAAGATAGCGTGGAGCGCTGTCAAAGCATATCAACTTTAGAAGGAGGATAAAAACCCTAGATATAATATACTGCAATATGTACAGTTTCGTATCCGTAATCTTAAATTCGCGTATAAATTGTGCAACGCTCATGAATCACCGAAGTTTTTCGCGGATTCGTAAATATCGTTCCTGAAAACCAACAACTTTTGGTTGTAAGCCTTGCCACTTTTCACAACATTTGCTCCCTCTCGGGCAAAGCCCCACCGGTCTCTACCTCTACGACGCGCGATATATCATAGTTCTTTTCAAAACGCACAGAGCGGCCTACTGAAACTAGACGTTTCCCAGCGAGGAAGACGACTTTCGACCTTGCACGGAAGCCCAACCCTTCGCACCTCTCGGCCAGAAGAAATCAGGGGCCGCGCAAAGCGCCCTCTTCGAGGACGACAAATAGCAGAGGCATATAATGTTTCTTGATTTTTGATAAATAAACATTGCGTTGTAATAACCAATTGAAGGGAATGGGTACGGACAGCGAAGCTTGAAAATCACCTCAGTTTTTTTAGGTTCCCGTACACGTGGAGCAGTCTGGCCGCATAAATTTCAGTAAGAGTGCAAATGCTGTTCGAGTTTCGGAGATCAGAAAGCAGCTCTACCATAACAAAAAACACTTGTTAAAACAAAGCCGCAGGGATCGCGCCTTTCTGATTGGTTTGCTTTTACAAGCGCTGAAAGAGCAGTTTGGGAAGAGGACCACAATGTTAAGAAATGCCATGATAGCTGGTCTGAAGTGGAGACGAACTTCCGACTCGATGATATATCGTAAAATTACACTACGCAAAAACTAGTAATAAGACACAATAATTGTGAACCAGTAAGAGTTTCATTGTGGTAGGAAGGGTACGTTCCGTATCATGGTGTACACATTTTGCTATCGTCCCTCGGGGTCAATGGGACGCTTAGAAGCTCCACGACAAAGAACCATGGTGAAGTCTTATCAGTAATAGTGTGGGCTACTAGCCTCACACTGTACTTACGCATGTCTCATTATTATAGAAGGTGGATTACGTAAATTGGGGTTAAATGAATCATAAAACACCACTTTAAAATAAAAGTAAGGCTAAAACTCATTACTTGAGAGAATCTTGGCGTCGCACATGTAACGGTGTCACACGTACCCTTGAATGAAAGGGTGGGTTTTACAAGATGGTGTGACCGTACATAGGTGTAATTTACACAAGTTGGTGTTATCACACAATGATGTGGCTACACCGTAACAAGAAGCCATACGTGGCGGGACTGCCAGTAGTCATGCATATTAATTAAGTTTTACTATTTAATTAGAATATCAAATGTTTTAGATATAGGCGGCTCTGCCGCAAATAAATACAGTCTTAATTTTGAACGCAAGAGTACATTTACCTTGGGCTACAATTTTGGGTATTCTTGGAGGTAGCGGATTGCGATCTGCTACACTCGTACTGGTCCTAGTATTGAACGTAAGGTTGGTGACCTTAGCTTAGATTCCTCTTAGCAAAGTGCTACGGCAGCAGGGCGGTGATGAGGCACGCTAAAGCAGAAGGCAATAAAAACTCTAGCAGCTTTCACAGAGTCTACTATTGTGCTAAGAGGACTAAGACGGAGTTAGTCTCGTGTTGTGGATACGAGAGGTTAATGTGACCAAGAATTCAGTTCAATTTTAGACTGAAAAACATCTAGGAAGCATTTATTTGCTAGAAGGCTGCGCGTCAGAATGAACAGTCTTGTGCAGCACCTCAGTAAAGATGGCTATCCTGATTTATATACTTCTCAGCTGAAAGTTGTTCTGAGTTGAACCGCGGAAACGGGCTTAACGTTTACTTTTAAGATACCTGTCAAAGAAATCGACAATTGGTGATCAATGTCCGAAAGCTGAGAGCAGTTTTGCCGTCATGTTGGCTGACCGTATTTCAAAATTGGTGACGATTGCCGTATGTATAGAATGTCTTAGATTTCTTTGTATAGGTGCTCGCTCCCAGAGACTATGCATCTCTGCAGCGATTACTTGTATCTCTAATCTAAAGGGACCTTAACGACGATAACTCTACCATATTAAATACCCGTGTCATTTGTAAGCATACTTAGGATATAAAAGGTACATAAAGCAAGTCAGTAAGAAGCTGTGATGCCTGTAAGCGATACCAAAAGTCTTTGTGCGACCCTGAGACTGGCGAATGCAATTGCAAGAATGTGCGTTGGAGGCAAGTGCTAGCTGACAATTTAACCCCCACGGAACTTAAACTTATATCTTGAGTGTATTGCATTCAGAAATCAACCGTGAGGTGACCGTAGGAAATGCTATTTGTGAGCAGATACGCCTCGTTCAGAATCAAAAATTAAAATGTTATACCCTCAACTCTATTATTGAGCTTTTAATCGCTTGCTGGGTTTAACAAGAAATTAGCATTCGCTGTGCCCTTGCATTTCTTCCGCTTTTTTCTAGGTATGTCAAGAAAAAAAGAAGAGAAAAGGAAGAGAGCAAAAGAGGCTTTGCTACTGGGGGACTTGTGTGTGACCAGCGTATAGTGACTTCTTTCCACTGTAGTATGGATGCTCTCCATGCTCCTTACGATAGCCATGGAAAAGCTGTGTACCTCCTCATAAAGAAAATTGGTGAGCAGCTGTCGCAATTGCAACGAAATATCTATACACACCGTGGATTCCTTGTTTTTGGGAAACTTGTAGAACAGACAAGTTTTGTCCCGGCTACCTGTTCTCATTCTAAAACGAAAGAGCTGGCGCCACCGTTGAATTGTGAAATCAACATCTTCATTTGATTATACAACATTTTACGAGTCATGTCGTCGAGGATGTAAATAATGTCGTGTTTCATAACAAATGACGGGGATCAAGTCCATCATCGTTTGTTGTTTCTGCTCTGTCACGATTGCACAAAACGGCAGTGAGCTAAATCGACAATTTCGCAAGTGTGTAGAAAATATTGTTGGATCAGGGACCACTTGAAAGTCTTGCTCTCCAACTGATGTAAATATCATAGCGTACATTTCGGCGAAACGATTCATCCGCTTTCAATTTAACAAAGCAAAAGACACAACGATGCATTAAGAGTATCATGGGGTTTCATTTAGATTGCAGTAGAATAGCTTCAAGCCCTATCCGTGTATGCAGATCAGATATTGCCAATAAGAAAGTTTATGGCCTCTGCCGCAATATAGAGCATCATCTTTGTGTTGAGGATAGCGCATTACTCACAAAAGCGTACGCGGTCGCTGTTCGTATATGGCGAACTGATCGAGTGAAAGCCATTTCGTCTTCAGAAAAAGGAGCTTTGACCGCAATTTATTTACGTGATGACCTCTTCGAACGTTTTCTTAATTTTGATATGAAAAGATTGATTGGTTTCAAGCCTCATTACACTGCAGGGTAGCAAGAGCAATCATTCAGTCTTCTCGATTGTATTATCGGCTCATAACCTATATGGCAGCAAAGCTGCCTGGAATCATAAACAATTGCAGTTTAAACGCTGACCGGACCAGTAGAGCGTCTCTCGATGTGGCATCGTTTACTGACTTGATCGTTTGAGAAAGGCAAACAAGAGTAACTTTCATTGCATTGACGCCTTTCGTGCAAACGTAAGGCCTCTAAACAACTTTACGGGCAGAATTGCGAAGACCGCTTATCTACTTACTAAAAAATCTAATTTGCAGTACATGTTTCGTGCAGATCGTGTCATCCGTCTTCTAAAGTACGAATAGACAGAATGCTTTAAAAAGCCTAAACAACGTCGTAGCGACGCGATTTACTTCGTGCTTGCCTTAGTCGAATTATCAAGTCAGTGAAAAGCTGCCACGTCGAAAAGCCTTCGATTTGTCGGAGACCCTTCAAAGGGTATGCACATTCGAAATGCATTGTATTAATCATACAAGATTTTAAGGTCATGCTATTTAATAATCGAGATTTATAATCTCATTATGCATTAACGACCGAAGAGTATGTCCGTGCTATATATTGATCCAGCTCAAAATTTACCATTAATCGTTATTTTGTTTTGCGCTTCGAAATTTATAACTCATAATTTTTTCTTTTTTTGCCAGTAAATTATGAATCTATCGAGGGCTGAACCACGCCTGTAAGAATGACCGTTACAGAAATAGGGGAAGCCTTTCTTCTTACAATCTGGCTATCTCTAACATTTACAACGAACAAGAAAACTTTTTGTCATCCTGTTTAGTAATTAAAGGTCAACTAACTTTACTTGATGTGATTTATGTGCCTCTCGCTTTTGTCGCAGCGTACTCATCTTCTAGAATTAACTATTGGTTTTGCAAGGGTTTTGTCTTCAAGGTTGTATTCCACAACGACCCTACAAATGTTAAACGGTCTAGAGCTTAATAACGACCAACAGTCTGACATATAGAATAGTTTAAAATAGGAGGAACTCGTGGTGCGAAAGATTAATTGTGATCTAGCATTGGATAATATTTTGGGATCAGTTTCACTGATAGTTTAGACAGTGCTATAAGTATCCATCCCGCAGCCTACACGTCATGCATGCATGCACCTGTGCCTCTAGCCGTCGGCTAGCCGTTATATCTGGTTGGGGTACGACCCCGTCGCTGCTTTGTTGCGTGCCCGTGTTGCACAACGCATAGTGTGGGATTGCAGTCTGCAACTATACGAAAAGTTGCGATTGGTTGAAAAGTAAAGCCTGCTTAAGTGCGATGGGCGATTTCTGTCAAATCTCACGGACGAGGTCACGACGACCATCACTATAAATTTAATATAACCTTATTATATTTTGACGTGATTTCACCCCTTCGATACCCTGCTAGGCTCCCGCCCACCTCTTTGCTCCGCCAGAATCGGATTTCCAAGCTTCAGCTCAAGCGTGTTCTCTCACTTTCTTTCTTTCTTTTAAAATGGACCGTGACTCTCTTGTATTCCTCGCAAAGTTAGCCGAGCAGGCCGAGCGTTATGATGAGATGGTTGACCACATGAAGGCCGTCGCTAATAACCACAACGTCGAGCTTACTGTAGAGGAGCGCAATTTGCTGTCCGTCGCGTACAAGAATGTAATTGGTTCACGTCGTGCGTCGTGGCGCGTCATCTCATCTATTGAGAACAAAGGTGATTCGGAGCGCAGCGAACACATTAAGGCGTACCGTCAGAAGATTGAGGGTGAGCTTGTGGATATCTGTAACGACATCTTGACCATTATTGAGAACAACCTCATCCCCAACTCATCGAGCGAAGAGGGCAAGGTCTTTTACTACAAGATGAAGGGCGACTATCATCGCTACTTGGCTGAATTCCAGGTTGACGACGAGCGTAAGGAGTCTTCAGACAAAGCCCTTGAGAGTTACAAGCAAGCTTCGACCATTGCAATGGCCGAGCTCCCCCCAACCCACCCCATTCGTTTGGGTCTGGCTCTTAATTTCTCCGTGTTCTACTATGAGATCTTAAACTCGCCAGATCGTGCTTGTAACTTGGCCAAGCAAGCTTTCGACGATGCGATTGCTGAGTTGGATACACTTTCTGAGGAAAGCTACAAGGACAGCACATTGATTATGCAGCTATTGCGTGACAATTTGACACTGTGGACTTCGGACCAAGAACCTGATAACGCAGATGCGAATCAGGGTGACATGAATGTGCAAGATGTAGAATAATTGCCGTGCGGCTCGTAAGTTTTAGGCATCCTATCTTAGCTGTTAGTAGTATTTTAGCAGAAAGTCTCCGTTGTGTCTACGTCTGAGATTGCAGGGGAATGAGAGGCCGCAGCTGCATTTGTTGGCCTCCTCCCTTTGCAATTCAACGATCGACGTGTCCGTCAACTTGACCTTTTGACACCACTCACAGATATTTAGTGCTTAAAAAATGTTAGATAGAACTATTTCACGTTAATCTAACGCCTTGCTTCTTTGTCTCAACGTCTGAAAAATATATAAAGGTGTTCGGCGTGTTCCAGTTGTCCTTAATGAATTCGCTGAATTAGCTGACAAAAAACTTGAGAATTCTAAAGATCTTTTGCGTGAATGGCACGCATAAAATATTTTCGGCCAATCAAAAAATGTTTCTGACTGACATACCTATGCTCAAAGCATCCTCGCAGCTTTGTGATGCCGCGGCTTTCAAGGAAGCGGCTTAAGCTGCGTTAGCTGTGTAAAATAGCCACCGTTTGGGAATCAGCTGCTGTAATAAGAGATATTCTTAGTGAAGTGGTTTCTGACAAAAATGACGAGGAAACCTTGAAATTTGAATTAAGATTGTGGGTAATGCCAAGCGCCATCGATTAGAAAAACCTGTTAATCTATAGTGCTGCGTGCTCTGAAAAGTATGCACAACACGAGCGGCCATACTTAAGAGGCAATTTGTCGTCAAGACTGTACAACTTGCTTTGTCATTGCGAGGTGTCTCGATGCTCTTCGAGCAGCCCACTTCCATCTGGCACTTGACATTTAAATAGGGAGAAAAATTATGTTTTTTTGCTATGATTTCCCAAATTCTTTTAAATTTGCAGAACTTGACAAGTTGAAGTCCGCACGCTTACCATTTCCGCATTTTCCAAGCCAGAAGAAAGTATAAACAAAATAGCGATGCTGGAAACACCATTTGTCATAAAAGATGCACCGACATCGCAAGATACCAAGAAACTTGTCCCAATGTCACTGAGTCTGTGCGTGAAAATTGCCAATACGATGTTCATCGATCGAATCAGTGAATCATTGTTTACAGAGTCGTCAAAAAGGAGAAGATTTTGCAGATGAAGGCAGCCAAGCTAGATAAACTATTATCTCAGCGCAAAAATATACTCGACGATTTGCAAAAATGTCATGAAAACTTGCTTATGAAAAACGGCCAACTGCAGTACGTGGTTTCATCTTGATCGCCTGACCGATGCTGAAATAATTGTTTGTCAGAGAGAGAAGTCACTTGCGGCGAGATAAGCTGGCGTCGTTGCGGGCGTTCCTAGAAGAGCACTGTAGAGATGACAGACCGGCTCTCTGTGATGCTATCGGAGCCAATGAACTTACAGCTATTGCTGAAAAATGCTATTTGATGAAAGATGTCTTGTTCGGGTTGGCAGACAAGCGAGCTGGGCTAGAGCAGCAATGTATGGAGTTTGAAGAGCACATGACGCGAGAAAAGGGATATGTGGAAGCAAGAGCGGAACGTCTATGCGAAGGTATGGTGTCAGAGTTAGACTAATCATTTCACTGTTATATGTTGCTGATTCTTTGTGCTATTATAGCTCGAAGCACGCTTGGCCTTTTGCTTGAAGACATGAAGTCGACTCAGTGGAATATCGCGGTAACAATGCTGCAACTTAATTTTTTTTTCCGTGTCGTGCGTGACTGGTGAGCCATGATATTAGAGTGACCAAGTCAAGCTTGACAACGAAGAACACTACCTTAATGCGATCAGAGAGAAGATGCGTTGTCAAAATGTGATAGTAGAAGAGTACGATTTCACTTTCAAAGCCAAAAAAGCTGAATTTGGGGATGTGGAGACGGCAAGTCATTCAGTTTCGTGTTGTTGGGTCTCATTGGCTTGTTAACCCAAACGTGAAACAGGCATGGCATAATTACGAGTGCATGGTCCAAGAAGAGTACCGTCATCTTATGATTGCAAACGAAGATGCGAGAAGGTTCATTTCATTTCAAGTTATTTCTCCCAATTTGCTGACAAGCACATGCAGTATACAGCAAGAGTTTCAAAAGCTGCTTGAAGAAAACGGAGTACGAAATTAAGCTATTTCTTAATTGATCTGCAAGATTATGATTTTAAACATTTTAAAAGGCAACATGCCTGGTCGATAAAGAAGAATTCCAATTAGCAAATGATCTGCGAATTCGCCAGCATGAACTCAGCGTAGGCAAAGACTCTTCGATTTATAGTATGTTATACTAAAGGTGTTCCTCACATGTTTCAGGAAAAGCTAGCAAATGTTAAGATGTCTAAGCGGGAGCTGGGACTGCGACAAAAGCAAGAAAAGCGTATGCTTGCAATAACACAATCAAGCATGAAGGTATGCAAATCAATCAAATTATCCAATCCTTACACCAGATTCATATATATTTTTGGAACCATTTGACTAGGCAAAAATTGATCAGCTGACTTGGCTGAACCGTCAGTGCGTCCAATTTACACTCGAGAAAAATGAAGCAACCAGGGTGTATAGTGCTCACGAAGCTGGTAACCTTGTGGATAATCAGGCACTGCTATGTGATTGGCTAACAAAAGTGTTGCCCTTAGCGTATAGTAGCTTCAGAGAGAATCACAATGTGGCGATGACTACATTGGATTTACAGATTAAAGATGCTGAGAAGCACATCAAAACTACTGAGCGTGCTATCGTCACTCGTAATAAGAAAGTGTCAGCTTTAAATAAAAAGGTTTTACAGAGAACCAGGATTTTACAGGAATGGCAAGCAAAGATGAATGAAAAGCAAGATGCTGTACTAAAGTTGGCACCTATCCAAGAGCTTTTGAATGCTGAAAATCTAAGCTTGCAAGAAGCGCTAGAGTGTGCGCAGCGTCGTGAAGAGGAACTTCAACAACTTAACACTTCACAAGAAGTGGAGTCTCTGAAGCTGCGTGAATCTTGTGCGGCGTTAGAGGCTGAAATTCAGCAAATGCACACAACCATGTCAATGCTGAACGATAGAATTCATTGTATTCAAACTGTCGTGAAAAACCGCATTGATGACATCCGCGAGAAATTTTTACATGGGTTTGTCGCCGACGATGCCAAAAATCTGAGGCAGTTGCTGGACAAAGAGGTACGCATACACAAAGAAGGCAAAGCATGATTTTCTAAACCGTTGTTTTTCTTGCCTAGATTATCAGTTGGGTAAAAAAGGCTACAGACGAGGTAAATGCAGCAGTTGCATGCGAGGTACCCAAGGTAGGACAACAGCTTTTTCTGCCAATTTTGAGACTTCTTGACTGACTCATGCCAATTTTTCAGCTAAAAGAGAAATACAAAATTTTGGCGGCCGAAACCCGCAAGAAATTTGGCAAAATGACAAAGCAAAAGGTATACTTAAATGCTTATCATCATCCTTACGGTCAAACTGACTTTCGATTCGCCTCAGGAAAAAGACTACAAGGCCAAGATAGATAAATTGAAGACATTGGGGGAGAGGAATACGATCACTTCAATTGGTACACAAGGCAAGATAGCGAATCAAGCCCACCAAGACAATTATACAACCGACCATGATGAAAAAAATGAGACGAGGAAATTATTCGAGTCTGATGATAAATCTAATGAGGCCAAAATGTGCCGGCTCGTTAGAAATGAAACCGGTGTTTGCAAAGTATGTTTGCTTACAATAGGAATTGCCTGGCTGTAGTACTGATACATAAATTTTTGTCAATGGTTCAGCAATCCTCATCAGCCGAACAACCTTCGTCTCAGTCACATTCAACACAACGAAAAGCAAAGGAAGAGTCAGAACAAGCTCCAAAATCTGCTCGACGTCAGCTCGCACTTGGTTTGACTTTGGTTGATGAGTCACACGGGAAGACCAAGGAGAGAAAAGATGTCTTCAGCGCTGAAACGGCAGCAGCCAGTTTGTGTCAAAGGGACGATCCTGGAGTAACTACATATGAGAAGCAGCGGAGTAGATGCAATGTTGCCCGTCATTCACGACTGAAAAGGCGCTCACAAGCGCAAAAAACAGGAAAGACAGCCGCTATGATAATTCCTCCCGAGCTGCCTGTTGTAATTGAGAAAAGTTGCGATGTAACACGCCTTCACCAGGATGTCATCGAAATGGAAGCGCTCTACCATCGTGAGTCTCCAGTCGGCTGTGACGACAACTTTGCGGTATCGACCCCGGCAAAATTCACGGATACTGTGAAGACAACATCTACGATCGCAAGTCAAGGTGCCGCCAAGAAGCAACCCAAGCAAAAGGTAAGTTACCGATGAAGACTTTACTCAGAAAACTTTGCTTACACACACGGAACGATACAGGTAAGAAAAGGAACCAGTAAGCGTCGCACATCGACGAAAGCTTCGCACCGATCTCGTCAAGCCAAGTGGGGTCATTGCAATCTCGGGCACTCACAACTTGGTGTTCGCTCCGTGGACTGGTCTGCTGCCGACACATTCTCCTTCGACTGACTGAGAATATAGGTCATTTCTTTTCATATTTACTAGCACGATTACACATTCGCACTGCGTTAAAGTTGTTACATGCGAGTGGTCGTAAGTTATGGGGTGGCAGCCATTTAAGCTTTTTCTTTTTAACTATCTATTGAAAGAAATGAGCTCTTTGCAGCCACAAAGTACCTTATGAACTTTAAAACAAGATAAACATTTAACTTTTGGCACAATATATAAACAATGCTTTCCTCGAAACTTCGCTTGACGTATTCCAAGCCCCTGAGTAATGCCGCCTCGGTAACCGCAATCTTTTCTGCCATGGGCATTGCCAGTATCTCGACCGCAGCACGCAACGCTGAGGAACCAAAGATAGCGCTAAACCCTAAAGAGTTTCGTTCGTTCAAAGTGACCAAAGTGGAAGATGTGACTCATGACACCAAGCGCCTTGTTTTTGCCTTGCCTAGCAAGGAGCATTCGATGGGTATTACCGTCGCCGGCTGCCTGATGGCCAAGGCAAGCGTAAATGGTGAAAATGTCGTACGCCCATACACACCTACTAATACGAATGCCGAGAAAGGGGAGCTCGAACTCGTGGTCAAAGGTTACCCGAACGGCAAACTGAGCAAGCACATCGTCAATCTGAGCGTGGGGGATGAACTAGCGATGAAGGGACCGTTTCTTAAGTTTGAGTACAAGCCGAATATGTATAAGAGCATCGGTTTTCTTTGTGGTGGCTCTGGTATTACTCCTGCTCTTCAGGTTATAAAGGAGGTTTGCCGTAATCCAGACGATGAGACACAGGTCGTTCTTATCTTTTGCAATCGGACTGAGAAAGATATTATTCTTCGCGACGAACTGGATGCGCTACAGTACATGTACCCGCAGTTTCAAGTACATTATGTTGTAAACAATGCTGATGCCAACTGGAAGGGTTATACGGGCTATGTGACCAAAAAAATGGTTGAGGAGCTGCTTCCTAGTCCATCGGACGAAAACCTGATTGGTGTATGCGGCCCCCCTCCAATGATGGATGCCATCTCCGGCAACAAGAATCCCGACCGAACTCAGGGCGAGCTGAAGGGTTTGCTAAAAGAAGTGGGCTATTCTAGCAACCAGGTATACAAGTACTAAGCCTCAAGTACCCATTCCTTAAAATGTGGGCAGTGAGTAATTTTAGCTGATTGATTATAAAAGTTTAGCATACAGCACTATATTACGTTATACTTCGATGTTTTTGCTACGTGCGTTTCATCCATGCAATTTCGCTTCAAACCTTTTAGAAAAAAAACGTCTGTTTAAAAGAGGCTTATTACTTTTCAGAACACATTGCGGTATTCGTTGTGCTCGAGGTGCATTAATTATTGTAACTGGAAATGGTGAATGAACAATTTCCTCTTTGCTACGACCGATGTAGCCTGTTTCCACCTTAGTCTTCTAGGATGCAGACAGGTAGACTATCTCCTTTCGATGCAATTTTCTCCCACCGCATGTTCATGTGTGCTCAGTCTATCACTGGCTTCTGCTTTTGCGCATTCTATCCCCGACCATAACGTTGCGCACAAGGTACACGACGATCAATCACAATGAGATAGAACCCGTGATTCTGTTACGAAGTGTAGCCGGAATGAAATTAGCAGGTGAACTTAATTAATGACCCACCTGCCCATATTGTGGCGGTGTCAAAACTAGCCAAGGCCAGACAACCATTTCTACTGAGGTAGAGCTTGTAAAGGAATATGCCGCGTTGACGATCTCGAGCTCAATGAGTGAGAGAAATTTACCCCAGCACCGCGATTTCTCCGCGCAAGTGCTTTGATGTATACCCATCACCGATCTTGTACATTCCGTCTGATCGATTGTCTGTGGATTATCAGCGGTATGCTAAGCACATTGGACAAAGTTCGCCAGCGATTTGCCGTATATTGCAAGGCTCGATCCGATACAACAGCCCCCAAGCAATATTGCCAATAATTATTGTCAACGGTCAATTACGCCGTATCCTTAATGGTAACTGTGTTGCTGACAGCAGCAACATCAACCATTCTAACAGAAGGTTCACCCCCGTAATACCGCAATTACATAACGGGGTTACATGAGAGTGACTTTCCCCATTTGAACGACTCTCAGTTTGAGTCCGTTCGGAAGATGGCAGGCAC
>NW_020187732.1:2162833-2179393 GCF_900000015.1 Plasmopara halstedii | reverse complement strand
TTGACCGAAGGGCTAGACTTAGCGGTTGCCGACATGTGCAAAGTGCCTGTGGAACTGCCGAATCAGCACTTTATGGACCTTTGGATCGAGAATGCTCAAATTGGATACCCTACAACTGAGAATCAGATCAAAGGAGAGCAAAAATTGCTGCCTAGCGAATGCCGCCAACGTGGTGTGTCGTACACCGCACCTCTCGTCGTGACACTTGCTCGTTCTTTCGGTGGCTCACAAAATGTCGAGCGTCTTCAACGCGTGGTGGGTGAAATTCCCGTCATGATACGCTCTAAACGTTGCCATCTCCATGGCATGACACCCATAGAGCTTGTCAAAGCGCGTGAAGAGGCCAACGAAATGGGTGGATACTTCATTTGCAACGGTAACGAGCGTTGCGTCCGACTGTTGCAGATGCCGCGCCGCCACCACATTATGGCAGTGCGCCGTGGTGCCTTTGCGAATCGTGGCGATTTGTATTCGGAACAGGCTGTATTCATGAAATGTGTTAAACGTGACCAATCTGCCGTGACCGTCACTCTGCACTATTTGCTTGATGGTAACGCTACAGTGCGCTTTGGTGTTAAGAAGCAAGAGTTTATGATACCTGTGGGTCTTGTACTTAAGGCATTGTATCCATTGACCGACCGCGAGATTTACGAACGTGTTTTGCGTGGTGACCATGAAAATACGTATCTTTCCGCTCGCGTGGAGCTCATTCTACGTGAAGCAAAAAAGTTTTCACTGTACTCACGTGATGAAGTCTTGGCATATCTTGGCAAGCATTTTCGGTTTGCCATGCCATATGTGTACGACAACATGAACAACATGGAAGTTGGTAATAAGCTGTTGGACGAGTTTCTATTCGTGCACATTCCAAAGGGTGAAAAAGGCCGCACTCAAAAAGTAGAACTGCTGTGTTTGATGTTGCGAAAATTGTATGCGTTTGCAAAAGGAGATGTACCCGAAGACAATGCGGACTCCGTTATGAACCACGAGCTGCTATTGCCTGGGCATTTGTACCTCATGATTTTGAAAGAAAAGCTGCAAGAATCGCTTGCTGCTATGCGCGCCAACATTTTAAAAGAGACACAAAATAAGAAGAAGGCAGTGGTAATGGACCAAGCGTTTCTTCGCAAGATGTGGGATCGGACCCCAAATATTGGTAATGCCATGACGTATTTTTTGAATACTGGTAATCTACGCTCTTCGAGTGGTCTTGATTTGCTTCAAATTGCGGGATATACTATTGTAGCTGAAAAGCTTAACTACTATCGCTACTTTTCGCACTTCCGTTCCGTTCATCGTGGTCAATTTTTCACCGAAATGAAAACAACAGCTGTGCGTAAATTGTTGCCAGACTCGTGGGGTTTCTTGTGTCCCGTACACACTCCTGATGGATCACCTTGTGGTCTGCTGAACCACTTGGCTGTCGAGTGTCAATTGGCATGTTATCCAGCATTCAACGCGGAAGACTATTTGCAACAAGAGTTGAAGATTTGTCGTTTTTTGACAAGTTTGGGAATGATCCCGAACTCTGGGTACACTGACGGTGCTTTGATCGTACCCTTTTCATATCTACCCGTCATGATGAATGGAAAAGTACTAGGTGGAGCACCTGCCGACGTTTGCAAGCGAATGGCAGGTATCTTACGCAAAATAAAGTCTGCCAAAAGCTCTGAAGAGCGTGACGAGAACGGTATAGTCTCAAACTTGGAAGTATGTTTGATCCTGCCCGTGCGAGGTGGTCCCTTTCCAGGTCTGTACCTTTCAGCCGACGCTGCTCGGATGTCTCGTCCAGTGATGCAGCTAGATACTAAACGTATCGAATATATTGGTCCAATGGAGCAAGTGTTTATGGATATTGCGTGTATGAAACAAGACATTCGTCCTGCGACGACTCACATGGAAATCAAACCTACCAATATGTTATCGCTTGTGGCGTCGCTTACGCCCTTTTCTGATTATAACCAGTCGCCTCGTAACATGTACCAATGTCAAATGGCCAAGCAGACAATGGGCACACCGGCTCATTCTATTGCGCACCGATCTGATAATAAAATGTATCGTATCCAGTCACCTCAGGCACCAATTGTGCAGAATGAACGTCTTCGAGAATACCAACTTGATGAGTATCCATTGGGTACGAATGCTGTTGTAGCGGTTATTTCCTATACTGGCTTTGATATGGAAGATGCAATGATATTGAACAAGTGTTCTTACGAACGTGGCTTTGCTCATGCTTCCGTGTACAAACAGCTGACTGTGGACATCAGTGCGAGTGGTAAACAAGGCAGTTCAACGTCCAAAAAATACTTTTCCAACATCAAAACAGATGGCAGTGGCGACTTTTGCTCCACCAAGTTGGATCGCGATGGGTTTCCACATATCGGTCAAGTCGTCAACCAAGGTGATCCCATCGCAAGCTGGATTGATGAAACAACTGGATCACCTTCATTCCAGAAACACAAGGAGACGGAACCCGCAATAATAGAACAGGTCAATATGATTGGAAATTCGTCTCAAGCGTCAGAATTCACAAAAGCAAGTATCAAGTTGCGCTTTTGCCGAAACCCGACCATTGGTGACAAGTTTTCATCCCGTCACGGGCAAAAAGGTGTGTTGAGTATTTTATGGCCGCAAGGTGATATGCCTTTTTCCGAGTCGGGTATTTCACCGGACATTATCATCAATCCGCATGCCTTTCCATCGCGTATGACGATCGGAATGCTGATTGAGTCCATGGCAGCCAAAACGGGGGCACTAAAAGGCAAATACATGGATGCAACGCCGTTTCAGTTCAGCGAAAAAGATCGTGTGATTGATTATTTCGGCGCACAATTGAAAGAACATGGGTACAATTATATGGGCAGTGAGCCGTTATACTCAGGGATCAGTGGCACACTAATGCATGCGGACATTTACATTGGTGTCGTATACTACCAGCGTCTGCGCCACATGGTAAGTGACAAGAGTCAAGTGCGTGCGACGGGCCCCATGAATTCACTGACTCGTCAGCCAGTAAAAGGCCGAAAGAAAGGAGGAGGTATTCGTCTTGGAGAAATGGAGCGCGACTCGCTACTTGCCCACGGTTGTGCCTTTTTGTTGCAAGATCGCTTGATGAATTGCTCCGATAGGCACATTGCAACTGTGTGCACGAATTGCGGCAGTTTATTATCGACTGCCACACAACGCTCTACTGTTGAGACCGCAGGTCAAGGTGAAATTGCCGTTGCGATGAAATCCAAGACTCAGTGGTATTGTACCGTTTGCCAAACAGGCGAGAGTTGTAAGCCGGTTGCCATGCCGTACGTCTTCCGGTACCTGGCAAATGAATTGGCCGCAATGAATATCAAGATTTCGCTGACACTTAAAGGATGTTGACGAAGTGGTCGCTAGCAAATAGATGTATTTGACTCTATTCATGTGATTTATCCGTTTCTATTTCTCTAATGTTCGATCGGTTTTGAAGGTTTGATTATCTACCGACGACGCTTGGTACACCTTTTCAGCGTCTTATGAGGGCAGCAAGCGACTTCAATGCGAACCTCCGTCACTCTCGGAGTCCAGGCAATTCGACACCGCGTGAAGGTAATGGTCGAAGTAGTCAATTGTTCCAGGGAGTGAAGATCCGTGTGTCTTCAGCTTCTAGTTCGCCATCCAATAGCGCAAGATCATCGCCTCATAGCACCACTGTCTCTCGAAGTCATTCGCGTCGAGCTCCTACAGCAGCGGCTGCAGCACCTGCGTATCTGCAACGAACAGCAATTTCCAACGCTTACAATGCGACTGGATCCTCCCGCAGTAGTGATGATGTCGAGACAGCGTCTGCATCCTCTGATCAATTTCACGGAGATCGTCCGTCATCACCAGCGCATAGCGTTTCGAGCACTGCTAGTCGGTTTGTAGAGCGTGGAAGCAACTTTAAAGTCGTAATTCGGGTGCGTCCACCATTACCACGGGAGTTGCACGGTGATCGACCATTTCAAAATGTCGTAAGCGTAGATACCCATGGTACCGTTTTGACTGTCTCAGAAAATCCTAGCGCATTGAGTAACAAAGGAAGTTTTGATAGTGAGACTGGCGCAATAGGTGCCTTCGGCTGTCATGTCTTTTCATTCGATCATGTGTACGACCAACATTGTACACAGGGCACCGTATACGAAAATACGGCAAAAGCGGTCGTCGAGTCTTCACTAGAAGGATACAACGCCACAATATTCGCCTACGGACAAACTGGGACTGGCAAAACGTATACAATGGAAGGATTCAATAGCGGATCTGGTAGTGTTGAAGAGCGTGGCATTATTCCACGCGCGATTGAGCAGATATTTTGCCATATACAAGAAAATGTCTCGGTACGATGCCGATTTCTCGTTCGCGCATCGTATTTGCAAATTTACAACGAGTCCATTTCGGATCTTCTCAAGCCCGAAAGGTCCAACCTAAATATCCGCGAAGATCGACGTCGTGGAGTGTTTGTCGAAGGATTATCGGAATGGGTTGTACGATCACCCGAAGAAATTTATGGACTCATGGAGCGCGGTGGGGCCATGCGTGCAACTGGAAGTACAAAGATGAACGAACTTTCATCGCGAAGTCACGCTGTATTCATCATCATTGCAGAACAAAGTAAGACAGCGTATGTGGATGCAAAAGGGAACGATGTGGCACCTGAAGAATTTATGGCACTTGTAAACGCGTATCAAGCACGCCAAAACGGAGGATCCACATCTACAACTGGCACAGGAGGAAAATCTTTAAACGGAATTGCTGCATTGCACCCGAAGCTAGAATCTATGATCCGCCAAAGTTTTAAAGTTGGGAAACTAAATCTAGTAGATCTGGCGGGCTCCGAACGCGTCCGATTATCGGGCGCTACTGGTCAACGATTAGAAGAAAGTAAAAAGATTAATCAATCTCTTTCAGCACTTGGCAATGTCATCTCAGCATTAACGGACGCGCGAGGACGTCAACATATTCCATATCGAGATAGTAAACTTACTCGTATTTTAGAAGATTCTTTGGGTGGAAATTGTAAGACCACTATGATGGCAATGGTGTCACCAGCCTTAGAAGCGATGACTGAATCGCTGTCAACGCTCAAGTTTGCACATCGTGCGAAACATATCAAGAATGAGGCTCGGGTGAATGAAGATCTTGATCAAAAGTCACTTCTTCGGAAGTATGAGCGAGAGCTTAAAAGACTACGAGCGGAATTGGATGAACGTTCTAGAAATGTCGTGGACAAGCGTCGATTGCTTGAGTTGGATGAGCAACGTCGTCGGGCAGAAGAGGATAAAATGGCTGCGATTCGTGCACTTGAGGAACGGTCGTTAGAATTCATGCGCGAGAAAGAAGAGAAGAAGCGATTAGAGCAGCGAATATCAGCATTAACGTCTCAAATGCTCATGAGCAGTCAAAGGCGGTTGATACCTGGTGCTACGGAGGGAGAAGAGACGTTAAATGTTGAAGATCCATTAATCAAAGATGCGCTGAAAGAACATCAAGACCGAATCCGACAAGAGTATGAGTGTCGTCTTGCGGATCTAGAAAAAGAGCGGGAGACGATAGAAGAGGAAAAAGCTCAAGTGGATCGCTACAAACTGTTGCTACTCAAACAACGCGACATAATGATCGCACTTACACAACGACTGAATGAACGAGATGAACAGATTACTGCACTGCAGGATGAACTCGATGCATACGATCGCTATCAAAAAGAACTGGAGGAAAAATTGGATGAAAAGACCGCTCACCTCATTCACTTGCAACGTGTAGCTATGGAGCACAATGCAAATTCACCAGGAAAAATTGATTCTGAATTACTGAAAGCCCTTGGCGACTGGGGTGGAGCCCTTCGAACGACAACCGCCTCGGATTCCATCAGCTCTGAGCCTCCTGAATGTCTTATGTCCCATAAACAGTTTCAACCTCATCGAATTGACTCGATAATCATGAACGATACGAAAGGGAATAATGATGGCAACAACAGTTCTAATCTTTTATCTGCTGATGAGAAAATTCGAGAGTTGCAGTTGTTGGTTGACGCACAGTCGGCTGAAAATCAACGAATAGCCAAAGAGTTGGAAGACGTCAAATTGGAAAAAGCACTGGAGCTTCAGATGCACGGTAAGCTCAAGAAAATTGTGGATGAGAATCGTTCTGATAGTCAAAATTTACAATTAGTGGCAAGTTTGCAGAGGCGAATCGACAATCTACAATCTGAGAACAAAGAATTACAAACTCGAGTTTCTGGTGAAGACCCGACACAACTACAGACACGATATGACACTTTAGTAAAGGAAAGACGGGCGGTGCAGACCATTATGGAACGTAAGATCAAAGCACTTGTGACCGCAATTGGTGAAGCATCAAATGCTACGCTAGAGACTGCGGGTGGGGCTGATAAATTGGGTGAACCTGCTAAGTGGCTTACTCGAGAGATAAACGCGCTTCATAGACTTGTAAATGCCTCTATTGTCGCGCTACGAAACGCTTGCGCTGAAAATGGTGTAGCGAATGGAGATTCTTTTCGAAAGGAATCCAGCAGCAGTCAAGCAATGCCTACGACGGGTTCTGCAGGCATCAATGACAATCGGGAGTTGAGCGGAAAATCTGATGGCTCGATAACTATGTCTCCAAAACAAATTGTATTTCGATCTGCCAATACATAAGCAGATGAGAGATGAAACTTCCTACAAGTCCAATAGAACAATCTAGTGAATAATGTGAACTTCAATTGATTTGCATAGCTTCTTTCGATTAAATGCTATTCGTAGACAAAGTGGTACATAGGAAAACATATCCACGACTCGCGCCTCACATCGCATTCTCGCCAAAGTGCAAAAGCTTTGCTGTGGTGCTTATATCAGCTTTGTAACCTTGAAAATCAATGTCAAACTCATTAGGTTTCGAGCCATCCGGGAGGGGCACACCCCAATCACATTCCTGCTCAATGCCGAGGTTGTTGTGGTGCATTTCGATGCGAAACCAGCCATTCTCACCCCAGTACGTTCCCCACGAGTTCCGTCCAATCCCTAATAGAATATGTACCAAGTTAATATTGCTATTATTCAAGTCTGGCTGCAATTTAGACTTACAGTATTCAGTGTCAGATTCTTCATCATATCCCCAACCGGCTACTGAGATTTCGTGGTTTATCAAGGGAAACATGACGTGCTCCGAGTAGATACCGCCGGTGTATGATTCAAACTTTGTGGTGGCGTGCACACCACAGCCAACGGGGCCACGTTTATAAATCTCCGCCTTCATGCGGTCAGCACCACTTACTGAACCGTATTCGGACACGTAATACTTAGCAAATTTCGGAATTGACTCGCACACGCCAGGTGTGAAAGACTTGTTCGACGGCCAGCAACTATATTAAATGAGCAAAGTCACGTCAGTGGTCCGGGTTCTGTCAGTTCGTTAAAACTAGCATGTTCCGAACTTACGTTTCGCAGATTGCAAACTGATCGCACTGTAAATTCTTGGCCTGATATGCCTGGCACGTTTGATCAGGAATTCCATGACGATATGCATATTCGTACACGAGTCCAGGGTTTCCACCATTGCAAGTGCCACCAGCGTGGCAATTGATAAGTACTTGTGGCGACAATGCAATTTCCGGCCATTTTGCTGCAATTACAAACAATGAATACAAGTGAGTCCATCAATGCAAAATCGGAGACAATAAAATTAACGCACCATTTCTGAGAATAGAAATACGATCCGAAAGCGCGCTGGTTGTACCCTGTGCCCAGCAACTGCCACAGTAGTGTGGGATATGTTGATTCTTGTCCCATGTGACGTAATTTGTTCCATTTACATCTCGCCAATCCCAATTTTGTGGTAAATCACGTATATCCATCGTGTCATGCGGCAGCGGTGAGATAACGCGCTCCCCACCAGCAAAATGCAGCTTCTGACGACACCCATCCCACTTTGAACCAGACGACGCATCTTCTTTCGGTTCTTCAATGGCTTTTTCAATCAAAGAATCCTCAATTATAACTGAAGTTGGCCATCCGTCGTCTTTAGGAACTCCAAATGCGCACTCTCCTTCAACTCCCACATTGTTAACTCCTCGAACAAGTCGCATCCAGCCATGTTCGCCCCAAAAAGTCCCCCAACTGTTACGTAAAACCCAAAAGGGCACACCATGCTCTTCTCCCCATCCAACGATCGAAATGGCGTGATCCACATCTGTCGCGTTGGTCTTATCATCGAAAATACCTCCAGTGTACTTCAGGAACCCGTCAGTAACTGCGACACTGCATGCAATTGGCCCACGCGCGTAAATTTCTGCCATCATCTGCTGCTCGCCTAAGGTAGTACCGACCTCTGAAACATAATACTTGTCGTACGTCTTCTGCGGGAAACAACCTTTAAGTGGTAAACAGTTTTCACACACGTCCATATCCGTGCATGTGTTGCCTGTATCATGCCCCGTAGCGGCATAGCGTTGACATCCTTCTTCAGGAACTCCATTTGCCATGATGTAGCGATATGCCTCTATTTGATCACCGCCATGACAGCCATTGTCTTTCTTATCACAGTTGAGAATCACTTGAGGAGACAGCACTACCTCTCTATGCACGTCAACCTGCGACCTATTGCCTGGATTACGTCCCTTTGCGATGAGAATACGATCTGCTAGAGCTGATGTGGCCGCTGTACAGAATTATCAAGAATAAGAGGATATTAAGCATGATTTAAAGTTGAACTTAATACGCACCGAACGACCAGCACGAGCCGCAGTAGTGCGGGATATGCTGATTGCGCGAGATGCTCACATAACGAGTCCCGTTAACATTACGCCAGTCAAAATTTTTGGGTAATTTTGATACATCGAGATAGTCATGTGGACGGGGCGACGTGAGCGACACAGAGCGATCCGGACTGCGTACGTAGCCAAATCCTCGAGTCTTCGTAAGTTCAAGCAGTGGACTAGGCGTAGCAATAGCAATGACCACTCCCAACGCAAGTATTAATAGTCTCCGCATGACAATGACAAGATTTTATATCCCTTTAGCACCTGCGTGATTGGCGTCAGATAAAATAGTGGGAGACCGTTGTTCAAAAAATCTTTTTATCTATTTTGATGGGGTAAGCGTTTTGTGCGTACAGCATTCAGCGCTTATATGAGCGTTGAGATGCAGCAAGATTCGATTGGCCTTACGTATAGGCAGGTTATCTTCATAGTGATATGGTACGTCTCTATATGAGAATGGAGAGCATGCAGCGACGCCGTATGCTAGCTGCAAGACGCCGGAAGGGGAGCGTTATACGCATCGGTTGTAGTCACAATATTGGTCTATTGACCCGCTGATACGTGTTGCCACTTAGCGTGCACTTAAGGATCTCTAGATTGAGGGCATACTTCGTGACTTTGACGTGTATGACTTTTAGAAACCGCATTTGACCAGATGAGCGGTTTACCAGAGGTTCAACTCAATTTGCATACGGAGCTGATGAAGCAGTCGCTGTCAACGACTGTGAGCAGAACGACATCGCTACTCAGTTAGCAAGAGCTTAGAAAACTAACGACGTTAGACTCGTGCAACTAGCAGACAAAGTCTTGTTCAGCAATTCAGTCCATGGGATTTGCTAAGGCATACGCTACCGTGCTCAATAAGTGAACAAAGCAAGATTAACGATAAATCCCGAAGCTGTGCATGTCAAGTTCGGAAAGGAGCATGTAGTGCAATAGAGAGATTTTTTCATAACTATACACTAGGATATTAAACCAGCACTTTAAAAGGATACGTGACGTTCAATTCTCAATTGTGATATAGCTTTATTGGACGCTGTAAGATTGATTTAAACACGATGACGACAACTACGATAAGATTGACTTTTACTTACAAATGATCTTCACTGGATGTGAGGAGAGATTGAGGCAAATGTCCAGTTTCATTGACTGAAATGACTTTAATTGGACGATGAGCACTTATATCAATACGAGTGATGCTGCAGTGATTAATTTCAAAGTGACCCCAAGTGTTCGTAGCTTCAATCCCCAGCGCACGACACAAGAAGAACCGAATGAGGTTGGCATGACACACAAGAATGCAGTACGACTCATCGTCATCCTCATCTTGAGCTTCAACTGGACTCAAGAAAAATGTGTCGAATGCTTCTTGCATTCGCGCAGTGTCCAATTTATTTCGCTCGTCGTCAATAGTGCTGCTAGATGTGGGTGTCAAGGAAAAATATGGTTTTCCTGGCCACCCTTCGCGCAACATCGAGCTGGAATAAACCATCACGTCGCTCAAATGACTAGCAATGATAGCGCCTGCTTCTACAGCACGAGTCAGATCACTGTGGTAGAGGACAATCATATTGTGTCGCTTCGGAATGCGATTGTGTGCCATACGTAAGCATTTTCCAGTGAACTCAGCCTGTCGCCTCCCCAATTGCGATAGTACTTGCTCTGAGTCAGACACGTGCGGTTTATAAGCATTTATGTAGTGGCCATGACGTACGAGAATCATGTGCTTGGTTTTTGGGGGCATGGCAAGCATAAATTCGCCAAGAGATGAATGAATGTGCTGGTGCATGTCTTGCTCTTTGAGTTGCGTTTGCTGACCTTGAGCGAGTCGATGTATCCTTTTAGAATCAAACAGGGTCGAGTTATTGCTCGTATCGACCAAATTATTTCGATTATTGCTCGAAGATGCTTGAAATCGATGAATTCGATTCACCCATTTGACGTATTCGCCCTTAGTTGGGGCCATAAAAGTGTAGGACATCACTTTTACATCCTTGCCAGATACACTCGGATGATATCGCAGTTGGAACTTGCAGTCGTTTAGGCAAGGCTGAAGCACTAAATCCATTGCATCAATGTTTAATTCGATAGTCTGGTTGTTGTCCTTCGATAGAATTTCAAGCAATAGCCCACCAAGCTTCCTTGTCAGAAGGCAATACATCTGATGTAACATATTATTAGTACTTCATATACATGCTCTCTCTAAAATACAACGCACCGCTCCAAGCGTGATAGATACCGATGTTTCCTGCCCCAGTCTTTTCTGCTCGACCACAAGTAACATTCCTTCCATCACAACTTCGCCTTCAACTTGACCTCCTGGCATTATCGTCCGTAGTGCGCGCTTATTGCCACGTCTTTCATCCAGAACAAATTCTTCACATGTTGCATTTAGACCAAGAAGCATAGTCTCGGTGACTGATCGATGCTTACGCTTCTTGTCGATCGGAAGTTCTGCGTGCACTGTCGTCTGGTCGGAATGCACAGTTCCATAGACTGAATGTTGCTTGTGCCCAGGCGAGCACAATGTGCCTTTTTCACCTTCACTAGCCAGTGATAGCTCCTGAATGCGCACAGATTCATCGTCTCTGCTTGTGTCACGCGTAGGCGCCAGGAGCATGACCAAGTCTGGCGACATACCTTGCACTTCGCAGTTGAAAATTTTTGACGCTGAATTGTGAGTGAAACGCTTTTCGAACCGGCACTCTGAAATGCAAAAAAATCTGGTGAAAAAAAACTCTTTGTAAATAGGCCAAAAGATAGTCCTTAAACCAGAGGGTAACCTTGTTACTTAGGAATATGCTAACCAGTGACTTTGACTGGTGTCATTTAACCTTGCACAACGATGTTGCGATATCAGACAGCCGAACGGAAGCACAGATATCAAACGAAATTCCTCATAAAGCTTTTACTGAAAGTTGCGAGTCGGATTAATATGTACCTACTGTGTAGTACCGGTAACAATGAGTACCGAATATATTCTATTTCTTTCAAAAAAGCGATAATACATATGTTTATACACTGTCAAGCGCCAGGACATTTGCAGAAACAGCAATTTCTGCATAAGTGCTTATACTTACATATTAAATATAAGTCAAGATACCTTTTCATAGGTTCATAAGGTATTGTGTGACTGACTTCGATGTGATGTAATAAATATTGCCCTCTTCAGTACATGGTAGCAGACTCCGATTCTAATACATGTTTGTCATACTCTACCCTTGATGGCATTGTCGAATAGTTAGGGAAGCATTGGTCGCAGACGAATGTAAGATTAATGCGTGAAATAATATAGAAAATCTTATTTGGCCTCATAAAACGCAATTAGCAAATCTATACCGTAACTTGTCTCCCGGATTTTGATTCCGAAAATCTATAAAAGAAAAAGTATTAAAGAACGTGTTCTGATCAACAGGCCACTTTGATAGTGGTATTCATTCCCGCTATAAACCGTTTCTTTCACAGCAATAGCCCTTACCACGGAACAGAGTGACGTCATTGAATCTTAATTGAGCAAAACACGCAACGGGTCTGGTGAAAGTAACTCTTTTCACTCGGCGCCGACATTAAGAAGTCAACGGCAACTGAGATGTTGTGCATACTTATAATAAATTCATTGCAGTCACGACTTCTGCACGAGCGCTGTTCCGAGCAAGGCTAGGCTACAGATTAACATGGCTGGTTGCACTTTTTTCAAAGCTCTTGTCATGTTAAATGGATAAAATCACCTGCTGATGCAGCGATCACTCTATCACTGGGGTGTTCTCCGAACGAGATGCTTTATGAGTGGGCGGTGACTTCTTACGGACTGTCTGAATGCCAGCGAGCCAATCGTTTGGTAAAACAGTTGTCCAACTACATCGTGCCATGCACAACACTTTTGACGGTATTTTATCTAGGGTCGTGCAGAGCTCGGGACTTTGGATGTGACAATCTTCTTCAAAAGAAGACGGACACATACGAAGACTTTCATTCTGGCCACACAAGTGCAGAGGCCATCCATACGACGGTCACTGCGACTGCTTGGGGGCGAGGATCTGCTGCCAACCCGGCAATGAGTGTTCTTAACTCTTGGAAAAAGTCCACCAACTCCTTCTTGCCCTGTCGGGCAGCAAGGAAACGCATCAAACAAATGTGAGCTATACTCGAAAGTATACGCTTCTGTAAGCTTTTTGCCAATTTGGAAAAGTGCGGCCCTGGGGTAGACTAGATCTCCTGTCAGGGTTGTTTTAGTGGAAAGCATGGCCTGCGGACAAATTTCGCAAAGATAAAGGCGACCGCGGATTAGCTGCTCCGTTTGATCCGAAGAGACTTATGGAAGCGGCTTGACCTGGCCAATCACTTACACAAGTACAGTGCAAACTATGCCGACATGGCACGGCCAAATTTATAATACTAAGTCGGAAATAGCAAAGCGCCGCGTAACTACGCACGGAAGCAAAGTGTTGCTAAAAATGATTTAGTACTTTCGGATGGACTAAATACAGGCAATGGTTTTATCTCAGCGAAGTTGGCTACTGGTGCGATGGTTACCTTAAGGCAACATATGGTTAAACTTCAGCTAAGTTTGAAGACGTCAATTCGAAGGAAGTTCTTATGATGAAACAAACGGTATTATCTGCTATGAGGTATACCATTGCTTGTGAAGCATGAGCCCTGAAACGATTGCCGATCGAAAAAAATGCGAGTAGCTCTCCTGGCGTAGGTAAAACTCTTGGGAGTAATAAACACACATGCATTATATACCACAAGAGCGCTTGAGCGCTCGGCAGTCGTATGCTGAAAATGATCGACATTTCTTTGGTATATATCATGCAATAGACATTCCAAATTAGGAAAAATACGGAGTCGTATAGAGTGACCACTGGCGGTCACTCAGGCAGTGTGTCGATAGATCATGTTGTGCCAGAAACTGGCCGCTTGAAAACGAATGAATCGTTGGTGGGTATGGCGATTTGCCCAACAAAAAAATATGCAGGTTGTCGCTACCCTCAAGGCAGAAGAATGTTGTCGACATGTGTTGCTGAAAAGCTGAAGGAACCGTCTGCGACTCTATATGCCAATTCTCTTACTCATACAGGGGTTGAGTCGGATTGTGGGTCAGTGGGTGTTATCGATTGTAATGGGCTACACTTAGCCATAACATGAAGGTACGATGCGTCAGAAGTACATAAACGTACTTCTGACGCATTTTGAAAATTAATATACGAAGAACACAGTCTGTTGTTTCCAAATGCATAAGTGATATCTTATATGAAGTCACAGATATGCTGTGTGATACAGAATTCTGGTTCTTACCTGGGATCTGTACTGGTGAAGAGACTGACGTGTCTCTGTCTTGAGATGCGGGTGGCGTAATCCAGTTTCTTCTACTGAATACTTTCCGCAAAAATGAAGCTCGAGCTTTCAAAGTTAAAGCTCCATACACCCAGGATACTGTATCAGTTGAATCTGAGATTCAACATCTGTACACCCTTGATTTATAGAATAGAAACCCATCCTTTTATTAGTAAACCTCCAGGAGCCCTTGGGGTGTTTTGCATGTGGCTAGGAGCCATGACTCATTTCGATTCAGTGCAAATTTTGCCTAAAAGGGCTTAAGTCGTTCTTCTTCCTTTCAAGTCGGGACTGTCTATCGACCTCCATGTCGGGAATTCCCAGCCTCATTACACAAGCGTGTGTGTTTGATGGACTGATTTTAATCAGCGCCCACTTACACCGATCACATAGGCGATGCTCTCATCCGTTGTGTGGTTGAGCATACGCGTGCGAAGAAGTCAACGGAGATCGTTTATCGCGGTACTGATATTCCCGTTCTGGGTGCGGTAGAGTCCGCGGGTGATTTAGTACAGCGTAATTCTATCTGTGACGAAACTTAGCATGCGAATATGCTAGTCCACGTATTGTAAATACAACGACTGGTTGTGAATTTACCAGAACAGATTTTCTTTTGGAACGGCTACCAACGATGGAAGAGCTGGCGCAGCTCGGGAAGTCACTTAAAATGACTTTCTTCACGACCTCAAGTGTGATGGTATTGCGAAGGTTGTATTGCTACAGTCGAAGGTTGATCGGCGGAGCAAAGCTCATCATCAGTTAGGAAAGATTTGGATTTCGAAGAGTTTCGACTGCGAAGCACCGTTACTGCTTTACCGAATGATACGAAGCTGTAAAGCATGGTGTGGGTCGCTTCTGAGTTTGCAATCGGTTGTGTACTACTGCAAAAGAATTCAGAATGACACGATCGTGTCGTTTTAATTAAAACAGCTGTAGCCAGCGAAAGAAAGCCACCCTGTTCAAGACAAGGAGATTTTGGCAATAATGTATACTATGGTGAAGCTTTGTGTCCACCTCTAAGGTTCAACTCCGTTTGTCGTCAGCGCGTAAATATTACACAACACACGCAAATGCCACTACAGAGTTTCTATTGACTGTTGAGAGACAGTCGCACTCGACGTATTTTTCGAATCCCCCGCAAAGGCCGGTCGTAACAATGGAGTGCTCGTCTTCGTCGTTAGACTCAGCATGATGGCCAGCATCGGTGCATGGAGCGATTCCATTGATGCCAATGGTTCGCCTAGATTGTTCATTGATAAGTTATTTTGCAATGACGGGTTGACAGATGTCATCGTCGCTGATTGGGTACACGATTTACGAGTGGCTTTTGGAAAGATTTGTTTTGAATTCTTATCACTCGCTTGAATATGTCCACGGCGGTACACCCGGAGACCGTTGGGCAAACAGAATGCGCCAAGCGAGTGGTAAATGATGTCTTGAGCAGCTTCTGTGCGGAGAGTTTGCTATGGAAAATTTGGGTCATTCATCCATTGCATTTTTCGCCCGTTATTATAAATGACTTGCGACACCCACAATTACCGCTTTGTGCGATACGTGTCTCTGATGTAAATGGGGGAACTTGGCAAAATTTTGCCTTCCAAATTGATACAAGCAGTGAAGCAAATGTGAAGCGAAAGTACAAGGACGCCCTTGACTCATTCATCATGATTTGTGTGACTATGATCACACGTGTGCGGGATGCAATGGCCAATGCTCAATATTTACACAAAAAACAAGCAGATAGATGATGTCGTCAGCAGTCTAAAAGCTTGGAAAGTTTTGAAGCTATTTCCTCATTCTATCGGTCCATTCTGAGGAGTGTCATGTCATGGAAATGCTTTCACTATCGACCTGCCATGCTGGCTAAAGACACATCCAGCATTCTATTTAAGACACCCCAAGTCCTATCATCGCGACGACGCAAATAACAACCTCGATAAACGCAGGCTTATACGAATATGATTTCAGAACCACAGATTTGGCACGAGAGTCAAATTTTGACAACCTATGCGTCTTCACCTCAGTATCATCCCAAAGAATAATCGTAAACTTCGGGACTAATTAAACGATCGTGCGAGCCGAAACTTCGACGAAAAGCAGACATATGCTTATCGCGTTGGTAACTATAACGAGAAGCATACCCACCCGAGCCAGAGAAGGTCGCTTGGCAGAAGGCTCCCCATCATCAGCGGCAGCAGCCATGACGGTGTGCGAGATCGCAAAATTTGCAAACGACCCGTCGAGTATCCATCTCGCACCCTCGACACCCGATAAACATCTTGATCATCTGCCGGCTTACAACTGACTGGAGCTCCCCCACCTTCGTTTATCGCCGTTATAAACTAGAAGAAGACTGTGGAACAGCCACAGAAAAAACAGATAGGATGTCCTCTCCGGGTGCCTCCCCTGATAAGGCAAACCGATACTGCCATGACGAGAACGTGGTGGCGGACTTT
>NW_020187732.1:2157693-2162823 GCF_900000015.1 Plasmopara halstedii | reverse complement strand
TAGGGCAGTATTCGAGATTGACTTGACCATCTTCAATCTTTTCTCGTACAAAGTGATAGCGAATAACGATGTGTTTTGTGCGCTTATACATTTTTTGGATTCTTGGCAAACGCAGGAGCCTTGATCATCTTAGAATATCTTGACAGAATCGTTAGGAGTCATCTCACCAAGCTCGCACAGAAATACCTCGAGCCATACCGCTTCTTGAGTGGCCTCTGATAGCGCCAGCTAATACACCCATTGTTTAGTGTGAAAACATAGCCGCTTGTACTTCGGCGAGACTCGATATCTCCAGCCCAGTTTGCATCCAAATACCCAAGGAGCTTTGCCTGATCGTAACTTGAATACTGAAGTCCATACGTTTGCGTTGCTTTTAGGTATCGAATTACGCGCTTGGGAGCTTGTCAATGCGTTGGGCACGGATCGGCGGCATATTGGCTTAGAACTCCCACTGCCGCAGCAAGATCTGGGCGCGGCGCAACCATAAGATACATTACGCCACCAACACAGCTTCGGTACGGCACATTCTTCATCGTGTCTTCATACTGGCATCCTCCCTCGCACATATTCTTTGTTAACTTGAGTCATGTATCCTGAGGCGTCTTGACGGGCTTGCTGTCTTGAATACCAAACTTGCTCAGGATTGACTTAAGGAACTTGTTTGCCGCAACATGACTTGACCGCTACTTGATTCTGATCAATTTTCCTACCGAGAAAGTACTTGAGCTCACCAAGATCTGTCATCTCAAACTGGTCATTAGCGCACACTTAGTTAAGACTAGAAGGGAGCTGTTGCTGCTTGCTATGATGAGATCGTCCACGTACAGCACGACAATAATTATATTACCGTCAATGCGCTTAATGTATACACAGTGATCTGACTCACACTTGTTGAAGCTCATCTTTGATATGAATTTCGTCAATGGTGTGTTTCCACGTGCGTGGTGACTGCTTAAGACCATACAGCGAGCGCTTGAGCTTGCAGACATGGCATTGCTTGTCTTCGCTGACATATTCTTCAGGCTGCTGCATATTTTTCTCTTCATCCAGAATTCCATTCAAAAATGCAGTCTTAGCGTCCATCTGATGCAGCGCCAAGCCGTACTTGGCAGCCATGCGCAATACAATGCGAATCGAAGTAAACTTTGCCACCGGTGCAAGTTTTTCCTCATAACTGACTCCAAACTTCTGTGAAAATCCCATGGCCACAAGTCGCGCTTTAAAACGCTCAATGATCCCTTCTTGGTTTTCTTTGACTCGAAACACCCATCTGCAACCAATTACTTTGCGCCCCTTTGGCAGAAGCACGATATCCCAAGTCTTGTTCTTTTAGAGTGACTCTAGTTCCAATTCACTTGCAGCTTCCATTCGTCCGCGTCGCTGGTTTCCATCTCCGACTTGAACGTTGTCGGCATTTCTCCTACTAAATACACGACGTGGGCTGCTTCAAAGTCTTCTTCGCGAATTCTTGCGAGAGCCGACATTTCTTCAAGCATTGAACGTCGGTATTGGATATCTGACGCTTGGGCTGTGGAAGCTCAGTCGCCTTTTCCAATGACTGAGTACGGGTATGTCGTTTGCTTCCCAGCTCAAAGTCCGTATCAATGTCATTGTCTGTCAAAATTTCTTCGTCGTCAACTTGTCATCATCTTGAATCGTGACAATTTTGCTGTAGCCCTTGTTCTCATCGTCAAGGTGCCTTCTTTAAACTGTGCGTCACGACTCAGGATCATTTTACCACTTGATAGTTCCTCGAACCGATACATTCTCTGGTGCTCTGAATAGCCCAAAAATCGGCACAGCACGGCTTTCGCATCCAACTTCGAGCGTTTCTCTTTTGAAACTTGTTCAAACATGTGGCAGCCAAATACTTTTAGGCTGGCTAACAGCGGTTTCTTGGCCGTCCGAAGCTCGTAAGGTGACTTTTCGAGATTATTAGCACGCGATGGACACCGATTTCGAGGAAACATTGCCGTCATGATTGCTTCTCCCCAGTAGTGTTTAGAAAGACCAGCGTGCTCCAACATGCAACGTGCGCACTCCACAAGCGTCCGAATTATACGCTCGGCAACCCCGTTGAGCTGTGGTGTGTATGTTGGCGTATACTTAAGCACAATTCCTTTATCCGAGCAAAAATCGGCCATTTTTGCTGATGTATAGTCACCACCATTGTCACTGTGAAGTGATTTAACGCGTTTGTCGGTCTGCTTCTCTGCGAATGCAACGGAATTTGCAAACTTGTCCACCACTTCTAACTTATTCTTAATCAGATACACGCGGCAATATCTGGAATTGTCGTCGATGAAAGTCACAAAATAACGCTTGCACTAGACGTTGAAGTTTTCATAAGACCGCACACATCTCCGTGTATAACTTTCAAAAGCCTGCTTGCCCGATCCGTTGACGTTGATTGAAAACTTACACGAATCTGCTTGCATTGCGCACAGCCATCGCAAATCTTCCACTTGTTTACGGACGCAATATCGAGTCCAGCAGCGAGATTCTTCTTAATGATTGCGCTCAATCCGTCATGTTCAATATGACCAAGACGAAGATGCCACAGATATTAGATATCCTTATTGACTGTCGTAGATTTGACTGTATTCGCTTCCTCTCGAGCAACCGAAATCATGTGAAGTCGAAACAGTCCTTTTACTTCGCGAGCACCAATCGTCCATTTGACACCTTTCGTCTCGGCATAGCATCCTTCCTTGACGAAGACAACAGGCCCAACGTCCTTAGTGAAGTCAAACTGAGAATAAATCTCCTGACAAATTGGGAATGTGCCACACATTTGTCAGCACACCTTTCTTTAATCCGTGCGAAGTCTTCATTGGCATAACGATGTCACCGCTGCTGATAGCTTGCACGACACCGGCTTCTGTCAGATGTACGTCAATAGGAGAAAATGCCTTGTAGTTCCTCATGACCCTCTTTGAGCTTGTCATATGCTGAGTCGCCCCCGAGTCGACCAGCCATACACCATTCGCCTGAACAGAGTCACTGCTACCGCCAATTGCGAAAAGATAGTCACCGGAATCTTCAAACTGTGCGACGTTTGCTCGCTGCGATCAATATCGTTCAGTATCACTTAGACTCCCAAGAAACGTGATGACCAAGTCGTCTTCGCTAACCGGAGCACCCACAGCGTCGAGCTGCTCCGCTAGCGTCTTGAGCTTGTTGATGTGTTCAAGAACATCATCACCTTCTTCCATCATAGTTGTGAAGAACCGTCGACGAAGAAAGCTTGTTGGCAAGACTTCTCTTCTCGATGTGCCCTTCCAGTCGCGACCATGCCTCATGCGCACCACTTGACGACCAAACCAGCGGCAGTTGTGAGTCTTTTATTGCAAGACAGATCATCACCAACGCCTTTCAAGACTTTCTTCTGTAAGTCGAATGGACCATCGCATTCTTGCAGTGCTCCAGTTTGATTTCCCCACTTGCAACTTCCCACAGGTCCCTCTCCTCCAGCACCATCTGCATCTTGAACTTCCAGTTGTGGAAGTTAGTGCCATCGAACTTGTTGATTCGGCTTGGCGTAGACGTATCGATGGTGACAAAGGCAGAGTTGGAGAAAGGGGAGGCAAAGTCAACAGGGCTTGGGCTCATAACATATTGTTTAAGGTAGCTTAAGCACTAAATGGCAAAAAGCAAATACATTGAAGGTCCTGAGCTCGCCGTGCTACCTCTAAGCCTAACTAGAATATTCTACCAAATATTCTATTGGATTTTTTACTGGATTCATGTACCTTCTATGCGCTTGTGGATAGCCACCTTGCTGAATACTTCACTGTATACTTGGCTAACCCACATAATCGCAACTTGCCCAATCAGCCTATCCACACCGGAAATACCGATATCTACTGGTTGGCGTCTGCTCGACGAAATGCTTCCTTGGCGCCACTAGTCTGCACGGTATGGGAGAACACTACATGGCTGCTTGTTTACACGTTATTCTGCTCTTTACTTGCCACGCAGCGCATGTAACGGCATTGTGTTGAACACCTGTTGATGAAAGTAATGATTTGCTTAAGCCGTGACTATTGCTTCGACACACGGTGTCAAGCTAACGTTATCATACGTTAGCACGTAGTCAATTCCACAAAAGCCGTCGACGGATATCGCAATTCTTGCTAGTGTGATGACAGCTTGCCTTCATCAACCACTGTGGGAGTGCAATACGAGGCTGCTTGTTTAAACGTCATTCTGCTCTTTACTTGTCACGCAGCGTATGTAACGGCAATGTGTTGAACACCTGCTGACAAAAGTAATAATTTGCTTAAGCCATGGCTTTTGCTTCGACACACGGTGTCAAGCAAACTTTATCATACGTAAATACGTAGTCAATTCAATTGAAGAGGTTAATGGGTATAACAGTTATAGTCAGTGTAATGACAGTTTGCCATCATCTGCACAATAAGAGTGCACTACAAGGCTGCTTGTTTACACGTCATTCTTCTCTTTACTTGTCACACAGCGTACGTAACGGCATTGTGTTGATCTCCTGTTGCCGAAAGTAATGATTTGCTGTAGCCATGGCTTATGCTTCCACATGCGGTGTCTAGCTAACGCTACCATACGTAAGCACGTAGTCAATTCCATGAAAGCGATTTTTGGGTATCACAGTTCTCGTCAGTGTGATTACAATTGCCTTCTTCTACCACTGTCTGAGTCCATAACAAGGCTGCTTGTTTACACGTCTTTCTGCCCTTTACTTGATACGCAGCGTATGTAACGGCATTGTGTTGACCGCCTTGTGCCAAAAGGAATGATTTGCTGTAGCCATGGCTTATGCTTCGATACGCGGTGTCTAGCTATCTTTATCATACGTTAGCACGTAATCAATTCCACTAAAGCGGTTAATGGGTATCACAGTTCTTGTCAGTGTGATGACTGTCTGCCTTCAACTACGTCCGAGTGAGTGCACAAGAAGGCTGCTTGTTTACACATCATTCTTCTCTTTACTTGTCACACAGCGTATGTTACGGCATTGGGTTGAACCCCTGTTGCCAAAAGTAATGATTTGTTGTAGCCATGGCTTATGCTTTGATACGTGGTGTCTAGCTAACTCTATCATACGTAAGCACGTCGTCAATTCCAATCAAAGCGGTTAAAAGGTATCACAGT
>NW_020187732.1:2156741-2157683 GCF_900000015.1 Plasmopara halstedii | reverse complement strand
GGACCCTCGGCACAGTGACACAAATCCCCGTCGCTAAAAGAATCGTGACGGTGTCACTTAACCGCGCTTTCAGCGCCTCATCATACAGCTGACTTCCTTTGAATGTGGAGCGTTGAGCATAATTGCCCGATGTTTTGGAATCGAAAAGGACTCTACGAAGCCCTTCACGGTCGATTGTACAACCAGCAAGCCCCGCTTGCATAAATTTTCCGTGTTCAAGAGCACGGAGCTCTTTGGGGCTGGGCCCTGCTGTCCTCTACCTCTTTGAGGTTCAACAGAACTCATTTGTTCCCCAGTTGGGTGCTCCGCGCCTACTGGCTTTTGTTGTATCCCCGCGACAAACCAGGCTGGTTAGAAGCAGAACGTCGGTTCGAAACCTTTACGCGATTGTGCAGAGGACAGCCAGTCCGAAGGTGATTAGTGTCTCCACAGACAAAACACCGTCAGGTGTTTACACGCTGCTCAGCAGCTCGGAGCTCTCCCTCCTCCTTTTTAGCATTGCTGGGATCCATTGGCTCAGGCCAGCTCGACGAGCTATGAGGGTGTGCATTCCATCCAAGTCGTGCCGACTTGAAGTTGAATTCGGCACTTGATGCCACGTTCACCGCCTCTTCAAAGGAATACGGATACACACGGAAGACTTTCATTCTGGCCACGCCAGCGCGGAGGCCCTCCATAAAGGCCACTGCGAACTCTTCGGGGAGAAGATCGGCTGCCATCCCAGCGATGAGAGTTCTCAGCTCTTTAGGAACGTTTATTAGTTCCTTCTTGCCCTGTTGTGCGGCAAGGAAGTGCAATTGCACGCGATATGTCTGATCGCGCGGCGAGAACACTCGCATAAGCTGATACTTCAGCTCCTTTCAGGAAGGGAGCGCAGCTTCAATCAAAGCACCGCACATTATTGCCCATTCTCGCGCTCGGCCCCGAGCTTCGAGATAGCTA
>NW_020187732.1:2156276-2156731 GCF_900000015.1 Plasmopara halstedii | reverse complement strand
AGGGAATGCATGCATTCCTACCACAGCATCAACAGCAACAATTTGGCCCAAGGATTTCTACATTGAGGCAGAGGATGCTCTCGATGCCCCCTTTTGAGGGAAAGGAGACTTATAAGGGTTTAGGATCCGGCTTTGAGCTCTGGGCTTCGCAATTCATGAGAGAGGCCAACATGGCTATCACTCTTGAATTACCAGAGGAAATCAAGGTTGATGTGTTAGGAAGCAAACTAAAGGGTACTGCAGCCGATTACTTCCAGAGAAGAATCCATCAATGTTGGGATGAAAATCCCTCATTTGGCCATGCCATTGACCAACTCACCAAGGCTTTTGCATGTAAGATATCAACAGCCCAAGCTACAAAGATTTTACTATCAAAAAAGGAGAAATCCAGATCATGGACAGAACATTACTTATACCTCACAGCAGTGTCAGCTGTGGCAGGTGGAAGAGACGAT
>NW_020187732.1:2154764-2155793 GCF_900000015.1 Plasmopara halstedii | reverse complement strand
CACCCATTTTGCTCAACACGTGGACAGTGAATGGAACACGCACGTGGGCAAGGATCTTAGGCAGAACACAGCGAATTACAGCCTAACTACAACTGACAAGTGCTACGCCTGCGGGAAAAAGGGTCATCATGCAAAGGATTGTCGCTCTACTAAACAAGGTAATACATCTAAAGGCGACAAACAAGTCAAGTTTGCACTTTTACTACTTGATGATGGATGGTCAGAAGGTCGTGACGGAATCAAGATGAAGAAGTGATTTAGTGGATACTGAATTCAGGATCCAGTCAACACTTAATCGGCAACTCATCGTGGTTATTCAATACGAGAGAAATAAACATTAGTTGTACCATTCCAGACGGTACCAAGTTCAAAGCCACGCTAGAAGGATCCATGTTGCTCACCTGCACAGTGAGTAACATTGAACGAGACGTACTACTCACGAATGTACGTTTCATCAAGGGATTGTCACAGAATCTGCTCTTTTATGGTCTATTGGAAGAGAAATGATGTGTATTATAGTACAAAGATGGACATAGAACTTTACACAACACCGGCAGTGGACGAGGTGTAACAGACGTGATTTAAAGGCAAACGTGCTCACAGTAGAGTGTAGAGTCAAAGGGAATACATGCGATGAGGCAGAGCCGACAGAGACAGCGCTCTCAGCACTCACATCGAATGCAAAGGAAGACAGTATAGCCCCTGTGAGGGACACCCTGATTACCTTGCACCGGCGTTTGGGACATCTGGCCTACGACACGATCGAAAGGATCGCCAACAACCCAAATTCAGGCATAGAAATAGCAAATGATACACGGAAAGTCTGTGTAATTTGCCACGAAGGCAAGCAGACAAGAAACGAGCAGCCCAGGAATGATACAGGATCCAATGCACCCATCGATCGCATTGGAGGTGTAATAGTAAGTGATATAAAGGGCCCTATCACACCAAGGGATAGATTGAGCAACACATACTTGATCAACTTCGTCGACCATAAGACGAATTATTGTCGAGTACTCCTGGCAAAAG
>NW_020187732.1:2154664-2154754 GCF_900000015.1 Plasmopara halstedii | reverse complement strand
ATGGAATTGACGGCGTGCTTATGTATGAAAGAGTTAGCTAGACACCGCGTGTGGAAGCCAAAGCCATGGCTAAAGAAACCGTTTCTAATA
>NW_020187732.1:2139552-2154654 GCF_900000015.1 Plasmopara halstedii | reverse complement strand
AAAAAAAAAAAAATCCGTTGAGAAAGTCGTGACTGCCTTGAGTGTCCAACTTGAGCGCAAAGAAGTTCGGGATGGAGATGAACACACTAGACTTGTGGCAGAATGTATCAAAGGGGGTGTTGAAGAGAAAGTTGCTTCAAACCTGAGTGTTGACACGCTACGACAAATAAAAAAAGGCATTGACAAGAAAAAAAAGCTTGCGGATGACAAAATAATAGCTGACAAAAGCACACCGTTTGGAATGTACGATCATCAAAAAGGTGGAGCCATGCCATCGAAAGGCTCAATCACCGGTCGCGAAAATGACCAGACTTATGGGGAAGACAAAGATGGCCGGGTGCTTTCGGCTGCTTTTACGGTCAAAGTAGAACCAGACGGCTCTTTCAAGTTTTTGATGGTTTCTCCCTCAGGTGAAAACGCTAACTTGCCTATCCCTCCCAAGGGGGGAGTTGCCATTGGCGAGACTCCAGCTAAAGCAGCGAAGCGTGAAACTCTTGAAGAATCAGGTGTACGTTAACATTTTGATCGAATCACATTGTTGTTGTACTAATTTGTGATACTGCAGCAAGAAGTTCAGCTAATACGTGGACTTCATGAGTTTGATTTCACAAAAAAAGTAGATAAAAAGATTGTCACGTCTCATGTTCATTTTTTCCTCGCGGCGCACATTGGCAGTGCTCCTACGTTTGCTGAAAATATGCGAGAAGTTTACTGGGTAAGGACTCAGAACATGACATTTTCAGCTACATTTATTTCTCATAGCATGTTTTCTTCACAATACCAACAGATCGGCCCAAAAGATTTCTTTTTGATACTTAAAAACGGAAAGCCACCCATGTCAACCTTTGCCGAAACACTCGAAGCTCAAGCTGAAGGCTTTAAAGGTACGGAGAATCCGCTCTCTCTGTTCAATGAAAAGTTCCTCACTTTAGAAGAATGACGAGCAAGTATTCACTGTGTGTTTCTCGCATCTCCTAAATAAATATTTCAAGGTTGTGCATTTTTCTCGTGCTTAATAATTAAATCAAATTGGTTTTCAGTTGAGAATGTCATGTGCTTTAAATTTAAAGTCGAATATAAGGGAGCAGTAAACCTGCAACATGCATGAAAGGGACAATATATCACAGCCGCGATTTAAAGTGTGATTTTGGAGTAGAAGAACAACTGAATGAGCTAAATAATATTGTGTCAGTACGTCATGTATTGAAAAATACTGACGCTTTAGGTGGATAGTCTAGGGTATTTCTAACTGAAGATTTAGGAATGATGTTTTAGTAAACTTTAGAAAATTTTGTGAAAAGACAATCGTACATCTGATTCGATAATCAGGTCAAAATAGAACAGATTTTTGTGCAATTGATAAGCTGAAATCTAGAACCTTTCTAAAATGATATAGACATCTACTCGTTTGAGTTTGAAGTTGATGCACGAAATAAAACACAATTCAACTACAATTATCGATTGGGAGAAAGGTTGGCAGGTGAGAGATCGGCAGGTAAGTTTGTTTCCTGCAAGCGTCAAGCAAAAAAGCTGACAGAACCGATGGAAACCCCGATGGATGCGTGTAGACTAACAAAATGATTAATGATCGGTATGTACAAGTTTAGTCTCAACCCTATCACTCTCAATTTCATCTCAGTTTGCTGGCCTCGCTTATGATCAATAAATGTTTTTGTGCGTTGACGAGAAAAGACAATGTAGAATATTAAGTGTTTCATCCCGCTTACGTATACAATGTGTTAGTTTGTATAGCCGTCGTGGCAACAGAATAATTGTGTATTGCTTGCTTGAACTAAGTGCAGTGTAGATATCTTTTTGCGGAACAATTTCAGGTTCCACGCGCTGGGAAACACGAACTTGTGCAGGCAGCTTTTCTTGCGGGTGAGAAATATGGCTACCCGTTCCAATTGGTAGTACTTATCATTTATTCGACGGCTGAGACTAGACAAACTGTTTTCTCTGGGGCAACAAGACAAGTTTGACACGCTATTGATTTATTTTTATGGAAGTGATGATATATCAGCGCAAGGACCGGAAGTTTCAATCGGTGACCTGTACTGGTGTAACACCCTCTAGAGTGCTTCAAGCAGTTGTCGTCGAGTGCACAACAAGCTTTCACTATGATAATTTATATAAAAGGATCGCCCCTTCGGCTTCAAAAACAAAAAATCGTTTTTATCTGATTGCAAACTTCACGCAAGGAGACAGCGAACCAAACGACAGTTGGTTCAGAACGTCCAAATCAAAAGCAATCTTGACACTGGAGGTGTGGAAAGGAGGGTGTCGTGAGTACCACCCCACAAGGCCTCTGTCTACGCTCAGGATTTTTGCTCACCCATCAAGGGAACAGAGTATTAGCGGAATGTGTTTAAAGCTGAAAACTATATTGTTACTATGTTGACAATTTTTTGTGGAAGGTTGTACAATTAGCATATTTGTGGGCGGATTCCGAGCAACTGCGGCTTGCACCGAGATCGTCCACTCCCACCTAAAGTCTTAGAAGATGCGCTATGTATATGGCATACAATCTACGTCATGTTGAAGTACAAGAGATGAAAGATTCGCAAGCGCACCAGACTCAGCCATTTTGCAAAGATAATCAGAAAGTTCTTAGCTGCCAAACAACATCGCGGTATTCACACGTGTTGAACATATCATGGCAATAATACACATCTGGACCCTTTAAACGGCCTAAGCTTTCTTTTGTGAGGTGAGATGGGTCAATCGTTCAAGCTGGAGGAATCAAGAAGTCCCTTGCATATTTTGGTAGGTGCAGGACTGTCTACTGAGAAAATAAGAGTTGATTGCGCTTCGATGCGGACGAGGTATTGACCCGAAAGAAAGCGAGTATAATTAAAAGAGATGGATACAACAACCCAGGATTGTGGGATGTTAACATCAATGCTCGACGCTTTATGGAGCCTTAAGCAGTTCTAGCAAATTTTGTAGTGCTGTGAGGATATTTAGGACGTGCAAGTGTCAGAAATAATAGACACTACGCGGGTGCAGTCAAGAAGCTGAATACAAATACGATACTCGTGCGTCATCGCAGTATAACACTTGTGACTGTGTCGAAAGTATCCTCTCGGTAAAATCTGAGCAGTGTGACATTGAAGAACGCAGGCTTGTGTCTGACCTTTTGTAAATGCGATATCATATGGGGAGCTTGAACAGCGTGGACCAGGATCTCTAAATGAGCAAGCAGTCTTGCATCTTATTAAATTTATAGTGAGTCATAAAACTGCCTTTGCTAGATGACAGAAGCGCTTTGGTGTGGGCATAAAGCGACGACCGCTTTGGTGCTGAAGATTAAATTGGAGTCTCTCTTCATCATCCCTTTCTTATTTAAGTCTTCTCCTAGACTTTCTTCTTCGACGTATTACTGCTGCTTTGAAATGGCTTGCTTTGAGAGATCTTTCCGTCTCCCTCCAAGAGGATGATTTTCGCGGGATTTGCCCGCGAAAAGTACTCGAAGACCGTGAGCGTGTAGTCTAAGCAACTGTATTAGCGTGACGGATCTAAAGCGGTCAGAGTCTTCTTCTTCTTCTGGCCGAGACGCCGCTCGTTGTAGAAGTTGATGATGTCATTGGCCCGCTTTATTGTTCGCTCCAGCTGCACGTCCATTTCTTTGACTTGTTTCGCAAGCCCAGACGGCCGTCTATGAGCCCCGCTTTAAAGACCTTGTTTGTCAGTAAGAAACCCGGGACGAGTTCCCAGTAGTCTGCAAAGCTGCCCGGTTATGATTCTCGCAAAGTGCCACCAGCAGTTGCTTCTTTATCAAAGACGTTTCTTCTTTGGCAAGCAAATGCGTCGAGTTAAGCCTTCGCAGCCGTCTCATATTGTCCACAAACACCTTACAGATCTCAATAAAGACTGCTTCATATACCTTCAGGATCCCATGAATCCTAGAATTCTCTAGAGTTTTCTGGCAGCAATGCTGACAAAGATGAAGCAAACTGTCTTGGCCTTCTTTGCTTCAACGCCCAAAGCTATCAAAACACTAGCGGGCGTCTTCAAGCAGCCCGAGAGCGTACGAGATGAAGCCTAGCTTTCCTTTGCGAATGTGGCCTTGCAGTACTATACAAAGCTGCTGGTGGTTGCTGTTGCTGCTACTGGGGCCGTTCTTCTTCATGAGCAAGCTTCATATGAGACTCTGCTAGCGAGTTTTACGCATAGGAAGCCATTTACGCCTCTTTCGTTTCTTTGAAATAGTGTGTAAGAGTTCCGCAAGCTGACCACCTCGTTTTTATATATCTTTATAGCCAGAGGAATACCATCGTGCTCGCAGCCGCACCGGCTACACTTCTGACATGTGCCACATCTAGAAACCTTACAAATGCATGCAAATGATTGCCCTAGCGTATTGTTGTTGGCGCTACCAGGCAGTCGAGCAACAGCAGCTTTCCTTCCCTAATGTCTGGCAGCAGCACTATTGAGTCGGGGAGATAATACGATTGTGCGAAGGAAAGATGCACTGATCGCCGCCCACGATGCGAAAAAATCTGAGTCAGTGACGAAGACGCACAACATGAGAACTGCGTTATTTAATAATGGATAAATTTTACGCTTAATCGCTCATTCGTCACTTTCATGACTGTTAAATCATACACATCTTCTCAAATAAGTGCAGTGATCAACCGGTGCGAAAGCCCACAATGAATCCTGCAGCAAATCCACTAATAGCGGGCAGACCAGATTCCGACGCTCTCATTGCTAATTTATAATCCTTAGTGTCAACCACGCCGTTCTATAAATATGATAGCGAGATATATAAGTGACAAGCTCACACGACAGCAAACCACTTCACTCAATACCTTAGCAAGATCAAAAAGCTTCTTGACATCACGCTCCAATTTCTTGCAGTTGACGCTGAAGTATCCAGAGTAGTTTGCATATTGCAAAAGCATGAATAGTGAAATAATAGCCACGGCGCCTATCTTGGACACTTTCTTCAGTGCAAATCCTATAAACGTGCCCATGCAGAAGCCCCAGGCAATCTGCCCGCCTTTGCCTGCGACCAGAAATTCCTCCACCCGCTTTCGCTCATTGTTATTTTCAGATAGAAATGCAGCAAGCTGCGCAATGGCAACAATAGACAACTCCTTTAATTTCTTCTTGGTCCGTTCAACTGTGTCCTCGTCGTCTTCGTTACTAGACGCGCACGTCGTGAGATGCTGTTTTTCCAAGAGCCCCAGAGCACCAAAACCTGAGATTGCCACAGCCGCAGAATTCCAGTAATTCAGGACATTAGCATTAGATCGTTCGTAAATGCATTGCTCGCGTTGCAACTCAAGGTTTCTGGTGCGTACGTGTACCTTGGTTAGAATTATGAGTTGTCTTTGCATGTGAGCGAGCTTAAATCCTACCTAAAGTGCAAGATTACTGCGGCGTTGCGCTGTGCATCCTTTGCATGAAACTTGAGCGGTATAGTACGCGTCCGCCTAAGGGTCGTTAGAAGATTGTTGTTACGAATTAGAGCGCTGCTCACGAGGGTACACAGCATGTTTTAAACTCGAACATGTACAAATTTGTCAATTACTATTGACAAATATAATATATGGAAGTCGCAACTCCATGTAAGGAATACATATATAACTAGTAAAAGAATTCAAACCACCTGTTAGTGATGCTATAAAAAAAAAGCCTGCCTAAGAGATTTGAGTTATTGAACCTTCGACGTTTGACTTGCCACATAGATCGCACAATTATGTATGAATCTAACAAACATGCTTCGAACAAATAGCAAAGTTTAATTAAGCTGCTTTGCATCTCGTATTGGCATCATGTAAGAAAAATACGTCTCTTGAGGTTTTAACTTTTGTAGACGCTGGACTACCAAGTTTACTTGACGATAAAGGACGCTCGTAAATCATTATAGATGTCAATGCTCAAGTATCTGTCATTTCAGCAAAGGTCCGGATTTCGAGCTGCATGTTTGTGGGTTGGGGTAATAAGCTTAGAATTTGGTTGAAGAAGGATATCACACTATTGTATTAGTCTTAAATTTACGAGAACGCCCGAGTCCAAGACCACCTGAATCACTGCTGTGAAGCTACATGCTACAGTAGCAAAACCGAATCTTCGGTGGGCAACGAGCCGATCAGCTCATTTAAATATGGTAGTGGTAGAGATAGCTCGGCTGATAGACGTGCGTTGATTCTTGCCACTGAACATTCATGGTTTTCCCCGGTGCAATCATATCACTATGAAACTGGAGCTCTTTTACACGCTCGACTCGTTCATGTGCTGATTGAGACTGTATGGTGGGCCCCGATCCGTTAATTTTGGTGGCTCAACAACTATTTTTGGTGATCTCATCAAATAGCATCCAAGAGCCATATTACGAAAAAACGCTCGATACAGCAAGTGGACGAGAGCGAATAATTTTAGTACGTCACATTGAGGCGGTCACGACCGCGTCCATACATTTCTAGCAGACGATTGACAAACAACCATGGAAAAAGCTTCACGATGTGCAGGCTGCGGATGCGAAAACACTGATGGTTGAACATCAAAACTTATAATGTTTACAGTTTTATGAAATTTTATGGAATATTGTCGAGTATTCGTGAAGTTGATGCGTGTTGGACCTCGCGACTCAAGCAAATTATTCGTTGCACTTTCGAAAAATGCATCGAATTTATTGTACAAAGTCTTATGAAAACATGACATAGTTATTAAACATAGCTCACAAAATAGAACCTCCTTGGGTTCTCAAAAGGGACGCAATCATAGTGGTTAGACTGCGACATGCGCCGTCTGCCTTTCATGCGTCTTGTCACATCTACAGATCAACCTCGTTAGTCCTATAGTGATTTTCGTGTTGCACGGATGATTGAGTACGTTGAGGTTGCAAGCCACGAAGGGGTGGTCGATTGTCATAGGTCATGCTGACATTTGACGGAGTCTCATGAGAATAATGACGACTGTCGTGCACCTTTGGAGTTGCGTTATCACCCAACAAAGCCAACGAGCCACCCAGACTTTGATTTACATTACCATAATATTGTGGCTCACCACCTAGAGCAAAAAACGTCTCGGAGCCTTCTCGAGCGTTCGTTGTCTGGATAGTGACCGTCTTGTCATCTTTTGAAGTGCCATCACGCTTTAGTTTCCACGTTCGGTAGAAAATATACACCTGGCGAATCATCAGACACAAGAGCACAAGCACTTGAAGTCCTACAATAGCAAAGGCAACACCTTCGCGCAGATCATCAGGAATACTCTCCGTGAAACTCGTGGCACTGGATAATAAAAAGAAACTCAAAAATAGCGCCGAGATTTTGATAATGATGACAAAGCTTGACGTCTTTTGCACAAATGCTGTTGGATACGGCTGTTTGATCTCGAGGTACAACAAAAACGCAATGTGAAGCACAATAAGTACGACAATCTGCCATAGTCCTTCGATCCAGATCATGCCAGTTGTCATGCCACACAGCAATGCTAAAAGCAACTTTGGGGCAAAAAAGAATCGCCCTTCAAAGCTGTGTTCATCATACAACGGACCATATCGATTGTGAAACTTCTTGTCAAAATGATCTTTCGTACCCAAATCTCGCAATTCATCTTCGTTATTCTTGATAACAATTACTCCGTACAAGATGGTCCCAAAAGCAAGACAAAGCAATGTGAGGATGGCCAAGAAAAAACTTACATCAAGAGAGTTGCGGTCAATACAATAGCAAATCTGGTACATGGCTGTCGCGCCGACCACATACTCTGAAAGAATCAGAATCATCATCAAGACGCCAATCGCCTTATCAAGCCATTTTAAGCTAAAAGTTGGAAAGTCTTTGACGACAAAGTAACATACACTCATCGCAAGCATGTACATTCCAAACACGATGGCCACCATACAGGCAATTCCCGCAACAGCCACGTAGAAAAGCATGCCAGCGTCGACGCCAATCAAAGCTGCGTACTTTTCCATGCCTTGTACATTTGCAGACGAGTTTGAATGGGATACACCGCTCATACTTCCAGCAGTTTCCAGCCGACGTGACGAATTTTCGCTCGAGTCGTCGGCTGATATGTTCACTTTGCCAAAGGGTAGAAACGTAAAGGACGCAGGTGCCATTTTTTTCCCCATATTTTCCATAAAACGTGGTCGGGCGTCAACGTTCATTTGAGTGAGCATAATGGAAAATTGGCAGATGTCCACAGCTGCCATAGTGATTCCAACACTGGCAGCAGCCGAGACACCCGACGCGACACTGGCTGAAGTGCCGCCGACAATTCCACTGGCAACCGACATGACACCACCAGCAACGACCGACACAGTTGCAGCACTACTACCGATCGTGGTCGAAGCGATTCCAACTTTGTCAACAGGGGACTTTTTTTTGCCGTCGGGCCAGTGGTTTGCGTCTTCGAGACCTTTGTTTGCAGGCACAGAGTAGTGTGCAGCCGACGATGTCGATGTATCAGTAGATGTCATTGAAGAGTCAATTACACCAGCGCATTGACAAGCCCCAAAGGATTCGTCGGAAGTGTAGTCGCATTCGGTCACTGCAGCAAATGTGAGGTTAGAAAACGGCTGTTGCACAACATCAATGACGGATAAGGCTGCCTCTTTGCTTGCTAAGCTCATGAGCGTGATGAAGTCTAGATTGGCGTAGATATCCGAGTTGATCCCGTCCGACGCAGTGTAGTCCCATGTACCATTATGACAAGCCGGAAAGCGACAAACCGACATGCACGTGGCCAAGTCGAAAATAGCGGTACCCGACGATGTACCAGAATAAATCGAGCACTCAGTAGATGCAGCGGCAGACATTACATCAAGCTCAGTACCTCCACACGTGAGCCCCATCTTCGACCAAGATTCATAAAATGTCGAGTCGCAGCTGAACTCGATAGTTATGGCTGAAAGAGTGTTGTTGGTAGTGACGACATCATCTGTCGTATCGGGCGTGTTTACCGACTCGGTCAGATCTGTCGAATCCATCGTAGAAGTAGTCGGTGTCTTCGTCGTGCTATTCGTAATAGTATCAACAGACGGTGGACTCTTCGTCGTCGGGGAAGACGTAGTCGTTGTAGCTGGAATTGTGGTAGGAGCTACCGACGTACTATTTGATTTCGGTGCTTCGAGAGGAACTGTGGGTGCGTCATCGGCACTTTCATTTGACGCGTTGACGGGAGATCTTGCAGCAGTTATATTTCTACTAGATCCTACCGTCGAATTACCAGCACTACCGGCAGCTATCGTTGTCTCACCAGCGTCAACAAGCAGACGACGACCATCGTCAGACCCTGATGACGGTGGCGTAGAGGTACTATTTGTCGCTGTCGACTGCTTGATCGAATCATTCGTTGACGAAGAATTTTTTGCTGCTGAAGATTGAGGCACGTCTTTTGTCTCGCTTATCTTGTCACTCGAGTCATTTGAAGTGTCTGACGACGTCGTTGTTGAGGGAGTCTTGGTAGTCGGCGTGGGGGTCTGACTCGGCGACTTCGTCGTTTCAGACCGCGGTGTCGATGGTTTCAAACTGTCTTCTGACGAGTCTCCTGTTGTCGCACTTGTCGATTCTGTGTCGGAGGAGCTGCTTGTGCTGTCGGAGTCGGTACTATTTTTTTCATAATCGATGTCGGACCCATCGGTAACAGTGCGACTCACTTCGTTAGACTGTTCAATCTCATCGTCTAAGTCGCTGTCGGGAGTTGTGGTGGGAGACATAGTAATGGCAAGACTGGTCGGTAAATTCGTCCCTGTAGGCATCGAATATCGGAATACACATGAGACCGAACCGGCTGACAAACCATCGCTACCTGATGACGATGACATCCACGTCGTCGTGGTCTTTTGCGCCACTGAGACCGACAACACGACGGCGCTGACAATTGATATTGAACAGATGCGCATTATGTCAAGGAGTGATGTTCAGCCTAGAAAGAATTTACACTCTGCACGAAAGCTGCAACTGATTCCGCACAGGTTGCAATACTCTGATATCCTTATCCTGTCGTTTTCAGGAAGTACACTGTACACAAACACACACGCAGTCACTAGAGTTTGAGCGGCTACCGTAATTCTCTAGTGGCGCCTTTGCAAAATGGCGTAATTGCCAGATTGGTAGGAGAGCCAGCGTTGGTAGAGGAGAGTGTTTGTACGATGGGCGTATAATCTGTAGGAGTAGGGAAACACTGGCTCCAACACTGCAAGAAGAAAGTTGCTACTTTACGGTCGGTTGCCAAGTGAGAGAAATTTATATGTCAGACTTGAAGGCCACCCCTTATGCTTTGTCACATTAAAAATTACTACTTGAAAGATGCATTGCTGAATGAACATGGTGTCACTATGAGCTTGAGCACGCAAATAAAAGTGATAGAAGATTGACGGTCACGCTCCAAACATGATCGAGGAATTTATAGACATCTGATTTCATGGGCCTACCGCGTGCTGGCAACAGTTGGTTGCTACGGTGTTTTGTGAAATTAAAGCAATTTTCACTATCGAGAAGCTGATGGTTAAGCCATTGGAAAAAAAAACTTACACATTTCTTAAACAAAAAAGTATATATTAGCAATGAGCAAGAAATTGTATTTCTGAAACTCCATACACAGGTGTCAATTCCAGCCGTAAAAGGTGTTTTTGAGAGAAGCTTTTGTGTGACCTAGCCCTACCACAGTGTGCAAGATCGCAAGTAAGGCGATGTTGCTGTTCATTAAGTCTCCAAATTTTTTAAACAACACTACTTCATTTCACGATAATCTGATGTAGTGGACATCAAATCTTAAAATTACGTTCGATCTTCCATATTATCTAACCAAAATGTAACCTCGTGACAGTCAATTCATCAACGACAAAATCGTCGCAACAGACGTGCGTCAACATCGTTGATTTGTATTTTGAGTATCTCAACGAATTGTGGGTAGTCATATTTTAGCAAATTTGGTCATCAATACTATTCGACTTAAAATAGGCGTAACCATTTTTGTGGTGAAGATGCAAGCTACCAATAAAACTTCTCATGAAGATAAATTCGTGCCAAAGCACAATCATCTAGGTCGGATAGAAACGATCATGAGTTGAAGAAAAAGCATATTTAAATTTGATGGTGTGCTGTAGGCACAATCGCCGAGCGACCGACAATTTTTAAAAGAGTAACGATGTAAGGAGCCGCCCAAGGGGTTGTGCAACCGGTATGATCCGACCGCATTCCTGCATATCGTGTAGGTAGCTCACAGGCATGCCCTGCTAAAGACATTTAAAGCAACGACAGTTTTTCTTTTTAATACACCAGCTACAAAAGACAAAGCCTACTTTTAATCCTTGCATCAAGCGTTCGATTCGAGCTTCTCTTCAAGTCCTCTCTTCCGTTTCGCCTGACCCACCGCATTTCCTTCGCGCGCCTCTGCTTCCTTCGCCAATATAAGCTTCTGTGAATAAGGTTGAACATCTACAGCTTTTGTAAGAGCAAGTCTCAGCATTGCTTTGACTCATCAAGAAGCTTGAAGACATGTTGGGCATCGTAAAAGTGATAGACATTCAGAAGATTTTATAACGAAAATTACCAAGAGAAAACGTTCGTTGATTTCCCAACACGACAAAATTTTGTATGCGCTATTTTTTTCTCGCACACTCTTCCGACACGAGGGCATCGACTTTCCCAAGCTCGCTACCATTTTCTGATGAGGACCAGTCGTCGACTGAATTAGGAGTGGCCATATCGTTTGCTTGACAATTGACTTGTGCTTCTGCTGCAAGGAGCCTGGCCATTGCCTGGCTGACTGCTGCAAATAATACACAGCAGAGTGCGCCATTTTACAAACAGTCGTAGCTCGTTTTAAGCTAATCAGAGTTGCTTTGCCGTATCGTGGACGAGGGAGCCAAATCGAAGTAGTCGTTGAAAGTTTCCGATGAATACGATGGCATGCATTCTCATCAAAACGTACCCCTCTGTTCTCAATGTATGATAATAAACGAGAATTCAATCTAGATTTTTATTCGTAGCGGCGCCAAATAGAACATCATGCGCCCAGTTCTTGTGGCACAACTTGTCGATATGACTAGATAAGTGCCGAGTGATTTGTCTGTACATTCGTAGCGCGAATAAAACAATGAAAATGCATTTTCTAGCAACACCTTCAAGATGTTGCACTAATCAAGTTGGAGGCGTCTCGGGCCTTAACATGATCCACTTCCAAGGCTAATTCTATAATCAATTGGCATACTACTGTGATGAGCTTTGCGAAGGAGTGTGCATATATATTTGAGAACACTTCAAGCATACAGCAAGATAAAACCTGGAAGAAGGTGCAAAGAGCTATAATACTGTCGATGCTACGAGAATGGCACCGAGACTCAAGCCGCCTCCGAGTTTACAGGATGGGCATACGTAGACATTAATCACATGGAAATAAAGACGCCTATTGAACTTGAAAAGATTTTGTGCTACCGCAGTCGATCCTGCTGACATGTTTCCGTCGAAAGCCCTCAGCCGATTCACGATATCCAATACGGAGTGGCATGAAAGCCCGGTGCGACTCCCAAGAATAGCATTCTTTTTGTCTCTTTTTGTGAAGAGGAGATACTTCACCTGATCTGCTTTTGAAAAGCTGGTTTGTATTTAACTGAATTGAGCAATTTTGGCGTTATCTACCCATCAACAAATCGAACAATGTATCTATTATCTAGTAAATGCAACGTGATGTGGCCACGATCCTGCTGCTGCCTACCGAAGACATATTCGATCTTCTATATTCGATTCATAGCCAATTGAATACCATCAGATAAGGATGACATCACTGGAACGTTTCGCCAAAGGTCTAGATGGACTCAAACACATGACTGATCCGTAAACACCTCTCGTTGTCGTTGTATACTTAAGCGACATTCACATTCTCTTTCGATCCGTTCCTCAACATGACGACGACTTGCGTCGCTAACAAGCTGTGTGCACGCCCTGATTAGTGCGACTTCGTCTAATTGTCGGTTGACGTTCTAGGTCACCCCGTATCGTCTACACGAGCATAATACGTGCGATTGCTGAGTGGCTCGACGCCAAAATTTTCAACGGTGTCTAGGTACTCTCGTCGCTTTATCAAATTATTTACAGGCTAGTCTTAGCGCGACAATAAGTATGACGTCGAGTGGAATCCTTAACGACGGATTTTTAGTGTATAAAGTTATTCCGAACAACGCGTCTGTCATCAGATTTGAACAGCCATTAGTCTGTCGATGCAGCTCCTTAACTGCCGCGATTTAAAATAAATAGCGTTTACGAGCAAAACCGGCCAGCGTCAAAAAAATGATTGCGATTTGCGTATATATTGGCAACGTGAAGACCTAACAAGGCTGGCACTGATCCCTCCAACATCTCCATGCGTTCGGTCGACTTGCACGACGGTAGATCTTTGGCATCCTTTGACTCCAAGCGTCATCGTCGCTGAATGGCTCAAAATGACCTGGAATATGCGCTATCGTGTCCCCTACATCTTTTCTAAAGCAGGGGAAGGAAAATCTACAATCGCCGAACACTTTATGTTCTGTATTATTGTATACCTCCGAGCAACGACGCGAGACAAGGTGATCATAGTGCGTGTAAAGCGGATTCGAGCAGCTAGCTTTGTCGAGGGCCCGACAAGAGTATGTCAAGTGCAGATGCCAATCCACGCATCCGCCCGTCTGTCCGTCATTTTGTAATAAGAAAAAAGCTGTATTAGAAGACTAATGCATGTTCAGACATTAACGTTGTTGAAAGTACAAGCCTGCTATGCAGTGAGTGAAGCAGAAGTGCAACCTGAAATCACGCCAGCAATTATCTCAAACTGCCCGCATGTGCGCATGGCTGCAGCCGCCAAGAAAAACGAAATTTCTGCGGCTTTGAAAGCTTCGTGGATTTGCTCTTCCGCATCGATTGATGCTTTTCGAGAATTAAACGTTTTCGTGGGTTGTGTACACCTTGCTTAATTTCCTGAAGCGGGGACCGACAAGACTCGTCGATGTAGATGTCATATTGAGCGAATTAGACTTTGCTCAAAGAATATTTGCACTCGGTCTTCTCGATGCCTATGAATGTACTTATGTAGCTACCGATTAGATCTCGAGCTTGGAACAATGTTGAATCTAATTGCATAGTGGTAGCGCACACCCTGTCATCCTGCACAAACCCAAGGGTTCTGATTGCATAAGGTGTAGAGTTATACGCCAGGATAATGCTGCCAAATTGGACAAAACTTTTGGACGTTCTCGGGTGAGGTCAAACCTTCTACTTTACCAAGGTATGGTTGTGACGCGTCGATCCGCAAGCCTTTCCATACGAAGGAGGCATAGTCGTGCCTATCGAGCAGTGACAACAATTCTCGCGTAATTAGCTCCTTCGGGCATTCAACTTCTTAAAGGAGGGTGTTGTGTTCATTTTCACTCGCGTCCATAAAGTCGCCGTCCGACTTTCGGGCGCATCTCAGAGGTGCGTAACAGATCAAAATACCAAAGACACCTCAAGCGCTTTAGAAGCAGTCCGCCGATTTGAATCATAAATTCTATCATTTATATGGGTCAGTTGAGGTGTTAATTGTGTCCGATAATACGCTCCTTGTCCGGACGGCTCACAAGTGATGGAAACCAATACACCTTAACTAATCAAGCAAAAGCACGTCATGTTCTCGCACCCACTTGCGCAGTCAAGAGTGTAGCTTAAGATCTTCTCGATTACGATTGTGAATCAGTTTCATTGTGGCAAGGGTTCTAGAAGACTGCATAAATGGTGTGCAAGCAACTTACTGCATTTGATACACCTACGGTTAACTAGTCATATTTTATTCTGTCCTAAGTATTTGCATGTTGTTTCTGCATGTCTTGGCTCACAGCGACGCTCATAATGCTCGATTCTTCGCAATTTGTTTAGATATCTGTATCCTTTATACGGATAGCCGGGCTAATAGATGCTTGCCCTACCAAGATTGGAGCCGCTATAGGAAGAATAAGGCCAGACACGAAAAAGCCGTCATACACTGAAAAGGTCAATAGAAGCTCATTCGAAAACCTTTGATAGCATGGAATGCCGTCTCCCTACTGCGCACAATCGCCATCTAGCATTTTTTCTGGGTGTATTTTCAGTGGGGCTGCCGTAGCTTTGCGCTTTGAGAAAGCGTAAC
>NW_020187732.1:2139165-2139542 GCF_900000015.1 Plasmopara halstedii | reverse complement strand
ACGTGCTTACGTATGATAGCGTTAGCTAGACACCGCATGTGGAAGCAAAAGCCATGGCCAAAGCAAACTGTTTCTAATGACAATAAGTTTTGAATTCTATGTTGGAAGCAAAAGCCACGGCTTAAGCAAACCGTTTCTCATGACAACAAGTGTTCAATACTATGTCCTTACATACGCTGCGTGACAAGTGAAGAGCAGACTGACGTGTAAACAAGCAGCCTTGTATTTCACTCCCACAGTGTTAGATGAAGACAAACTGTCATCACACTGACAAGGACTGTGATACCCATCAACCGCTTTAATGGAATCGACTACGTGCATACGTATGATAGATTTAGCTAGACACCGCGTATCGAAGCATAAGCCATGGATAAAGG
>NW_020187732.1:2099471-2137809 GCF_900000015.1 Plasmopara halstedii | reverse complement strand
AAGTACGAGTTTAGCGGATCGCAATCCGCTTACTCCAAGAGTAATTATTGCCTTAACCTAAGGCTAATTAACTCTTCCGTTTTCACCAAAATCTGACTTTATTTGTTTTATCTGCGGCAAAGCCGCCTAATTAAAATGTATAGATTTTCCTAAATATATATATAGTAAAATCTAAATACGTACATAACTACGAACTACCTAGCCACGTACCGTACGCTTATTTGGGTGCAGTCACACCATGCCCATCTCGTGTGACACACACCCCTGTTACCAGGGTACGTGTAACTCCATTACAATATTAATGTACTGTGCCATTACTCGTGGTAATCATAGCCATGCTAAGCAAGCTTCTCTGGTTTGTGCAACCGGCCAATTTACCATAAATTCAATGCGCGATGGGATTGAGCTTGGCTCAAAAGTATTCATAAAACGAGATCATGCCAGCGGCTAAGACATATTTCTCTGCAACAGAAAATAGATTTTTCGATCTCTGCAAGACGATGGTCAGACAAATTTCGGAATAGGCTTTAACTTCTTTTTAGCTATGTGGAGGAATGTTGCTGGTGCATTTCGCTCGAAGATCGTACTGGATATCTCTTGTTCGCACGAATATTTTCTAATTATTTCGTTGAGTAAGCCTAAACGATACACCCTATTATGCCGTATGCACTAAATTTTTATCAAATGTTTGAGCTCAATTGTGGCTCCATTAAGCTTATTGTTGATACGCTGATTTTTCCGCGTGCCGTCGGCCTTTCAAACGCAAAAGTCGTATCAACTGAGGAGACGTGCTCTATTACTTAAGGTGCTTTTTAATCTGTAAGAAAAAACATCAAACTGTCGCCTTCCTCCAGAGATCACGGCTGTTAGCTGGTTATAAGATATTTGACGCCACGGACCCAGTCAGTTTCATGACGGCATTTTCGATTGGGTGGCTTGGTGGTGATTTGTCATCATGTAAAAATACTCCTTGAAAAAGAAAAGAAAGAAATTGTTTCCTTGATAAGAATTGCTGCTTCAATCCTCACGTTCAGGTCGGTGATCTCCCATCTTATCGTTTTGATTATGCATCCATTAGGGAAAATCGTTAATAAATAAGAGTGTATCAAAACCTGGACTACGAAAACCGATTTAAAATGTATACAATTTTGTGCACAAACTTTTGAAACTTTGATGTTTTGCATGGTGGGTGCTTCATTCAGTCATGACCCAGGTATCTTGTCGGAATTGAGTAATGTCATGACCAGGCCCTATTTCCGTCGCCTATCTCATCAAGTACGTGCCTGGGACACCACGGCTTTTTGTCTCTTCGTTTTTCTCAGCATACCCTTTGATCCCCAATATGATACGGCTTTTTGAATCATAACACCGGTATACTTAGAGACCGCGAGATTCAGTCGCTTATTCTCATCTCGGTAGACTTCTAATATGGAGAAGTCGCTCCTGCCTTCCAAGCCAAGCAAGGCTACAAGCAAAATCGCTGTTGATTATCTGGATAGCTCCATGTTTCGAATGAAAGCTTTCGCCCTTCAAACCTGCGCCAAAGCGCGTTAGCTCCAGCGATCTAACTAACAGAGACAATTAATGCCTTTTCGAATCTCCACTAGGAAGGCATTGTTCGGTACCTAATGTCTTTGTCGTCAGGTTCATCCATGGCTCGTGCATTCCATCAAAATTTTATCTAGGATGAGATCGTAGCCTGAATTGAGGTCTACGACCAAATAGTGCCTGACGCTTACAAAGTCTTGTCACTTTATCTCGAGACTCAATATGGCCTATGGCACTTACATGTTTTACACCGCTGCGATACAAACGGCTTTTGTATCCACGATAGCATCATCAAGACCTGCAAATTTCTACTACTCTAAAGAATTGTACGTCACAAACAACTACATGTAGTTTATAAATCATTCAGGATGGTTTCAAAATAGCATCAACGGGCCACAAACTTAGGCTTTAAGCTCCACCTGTCCGATAGCGGTCGCTTCTTAACGGATGAATATTGCGAAGCTCAAACTCAGTGAAGCTAAATTGAGCTAACTCCTTTCCAGTGGGCCACTCTGCTTATATAGGATGGGCTCGATATTTCACTGCGAGGGGCGTTTTGATCAGCTCTGCGTGGGAGCTCGACCCTCTGTACCTCTTGTTGGGCGTAAATGTTTTGAGTCCCCAGGTATTCTCTGCGTGGACACAATGACGCATCTCAGCAGCCAAGGGATCGCTCTCTCAATACCCTGCCTCGATATGATCTAAGGCCTCTTGCACGCTCAAGTCCTTCAGTGCGCATCTTAACCAACCATTGCAGACTGAAAGCTGTATTATGTCATCAATGCAATAAGGATCGCTCGCTAATAGAAGTTGATAACGAAGAAGCTATCGATGCGAGCGATGCTTGTAAACTGCAATAACGTAAAAGGGCCAGCCGACCCCTGTACCATAGATCTGTATTCTTGCTCAAATGCAAGCAAATTTATTTCCCAAGCAAGTGAATACGAGTTGCACAGGGATCAAAAGGCGGCGCAACGACTCGCAATATCCACCACTTGAGAACTTACCCTTACAGAAATGTTTCTGACCGCATGTTAGTTCCCGTTATCGCGTTTGATCCACTGCTTTATAATAGTTTGCGCGGAGCAAGATTGCTTTAATCAAGCAGATAAAAATGATGCCAAACAAACATCCATTGTAAGGTTTGGTGGTATTCCACCGAAATCCAATTGTATTAGTCTGGGGTGCGTCACTATCGCTTGGTAAGGTGGCGGTAAGCACCACAACGTGAGTGGTGATTACAGAGGCCTTCAGCCGTGATATTCCCCAGCTCCATTCTCACATTCGATACAGTCATGAAGACCTAGTGCGACGAAATTAACGCGCACCTCGCACAAAAATATTTGACAATTAATGTTTGCGTTAGCTAACAAGCGGAGGATTATTTATAGGCCACCACTGATGTGCAGACAAAGGGATTAAGACTGTTTATACTCAAAGATAACTTACCTTGATATTTTACTACCTAGATTATAGAAACCTATATTTCGCTTGGCTTGACCTTTGTGTAGGCCTCTGCTTTATCAAATACGGTTCTTCCTATATTTACAACGTTAAATTCATGATAATCCTTCATGATGCATATAAGCCTCGCAATTGTCCGAAGGAGAACATCGTAATGGATACATACACCATGTAAAGGTACTTATTATGTTATACCCGTAAAATGCGGGTCACTACCAATTTGTCATACACTGATTCGCATATAATGAAAGCGCTACAAGCACCCACTGTGTATCCATATCCGCGTCTAACGCTTGCAAGTGCTCATTGCACCAGATTGCTTGCACTAACTTGCTTTGTGAAATATATAGTTTGACGAGACACCCAGAAAGACGCAGCCCCTGCACTAAGGTAACGCAGGCCATGTCGGTGAGGCGATTGAAGAATTCTTCGATGAAAGTTGACCCTTTCGAGTCTCAACACAGCAGTTGCATCGTCACCGAAGACTATACTGCCAAGCCATTTCCCGTCAATGGAATCCTCTCCGGTGTTTCGATATTCCCTATGCTAAACTTCACTTCAGCACGAGCTTCGCACAATAATTTCGTCCCCGTTAGGTGGAGGGTAGTACGACACCGTAACACGAAGTTCACGCTGAAGTCAGACAGTCGAGCTTGACCGTCTGCGAGCAAAATCGTCGCAACGATACTTGATGAATTCACCGCAGACCAACAACGTCGTGAACATGTCGTTTCCGTCAAAAGCCACCGACCACACGACAAATCTCTTACACACCTACTTGTGTGGACCTTCTGCGTAAATTGGGTAAATAAAGCGCGCTTAAAAATTGCCTAGAGGGGGGAGTTAATGTTCCGCAGGTGACCGTTTTTCGTTCACAGTGGTTGCGACAACAAATGCTTTGTTCAATGGTCTCATACTGTGAGGGAACATATGGCCCCTTTCGAGCATTGGGCGAAGAGAGTAAACTATGGCCTCAAATGTCGATTTCACGTAAACATACAGGCTAAAACGTCGTGTCATGCTTGTCCTTGTAAAGTATAGAGTGTGACGTCGACATCGTGGTGGATACATGCTCTCATCTCAGTTTGTGCTATAAACAGCTGAATATGCATGAGCGTGCTGGTACAGCTACCAGTCACAGCTCGAGCTTAAAACATGGCTAGTCCTTACCAGCTGGTGGGAAGTGCGTTGCACTATACGACCCTGTCCCTAGCTGGGAGATTAAAGACAGAGGATGAGCGTAGTTGAAAGCATCAATGGACGCAGGTCGATTCTCTGCCAAAGTATACCTCAATCTTCCATGGGTATCAAAGCGAAACTTTCCACTATCCCAAATAATGCTTTCAGCGAGATCGTAATATTTTCACAAGACTACGGGCGACATCACATTAATCATAACAATGCCGACGATCGCTACGTGGCTTGCTCTCGTGATCTTACTAGGTTCATACGGTTCGTCGACTCTCTCCAAAGTCCAGGCGTGCGTTTGATCCGAATTTTTGTCGTCGATCGGATGCGTCAAAGTGCTCGACAGGCTTGAGTCACCCAAGCAAATTCGAAAAAAGATAGCTAAGCGTAGGGGAATGCTGAGATCCTAATACGTGTTGAACAGAGTGCTTTCCATCCGAATCGCACTTGAGAATCGGGATTATAAGTTGGTTCTCCTGGGACACAAGCTGCGTCTGCATGCTCTCAAGATTGACAAAGTATACTTTGATCTTCTTTTTGGTGACGATTGGAGGTGATCCAGTGCAGCAAGGGTGAACATAAGCTCAATATACTGTGATTAAGTAGCTCAAAAGCGTTCGTTCTAGACTGACCAAACACAACGATACATGTTCGTATCGTCTGCTCCTAGCATTTGTGCTTTGCGCCTGAAAATTCTGGCTTTCGGCCAAACTGTTGCGTATGGACACTTATTACATGACGCTAATTTATTTGAAATGAAAATGTCGAGTTGTAGACGGGCTCATGTCATTAAATTTATCAATACCGCTAACCCAGGACCGGTGCCTTTTGTGTAGATGTCAAGGAACATGGCGATAAACTGAACCATGTGTAAAACATATCGTTAACTTATCGCATATCTTGTTAGGCGAGAGCATGCCACCCTAGCACCGCGGTCGCTTCGTCCAGGCGCACTGGTATATACCTTTTTACCAAGCGATGAACACATTCGGCTGAGCATCGATTCGCATACGGTTAGTTGCGAGTATATCCTGACCCGGTATCTAGAACCTGAGTAGCGCTCTGCACGATTTTGCGGAAATCTCGATTCAAATTATTGCCACAATAGGGATGAGAGTCGCTGTCAGGAGCGAGATGGTCCATCTTGTTTGGATCATTTGCAAAAATAATATCGATACTTATTGGACTAGTCGATCAAATACCGGAATAGTAGCCAAAAGCACCAACGATTGAGGCAAAATCTTGTCCAGATAATAGGTTTTGAATGTGCGAACATAAGTGCTTGCCCACCAATCAAAAGCGTCATAGAGCACTCGAGTTTGGTACATTACGATTACTTGCTGAAAAACTGTGTCTATCGCATCATCAATTCCTTGCGGTAGTACCTCTTTACGAGGCACCGCTGCGCGCTGAGAGCGTGATGTAATGGAGAAACCTGAAGACCAAGAATAGTAGTTAACACGCTTCCAAACGCGACAAAACTATGCAAAACGCCTCGCTGCTAAAAGCTTTTAATAGTGTAACACATGTTGTGTCCGACCTGAACGCAAAACTCGCCCCTGTCGCGTTCTATAAGGTGATGTTCAGAAAGGCCGTGTGAAATACGGCACGATTGCTCCATAAATGTTATGTCTAACAAGGGAAACGCCAGCCGCAAAACACATATTGTCATAACAACAGAATGTCCAGTTATGAACGTGTGAGCAACCATGGAAATTGTGGCAATCGAAAATGATGTGCTGACGTGATAGTCTATTTGGCATGATTGAGGCCGCGGATACTCTATGATTGACCCAGAGAGTTCCAACAAGAGCGACGCGATGTTAGAGTCGTTGCAATAGTGACGAAAAAGAATCCTGTGAACCAATTGACCGACGGTCATCTGTAAGCTTGGAACAGTACTAAATGATCGACTCTGAGGTTTTGCGCCCTACTTCGTTCGAAAAGCGTTTTGTGGCGAAAAAGCACAACCAACATTAAATGAAGCTGACCTGGCTTATATGTTATCTCAAAGACCAAAGATAGACATGTTCATAGATTGACTCTTCTGTACCTCTTGAGGCTGGCAAAATTTAAATGCAATGACTCGCTTGAAGTGAAGCGCAGCCTGTCCCAGAGGTCGAAATCCATAATCAAATCAAAAGATCGACGCTAATTTGGACGGTTTGGCATGAGACTCTCTTCGAAAGTCTTAAAGACCATTCATTCTCCTCGCTTCGCAATTTGGTATATTTCACTGGAAAAGTTGAAGGGTCAGCCAAGTCGGCGTAATTTCATCGTAAGAAATTGTACAAGTAATAATCAGACCAGGTCATGTTCCATGATCCATTGCAATCGTGACACTAGAAATGTAACTTTAATTCTGCCTACAGACCATTCTTCTCTAAGTAATATCTTGGAATTTTGTGCCCGCGAAGGACACACTCGTCGAGGTTGGAAACCATAGAAAAAAAGCGCATACACTCGAGCACTTCTTGCAAGTGATTGATTGGGATGTCCTCATCTGGCATAACTTTCTTCACACGACTAAAGATGACCATAATATACAACAGTTCTGCGCGCATAAAAGAAACTAAAACAGAGCATTCCACTCCAAGGACTCTTTCTCGCGAGGACAGCGAGCGACAAGGTCATGGTACTGAACAGGGAGACCGGACTTGCAGTTTTAGCGCAAATATGCTCTAGAATTGACGTCTGCGCCAAAACGTTGGCTGGACCTAGCTCGTCATAAGCATGTACAGTCTCTGCTTGTTATTATCATTTTTGTGCAAATACTTAGCAGCGAGTGTGGAGATTGATTTACTCTCACTAAACAATCTCGCGCATAGATGAAAGCGTCATTGATGGCACACTGTTATCTAGAATTGGCACGTCAGTCAATACTTGGTTTGAGACACCAGATTTATCTTATAGTCAAACATTCAATCTGGACGTCACACTCACAACGAAACTCTTTTTACTACGCCATGATATTTTTTCAGCAACTAGTAACAGTTATTCAAAGAATATTTGAGCATGTCTGTCTCCATCCTCGCGCTCAGTGCTTTTCAGACTTTCTTGATGACATACTGTCGACATCAGACGATAACTTCGGCTTCTCCTGCCTTTGAATACCAACTCGGGGGATAATTCTTTATGCGATACAAGACCTTATGCCTGAAGTAGTGAGGTGGCGCTAATATTCCATATGGTTAACCCGATTATTCCATTCAAGAGTGAAGAATCTTGCTCTCCACATTTTTTGGGACCTAACTGCTCCAAAAGGTTGCTTCAAAATATAATTTGGCAAGGTCAGTGGTATTGTCACGCCGGTACAGGGATACATTATTCTGAATTATGTCAAAGCCGATCCCGTCTCATTGCAGCATGAAACTATTTGTCTTTACAGCAGCTTTCCTCGAGGCAGCACAAAGCGGCTCCAAAAGATCAAACTTTGATAAATGCAATACACCTACACTTGTCTGCCCATTAATTGATAATGTGTAACATAATTTTTTTGTATTGACAGGGATCTACTCTGGAGACCGCGACATTCACGCACACAAACTCGTCACGATATATATACCCTCCAAAGTATGCGATGATCTGGGGCTAACTTCTGTCTCATGTTGATACCGCGCGTTACAGATGCTCCTGTCTTTTGTGCTAAGCTCGAAGCAAAACAATTTCATAAGTTCTGATAGCGCCAATCATACGCCTTGCAACAAAGATTTTCTAGCTTCACACCTGTACTAGGAGATAAGTGCAGATCATCCAGCATCGTTAACTTTCAGTCAATGAATGGCTCATGGCGCGCCATCCAGGTCATATATAGGAAGAATCCGTATCTCAATATAAGTCTAGGAATAGAACAGCGTCCCAAGCTGCCAAAGTCTGACATTTTGTAGTCAGGTTTGTAAGAGCGCTCAGCATGTCCGTATCGCAACTTGCACGGATATGAGATCCACAATCAATGCTTCAACATGCTGTCTAGTGTTTCAACCTTCGCGCGCAGCACATGATCGTACTATAGGGATTTGTGCCGTTACAATCCTGGAACGTTACTACTAGCAACCAATAAACGTAGGATATTACCCCATCTTTCTTGTATAGAGTTGCTCCCTCTAGTACTGGGTCCCGTTGAGCTTAATTACCACGAATTGAACAAAAGCCCGGTTCTTCCTAGTAGGCCGCTGTGAGCGTACTGCGTCACGACTTTCACTACAAGATTTATGTCGATCCGCTCTGCATGAAATCTCAATCATCGTACTTCACAATCAGAAGAGAAGGGGATACGCATGGTCCGCGACTTTGCGCAGATCTTTATTTCTACGATGTCCTCAGGTATACTAGTAAAATATAAATCTTTGCAAATATTGTGTGTCATACGCATGGATAGCTTAGTTGCGATCACGTGAAGAAGTAGTTTGCGAGTGACGATGGCACTGATATTAATTCGAAGAAATGACGTTTGTATGTGGACTATGGCCTAAGAAGTTGACTGAAGCCGTAGTTGACATGATAGTTTACTTGAACGTTCCAAAGAACCCAGAAATTATTGCGCGAAGCTGCTGAGTCTTAGCCTTCAATTGTATCCTGTTAGAATCAATAGTCACCTTCAAGATTCTAGATGATAAGAGTAACGATGCATCGTCGGCAACACATTTGCAATACCCAGCTTGCCTTAGCGTGAATAAAGATACCTTGAAGAGAGCAGATGAAGAGAAAATTCTATCGATAATAATTCAGAGCTGAAATTTAGCTCATCGTGGGCGCTTCTTGAACTGTGCTTGATAATGTGCAGTTTGTCCGCTTCACACTCAAGCCAACTTACAAAGTTATACTGTTCATAGCAAAGAGATCAAGCAGAAGATTACATTGCCATGTAACGAGAACGATCAAGAATCTTCGTTGCTTGTAGAGACATTATGTGTCAATATAAATTTAACTAACATTTAATTCAAGTCATTTCCACATACGAAGTTTTCTATGATTACCATAAAAACTTCTATCTACATGTCTTCGAGTAGACAACTAAGTATGTACAAACGTGCTCTCCAGCATTGCTTCATTAGCAGCTAGGTCCATTTTGTTGAGCGCTACATCCATTTATTCTAATCCAGATCGGTCCTTCCATTAATACTTCTGCTGTTCCACTGCTACTTTGCGCGCTGAGATTTGTTTTGCCTCCAAAAGACATTCAAGACAGAATAACATCGACTTTTGCATCACCTCGTTCCCAATTCCAATCGATATTTTCTTGTATACCGAACATTTGCCGCAATATGAACGACGGCACACTTGACACGTGCCTCCACGTGAAAGCAAATAACTCGTCAGTTTGCTGAGACTGCGAGTACAGTTAGCGCAGTGACCGCTTGAGCCAGGAACACTAATTATCGGGCGAGCTTGACGAGTTGATTGCTTCATCATCCATGTTAACTTGTACGCAGTCGCACACTCCATTGTATTGACAAGTGCCATGATTTTTTCAGCAAATGCCGAAGCTGCTACATTTACTGGCACATCTCCATCTAGCTGCAAATAGGCACGAGAAAACATTTCGACGGAATGATGACGTGAACCTGTGACAGGAACTCCACTATTAGCAAATGTTTGGCATACTGACAAGTGGCCGTGTAATACATCGTCAGTTCGAGGCAGTGTGAGGACGTCTGACAAGTCAGTCGACTGACGGAGACCATAGCTCACCATTTCACCCCGAGAATCTTTAGTAATACCTGTGGATTCTAGAAAGACAAAATCACGAGGTTGGCTAAATCGACCATAAGTCTGACGTCCCCATTTGACACCAATGAACGTAAACGGATTTTGAGGTGTTGGTTTAGCTAACACAAGTAACAATCTCGAGTCTTCAAGCTCAGTACCAAGATATGACTGACGCATCATACAATGTTGTTCAGAATCTGCAAGCATACCCAATACAGCATCTTCAGCTGTACCATCGACAGTTCCCGAAAGAACGACAGCCGGTGGTCGTGTTTTTTTAGCACGAGGACGATCGTTGTCAATTGTTGTTTTTGACGTATTTGTTCGCGAGCTAGACGACGATGACGACGACACTGCGTCTGATGTGTCACTAGAGGGATCCGATCCATGTAATGTGCGACGCGAACGGTAAGCGCGGACATCATCCTTTGTCCGAACAAGCTTCCATGCCGATGTATCGAGTTGGCGACCATTAGCAGCAAACGCAGATCGTAGCTCTAACGTGCTCTGCACTAAAGCCTCAACTTCGGCAATTAAAGAAGCTTCACGCTCTGGAGATAGTTTAATGTCTGGAATCGCCACGTCATGTACGTTAAATTTTGCCATGCTTAACATGCGTTTCAAGCTTCCAGGCTTTTTGCGTCGTTTGTATAAATGAACGAGACAACGAGTAGAACGAAAACGAAGGTTTTTTGTCAGCGACCATCAGTCGCCCTTATCTTAAGGTGGCATCATGACGACATGGACTGTCTCCAGTAAACTTGACTTCTCGATGTCCCTCCCTCTCTACTTTGTGGTGCCAGCGCTGGCTTTTAGTATCAACAGTGAGATGTACTTGATGTCAACAATAAGCTTCGTCTTCCACATATTTGTATACCTGCATTCATGGAACCATAATTCCTTTATTTTTCGGATGTGATGATAGCTATAATATTATCAGTTCAGTAAGTTATACTAAGGAATTCCCGTATTTCCAACAATTGTCTACAAATTCTTGCGATTGTACACTTTTGAAGCTTATTCGAAGCAAAGCATCGCACTACAAAACGAATTAAAGTGCTTGGATCGCTACACTTTATGAAGAAGCTAACACTTCTTCGAAATGTCTCTGTGATGTATCGTGACTTTGTATGGATAGACTCATGACGAATGTGCTTCGTGAATGTCTCAACTTTTTATTTTTTTTTTGTTTGCTTGTTAATCGTAGAAATTCTCATCTAGATTTCAAAAGCAAATTTAATTTGGAAGCTGTTCAGATTATAATCTATCTGAAAATGCTATAGTATACTTCGAGCCAGTGTCGAAATATTAAGAGCAGGGCAAGTCACTATCAGGACATAAACATCATGAACCCAATACTTCATTGAAATCCTCTAGCCAACCTGAGCATAGGCTCTGTCCACCTTAGTGTGAAGCTAAATCTTATCGTCTAACGACTCTCCCAAACTCTTATTCTTGCAGACATGTCATTAAGCCGATTGCATCCACACATATGTTCTAAAAGGACTTATGCTACAAAATTATTTGAAAATATATCATTCGTTGACCAGTGGAGGAGGACCAATTTTTCTGCGCGTTTGAACTCTACAAATGAGCTTGACTGATAATTTGATAAGCTCCTTTCGCAAAATACTATAAGTTGAGCGTTTGCGCATCATTCAGCTTGATGAATCGTTTCAGGAGTCTAGACGTTCAGTCATTCAGTACGACTGATCACTTAGTGTGGTCATACACTTTGACTTCAAAACGCCACTGTAAGGATCATAACAATGGGTGCAGGGGTGCAGGATCTGACTCATCTATCATTACTTTACGCCCCTAAGACAGGAGTAATAAAGATCACTTACTAAGATGTTGTAACCTTCTACCAAGTTGATGTGAAGCGACACAATGCATCAAAAATAAGACAAAGAAAGTTATCATCAAAACCACGTAGAATACTCAGGAGTTCTTCTTCTTTTTTCATCTTGATAAACGCAGATTGACGCGTCCTCCTTTTACAATTCCTGACTCAACACTTTTCTATTTACCCAAACGCCTGTCAGATTCAACAAATCCATTCCATGTTCTGTAGGCCTTTGTAGCAAAGCCTCAAGAATTCTAACTCTAGCAGAAGGTTACAACATCTTGGTAAACGTTTTATAGCTCCTATCTCAGAGGGTGTAAAAGTAGTGATAGATGAGTTAGATCCTGCACCCATTATTATGAATCTTCAAGTGGCACTTTAAAGTAAAGTGTATGACCACACTAGGTGTTCAGTCGTTTCAGTGCGACTGTGGACATACACTTCAGTCTTACTGAAACGAAACATCAAGCTGAACCATGCGAAGACACTAAAGTTTCAGTCTTGATAGTCCCCGAAACATTCTTTAAGTAATCATTTCGTATCAAGTTGTCGACCAAGCTCACTTATCGAATTCAAACGCACAGAGAATTGGAGATCCTTAGTATTTTAACTGCCCGAATGAACGAGTGATAAGTTATTTTTGTAGCATAAGTGGACGTAGGTCGTCAAAGTTGCAAGATCATGTTGATGAGGTGCTGAGTACATTGCTAGATGTGATGACCGATGTCTACGAGTTCGCAATTGGATTATCAGTCCAGTAGTTAAATGCAAACTACAAACATGTTGTCTTTTCCAAAAAAAATAGGGAGCCTGTAATGTGACTGTGTTCACGTCTTACCATGTCGCTTGCGAACATCGAAATGGAACGTGGGAATGAACACTTCCACACAACAGCTTTCTTGCTTTTTAACGGTGGTGTCAAATATCTCAAAGCCATTAAATCGTACGTCACTCACTATCCTAGTTTAAAAGATAAATATTCGCTTAAAGACCGTTCACATCTGAGTGACGAGCTAAAGCTCATAGCGACCGAAGGTCTCAACTCCTTAAATTGGCCCGAGCAACGTAGCAGCCATTGAAGCTCTGTAAAGTGGCCCGCCGCCTATATTTTAGTCATCCCTTCAAAAATTAATGCCGAGCTCTATGCTATAGCTGAGAATTTCGTCTGCTATTCACGTGAGAGTGGAAGTGATTGCAAATGCTCTCTAATCTCATGTCGCCACACACCACGTTGCTTTACGACATTTAGTCTTTGTCTTAATTATAGGCTGATTTAATAAAAATGTGTGGTAATTTTTCGTATTTACTGTAGTAAATTTCGAGTGATAAAATCATGTAAACATGCTATTGTTTTCATTTTTTAGCCTAAAATCCTTAAATTATGCCACTTATCAATAATAATATTCTATTTCACAAGAAGGACGCTAGAATTCTACAGTGCCTTATGTGGTATCAAGCTAATACAACAGATTAGACGTGTTGCCATCTAGTACAGTGTTGATATGCATAATGTGTGCGTGTGGGATGCTCTGGGTTCCGCATTCAAAAAAGGCATCTGAACCCGTTCGCACGGCGTTTTGTTTATACTATGAGTCAAAGCTACCTGAGTACAAAGTGCACGGCAATTCCGCTGCACTCGGTAGCACTTGCTGTTAATTCAACGACTGAATCCTAATGCGGATACGTACCAAATCATGGTGTACGTACACATTAATGTATTGTACTCGCTACTTTTTTGAGTGAATCTGAAAAGTACCATGATGGACAAAATTAGCTTTCGTTACGGACGGGTGTGATGGCACAGGTACGTGGGACACCTGGGCTATTGGTTAGCCTTACGTCAAAAATGCGGCTTCAGAAATGTCGCAGCCAACTATCTGGAAGAGCGCAGCCGGTCCCCACAGCGCCTTATTGTGCGTGTCCGCTTCTGTTGAGCGTAAAGCCCTTTGAGGAAAAAGACTTCCGGACACGATACGGCTTAACCAGGTCGAGTAAGAAAGAGTGATTTCAGCGGCTTAAGAGCGCCATGATATCCGCTACATCATCGGGGGTACCGAGTTGATACGACTATATGGCATGACATATGGCAGGCACGTTCCTTGAGCTTTTAAGTTGTATGAGGAACTCTGAACGACACGAATTGACAAAAATGTGGTCATAAATTGCGCTAAACTCAAATGCGACAAGATGTTACTGCGCAAATATATGCTGCTAGTGATGCATTTATGCCGCTAAATCCCTGAAGATTATAGATCATATATCTTCTGATGTAATATCGATCAAAGTATCACATTGAGTTGACTTAAGTGCAACATCGATCTTCTAGACACCATGGCAAATTTGAGAGAATCCAAGCTTAGTGATAGCTTAATAAAGCCAGATAGCATATTCCCTTCACAGCGACTTGGTCATAGTCCTCATTTCTACAGCTTTAGTCTCTTGACTACACATATTTTGGTGTAGGAATGGACACCGCGATTATAACGTACTCTTACTGCTTGTGCCTGCCTATCTTTTTGGCGAACATGCAATCGGCGTGGGTACTGCGATAGATTTCGCAGGACAGTTTGATCGTCAGCTGTATTTTGTTCACTACGATGTTGTAGTCAAGCGTCAACCCATTTCTAACGCACACTGCGACGGATTGTGCGTCACACATAAAAGTAGCTTGGTGATTGGACTCAGCTCATTCCCACAAGGTTACTTACATTCAACATTTACGCGGGACAGGATTATTAAAAAGGCTCTGTACAGAAGCGCAACCCACGAAATATTTTTTCAAAAAGCAAGGAAGCTCACCAGACGTACGTCTCTGGTAGTCCCACAGGTGTTACGCTTGTAAACTTTAACGCGCTGCCTCTGTCTGAACACTCAGCTTGACCGAGATTCATTGCTCTGGTACTCTCAACCATCTAGACCATTCGAACCCATCTGTCATATGCAGGAAAAAAAATATGTGTTACATTTAATGCGATGTTCTCTGCTTCGTCACAGGGTTGACTCTGAAGTTGAATTCGCGCGGACGCTGCCCGCACAGATTCAATTCAAGCTATTACCAGCTCTAGAAAATAATTAGCCACAACTCCGGCTATGACTATTTGCAGCCCTTGGATTCAGTCACTCATTCAACTATTTTCACGTTTGGGATAAAAAGAGATCATACCTCTCGTAGTGAGCCCTGGCAAGACCTTTTGCTTAAAAACTGACAAAGTAAGAAGTGTCTCGATTGTAAAGAGATAGCATATGGTACCCATTCCTGCGCACGACCTTCTAGCTTGGTAATTGGGCGATGTACCCTCTATCAATTTGGAGCAGGGCTAAATATTGACCTCTCGTGTAAATTCTTTCTATCTTTGTCTTCTAGGCTTGACGTTTTGGCACTTCACATAAGCTAAAGTACTCTGTGGAGTTCTGCATTGCGCAGTTTGCCAGCTATCCCACAAGTAAACAGAGACGATCCCAAGCTCGCTCTCCCACTTTCAAGCCGACAAACAGCCGACGCTCCGCCCCCCCGCTAACCCGGGTCGTGCTGAGCACCCGCTCCCAGCTTCCGAAGTTCGAGTCTTTCAGACAGTTAGGCGTCTACAGTTTCCTGCAGGCCCATCCCTGCTGTTCGACAAAGAATCAAACGCGCTAAGTCATTCACGAACGGTATTGACTAGAACTACTCCAACTACATTGTAGTGAGATTCACTCATCAGGACGCTAGACCGTACTGACGCGAGTCAATGAAAAGCTCAATTCTATAGGGAGTGGAAAAGGGCATACAGTGTAGACTGCACTAACATTTGGTTCGGGTATTTAGGTACCTTTCGGTCGGTGTTTACTTAGGTGTTATTCAACACTAGAGACACAGTATCCATTTTTCCACCGTTTCTCACTAAGCTTTGAGCCTGCTTACCGCAGCTCTTCTATTTAAATTTTTGGGTAATATCTAATTTCCCGACCCCTATTCCGTTTCTCAGACTATCACGTCTGGATCTCAACGAGACAAAAAGTGGCGCCAAACCTGGCAGAATGCTGTACCGCCAGCCAAATTATCTCGGCCTACGGACGCTGTCTTCAAAAAGGCTGAGGCTGCCTTGCTGGATTCTGCCTGTGACGCCCGTGACAAGCGATGTGTCGCTCTCGCAGGCATTCCACAACAAGTTTCACCCGAGTTGTGTCTCCCGATGTGGATCCCAGCCTGCGAGCTAACAGCCACGGCTCATCGACCCAATCACCTTTGTGGCCAAAGAGTCTAGAGCACTTTACGTGACTTTAAAACTATCCACCACGCCAATATCAGCTTTATTATACCGAAAGGGAGGTGTGTATCCCATTTAGAGGCGAATTAGATACCATTTGTGGGCGCAAATATAAAGTCCAGACGTACTCAAAATACTCCCACTGGATACTGTCGATCTTCAACGACATCTTAATTAAGTTTCTGATGGACTCATTTACGACCGGTTTGCCCAGAAAGTCATATCACCTGTTTACATTATACCTGCTCACGTTGCAGAAAGGCTTTGCTCCCGCAGTCGTCGAGTTACTTTATACAGAAAACGCCCCAGGTTTCGGTTATGCTGGATAAGGTACCCCGCTTCGCTAGATCCAGTTTACTGGGCAAAGCTACTCGGTGGTTTATCGCCGAAACCGAGCCTTTAATAGCGACATCCCACCCTTTATCAAAGAAATACGCGAAAAAGTTAAGCCGACCCGACAGTTTAAGCAAGGCTTAAAAGCGGGCGATACAGCCAGTATCCCGCCTACTTTTGACGACCAAAGCGACAAAAGTGACCGTCCTGCCATGGCCGACGACTTTGGACAGGGAGCCACATAGTGGGGAACATTCTGACCCGGACACGCATCGATGTACACGTTGGACGGTGTCGAAGCTGAAATTGTGGCTCGACCCAAATTGGTTTGGCCTCATGGGAAATGCCCAAATTTCTGGTCGGCTCCTTTCAAGCCGAATTGTTGTCGACTCGACTTATGAAGGCGAAGCGAATAACGTTTAATGCCGCCGCGGACACAGCGGTAGATCTACGACGCCTTACTCCTTTCCATAAGGATTATCTCCTATTTCCTCAATTAGTAATTCTGAGTGGTTGAGCAATGGTGAAGATGAACCCATTCCGCCAGACCAAAATGTCATACTGTTGGACGAGTCGATTGAGCCGCCGCAGTCTGTGGTTTCGTTTGTGGCACTTACTGAAGTAAGTGAGGATGTTATTAATGGAGCGTTGTAGCGAGGCAATGTTTAGTAATTTTCCCTTAAGGATATCTGCAAAGTCACTGAAGGATTTTTGGGCACCTTTTTCTAAATTAGTGATCCAGACATTTTTTATTGTCGACGCTTCAAGTTCAACCTAGTCTTTACCGATCCTTGCTTGATTCCAGCACGGAGGGACTTTCTTCCACCACCTCCGCACCAAAGCTTCTGGGTACGTCGTACTTCGGGATCTAAGCACTCTTACCTATCCGTCAAACGACGATGGTAAAATGTTCAAACGTGTCTCTACTCTATACCCCAACCAGTCCAACTATGATTTTCAGACGTATTTGGGCAACTGTGTCCGGAACAGTTTCAATACTGGCTTAAGTTACGACTGGCCGAGGCTGATCTAGCTCTTCAAATTATTGCACCAAGTGTCTATCTGGACCCACTTAGAATAAGTGTCATCCTTGGGAAGGCAGCATACACACGATGTGGCTACTCTGGGATGATTCGACTTTGGCTGCCGTCATCACGTCGCCCTTGATGGTGCGCATTTTGGCTGGACCTCTTTCCACTGCCTTTCGCGAGACATTTATAGAGCTACGAGAGCAGGCCACTAAGGAGGTCACTTCAGTTCCCACTCATCTCTGATGTGCAGTGGGCCCTACTAGGTTACTCACGTAACGCGAATGGACTAAATGATCCACACAACGCACCTTGATTTTTTTCTCTAACATAAGAGGTAGAAGAGTCTGAAAGGGGCTAAACACCATTGAAGTACGGCTTCGCAGCTAAACTCCAGCTTTTAATCACACGATAATATGACCACATTTACCGGGCAGGCCGGTGTCTGTCTACTGTTAACGCCATCTTACCCAATCCGAGATCTTTGTGACATAACATGTCGGTTTGTGAGCTCTTTAGATCACCTATCTCAGTATATAGTCATTCAAGGCACTCTCGATGGAACTGTCACTCATATCCACGCTGTCTACGCTCCGGCCCAAATAAGATAAATGTCCGACTTCTTTACTACCATACTTCGCCATTTTGAGGACGATTGCCAGCACATCGTAATGGGCAACTTTAACTCTGTTATTTTCAGTTAGCTTAATCAAGCTTGACACAGTAACCGCAATCGACTTCAAGGTCGGAACGAACTCCTTGAGTGGCTGACTGTGTTACACTTGATTAATGCTTGGCGATTTCAACACCCAGACATTCAAGAGCTCATAAGTCCTAACAGAAGCTCTCGCATTGACTACGTCTTAGTAACCTCACGACTTTTTCAGTCTATCTTTCATGACATCCGCCACGAATTTTGCGGCCTTGCGGGCAGTGGTGACCATGCCAGAATTTATTTCAGGCTTGGATGCTCTGAGTTTAAGCCACGAAATCGGGCTTCCTGGAAATGCCCGTCGTGGGTTATTCAGTCGACTGAAGCCCAGGAGTATTTGCAGCATTCTGTGCATGAGCTGGCGGACTTATTTTGGACACCCAATTGGGAATCCTATAATCCGGTATGCCTATGATAGAACACAATCCATATTTCAGCGGGAGTTGTTCCTAGAGAAAAAAATGAGCGGAAACAGGCATTGGAAAATCTCCATCTTAAGGTGAATGAGCTCCAGCTTTTGCAAGCCCAAAATCTGTCTGCTGTTGACCTAAAGCGACTTGCCACTGCTAAGGTCCAACTTAAAGAAAGGTTGGCCGAGCAAAACTACTACGCATCGAAGCACAAGTTTACCTCCGACTTCGAAAACGTGCCAGCGAGGATATCACCTTTTGCGAACGAATGAGATAGTGCTTGAGACCGCAGGTGGGCATGGCGGATATCGCGGCCCCAGACGAATTCATGAAGACTCGAACGAAGCAAAGTGCCGCGTATAGAGCTAAGTCTGTGGGCTAAAATTTTTGGTCCCAGCTTGGCATCCACATTGAGTAGTGAATTTGGACGATACTTACCGGGAAGTTTTCGATCACCCATTTTGAAGAGCTGCGAGACTTGGACCCGCCGTTAGATAATAGTCGTTTTCCGCGTTCAAATTGAGCAACATCGACCACCTAAAATATTTGATTCTAGAGAGGTAATTCCGTCTAGTAATACTCTACGGGTAAGCGGGGTCTTCCCAATATCAGTGTAAGTTAATGCCCAGTAAAACTCTAACGCCGTAAAGGGCTGTCCAAATAAGCTTGATCCTTTGGCGCGAGACGTACCGAATGTTCTGGATAATTTGGGAAAGATTGATACTGTCCCATTTGGGTCACCCGTGACCAAACTCTTTTAAAATCGAGCAGTATATTCCAGACCAGAATGACGACAGTTCGGTGTAAGTTGTCTTCAATACTTTGGCCGAATCCACAGAAATGGTTGTCTTGTGGAGTACTTGAGGCGGCCAAAAGAAAAAGTTAAAGCAGTGCTCGGTGGTTTTACTTGACTTTGCAAAAGCCTTTGTTAGTGCCATCTGGATGCACTTGACATGGTTTTGATGCGCTTTGGATTTGGTGACTCATTTAGACGAGATTCGAGTCCTCTTTCCCGGTACACAAGTTTCCGTAATGTTCAACGGGCGACCACTCGACCCATTTGAGCGGGCGGCCGGGGTTCACTGAGGTGATCCTCTCTCGCCGGCACATTTCGTACTATTTTTATCGAGCCATCGCTCAACTATGTACGTGTCCATCTTCATAACTTTGGACTTCATCACGCGGTGATCAACTTTGCTGACGGCTATACTGGGCTTTTTCGTGATTTAAGCCATACTAAGGTCTTCCAACAACTAGGAGAAGATTTTATGAGGCCTCCGGTATGCGCCTAAACAAAGACAAAACAGCGATTTTTTCTTTCAAGCCTTCGACCAACAAAACATAACCTTTACATCAAAGGCTTCACAACATGGGGGTTATCGTGGTAGGAAATACTGACCGCGCTAAGCTGTTGAGGATTTTCTATGGCCCAAGCCTCACCGACGTTGACCGCCTACAACACTTTCGATTATAGATGGAAAACCGGTGCTCAATTTGGCTTCGTCGCGCGAGAACTTTACGCGGGCAAGTAGTCATTCTACAACAAGATGTTCAACCTTTTCTATGGTATACTGCAAACGTCTGCCATATCCCGGCAACAGAATTTCAAGACCAGCTGTTACGGCTTATTTCGCGCTTCGTGTGCTATCCCGCGACTAGCGGTTCCTTTCCTTGGGCCAAGGGGGACTGGATTTGGTGCCCATTCCAAACAGGATTCGGAGTTTCCAACTGCATATGCTGTGCAAAGTGATACTGGCAGGCAGATTAACGGCTTAATCCCTTTTTGGGCAGACCAGTCAGTTGACTAGTTGATCATGCTATATCTCGATATTCTGTATGCACCCGTGACAACAAGTCCAGTCCATGCAATTTCGCGCCGCTCTCAGCGTTAGGCGGTCCTTGGACTTTACTGGCTAATATTCTTTTCACTTGGCACACCCACTTCTGGTGAAAGCTCAGCAAGCCTACCACGATTTCTGAGCCAATTTGGTTTGGTTCGTTTCGTGAGCGAGCGCTCGTGTGCCAATTTCTTGGACAAGGCAGAAAGACCTAATTAAATTCATTGACTCATTACACGATTGGGCCCTGCAAGGCTTCGCGCTATTACGCTGCCAGCCACACCTGAATTTTTAAAGCTTATGAAGTATCAAAACTTAGCGTGGTTCGTATTTGCTCCTTCTCGCCGAGTTCTCAGTGCTATCGTTGCCTCTTTCCCGGTTTGGCGTTCTAAGCAGTCCCCCTCAGTCAAAGTGGCTAGAAAGGGCAGGCACATTCTGCCAGTCTACCCCGATTTGCTATACAGCAACAGCATAACGCTCTCTTTCTCGGCTATCGGTTTCAACACCTACCCGTACTTAGTCGATGTGCCACCATGGTTGCGAGGTTCTTGAAATGGCCCCTCATCTTTTTGGTCCTGTGACTTTGCCATGCAAGTCAGGGCAGACTAGATTACCGATTTTCAAGCCTTTTTCTTGGTGCAATTGAATGGGATCCATTCTTATTTTTTGAGCTGGAGCCTGAACCGGCGGCCAAGGCCGCTATGGCTATAACCTCTTTGTGGCTTTCCACATTGTGATTTTTCTGTGTCTGTGGCTACATCGGAATGATATCCGCTTTCATGATTTTCAAGCCAATGTTATGAACGTTCAAGCTCGAGTCAAGGCCATCGTTGTGCTCCACATTGAGCGCTTCTATCAAGATCTTCTATATAAATCTCTGAGCCATTTAAGACTTAATCTGCGTAGTCTGCAAGAGCTGTTGGCTAGCCTCCACCTTTCTAAAGCGCTGCCACTCCCGACGCTATGGATCATTAACGGCTGTCTACTATGTGACGACAAATTAAGCGTTGACGCTGGCTGAAGTGCTGCGCTGTGGCCAATCGTGGCTTGCTAGCTCCAGTCATATAAGTGAGGACTTCTAATCCATCAGCATGGACTTGAACATCCTTTTTATCAACACAATGCACCAATTTATCGGGCAGTCGCGGTGTTCATGAACATCCTTGTCGTACTCGTACAAGCGCACGTCGAAATTTTTGTCCTTGCCACATGCCACTTGCTGTTGACCAGGCTAATCATCTCGCTGCTACCTTGAACGACCTTAGTGCCCATCTCAATTGCATGATCACTACCAACTACTACGAGTTACCGTGGCCTTGTGCACAGAAAGAGCTTTGCTCTCAGAGCGGTGTACATAAGAACGGGTCAACGGCCGTCCCAAACACGCAAGTCAAGATCCTCGCAAGCCATACTACAACAGAGAGGTATATCTAAAGATAAAAGACGTCTGCTTACTCATTGAGAACTAGTATACACATGTTATCATATATAAAAAATGATCCATGCTTTGAGGGTATAAGCTGATGTGTCCTGAATCACTATTCTGACTTGGATAACGGACATCGTAATCTTAGCTCGATGGGGTGTAGATTTTTAAGCTTCTGTGTCAAATAGCTGAGTGCGTAGACTAATTATAATGAATTATCTCGAATAGTAAAACTGATGTGCAGTCAAGAAATATCGATATTTTGGTTATAAATACTCTATAATGTTTAGAGTCAAAAACACAAAAACACAAAAACACTTTTGATTTAAATAGTGGTGTTATTGATACACAACTTACAGCGTTACAATGTAGCAATGGTCTTCATTCCATTGTGTCTTGCTGTTCGTGTCTTGCCGCGTGCTGCTTATGTGACAAGCTAAGCAGATAATGAATATTGGTGATGTATGTCGAAAGCGTGAATGCAAGAATTCTGACTGACTTAACTCAACATATACGTAAGATGGATGACAGCTTACAAGCCATGTACTCAAGGTGATGCCTAAAATGTTTTGACATCCTAGAATTGCATTGTCTTATGGATGCTATGATCGAATTTAATCGATGACTCACTGACGATAAGCGCTTCACAAACTTTATGTAACATTAACTTTATATGACAAGCCAAGGTCTTCATAGCGCTCTCTTTTCGAAAGTGTTGATATGACTTACAGCTTATATCCTTACTAATACTGTCATTGCATGTTAACAAGTAGATTGCTCTTGTTTAGCGACTACTATGTATAAAGTAATACCTAAAGCATCATTCTCTCTCGGCTGATTGTTTGATTCTTCAACTTTTCTTGCGTATGACCTCTTAAGATTTTTCTGTCCCCTTGAGATCTGATCATTTCATTCTTCTAATGTTTGCCAGCAAGCGGATATAGAAGTAAGAGTCAATAGACAATCCTTATTAACAAAAGCCGTTCATTTTGCTATCCTTTGACTTGATAAGCAAAGTACACTTTGCCTGATCGTAGTATACCGTTGTGTCGTATAGCGAATAGCGCGTGTTCGAGCACTTACATTTTGGGGGATTAAGAACGGCAGCTCTAATCTAAAAGTATGAAATTGAAATAAACGGTTTGGAGACTTCGGTCTATTTTGCCTTTGTTGATAGCAACCTAATTGCGTTGCAACCTCTCTAGAAGTCTTGGTAATATATTTCTACAATGAGATTCTGCAGTCCGATGCTCTATACATGATATATTATTGCAGATCTTCTAGTCGTGATTTGGCAACAGATCGGTCACCTCTTTCGATCGATCTTTGCTGACATACGCAGGTGTCCAAATATTCACGTTATGGTTTGTTGTGATTGCTACGCTTAATGGTTGCCAAAAACTTGGCTTAAGAGTAAAAAATTATCGTTTTCTGTGCGTCAGCTTTCGTAGATCTGATTCTTAAGTTTGCCGCCTCCCTCGCCTTAAATTTGTGGATAATTTTATATCCTGGCCAATGCTCAAGACTATGTCTCTAAAACAAGCTACGCATCAAGTGATGTGTGCAATCGTAATCTTCCCTTTTTTGCATATTAAATCAATTGAGTGCCTACTTGTAGCTTAGCGAAACAACAGTGTAAGGCAAAGCATTCGAAGTGCCCATTAAATACAAATTTCGGTCAGCATGTTGTGGTAAGTCTACAATTGACGGAGAGTCTGACTCTGTTCCCGTTAAGTCACTCATCAGTTGTTCAGTTGGCTATCCAATGACACAAGAACTTTTTCCTGATGAGGATTCACTCCCTACGATTTGGCTGATAGTTCAATTCCTTAACAATAACATAGTCTCTTGATTGATCGATCGTATCCTACGGGAAACCATGAATTAACGGATTTGATCAAACGTTCAAATGCATGAGCACTTTCCATTTTAGACCATTTGTCGTGTATCATAACCCACTTCTGTTCTATTTGCTATAGAACAAGTCTCCTTTTCAAAAACCTTTTTATCTTCTGTCGGCAGTAACTTGAAATTAATTCCAGAGCTGTGGTTGATCGTGCATCATATCGTCAGTCGTCACACTTTGCTACATATAAGTGTTTTACGGGTTTGGATTATAGTACTGACACACTAATTCAAAACCTTGACATGTTGATAAAGTTATCATACCTTTCTTGTGAAAAGTATGACTGACGCACACACCTCCATTGCGAATAAGTTGGGACAAATTCTAGTTCTACGTCATTTCGTAAGGTTTGCTCGTCAATTGTGGTGATACAAGGTTTGACAGCATACACAAAATCAGCTTAACGTATTCAGTTTACCAAAGATATTGAAACGTAGATATTGTGGTAAATTCGAAACGAAATGAAGTTAAGACAGAGATATCAAGCTAAATGTATTCAAATCAATAAAATCAATACCAATTTACACTCCCGATTGTTGTTGTTCAACGCGAAATTCATTGGTACACCTTGTCAGCAGCAACATCTCGTGCTGGTATAGCCTTTGCATCCAACAAACACGAGAGACAGAAGAGCATTGATTTTTTCAATATTTCACTTCCAAGGCTTACACAAATCTTTTTGTGCAAGCTACATTTGTTGCAAAAGGTTCGACGACACACTTGACATGTACCTCCACGCTGTAAGACGTACGTACTAAATTTACGCAGATTGCGTGCACAGTTGGAGCAGTGATTACTTGTAGTGATACGACCAATGATACTACCTGTACCTGGTCGAACTTGTCGATTTGATTGCTTCATTAAGTATGCAAGTTTGTGACCATTGGCACACTCCATAGTGATAGCAAGAGCCATGAGCTTCTCAGCGTATGCAGCTGCTGCCACATTCACAGAAAGATCGCCATCAATTTCAATAAAAGCTCGTGAGAACATCTCAGCCACACGATGGCGCGTGGTACCCGTTGAAATTGTATTACCAAACGTTTGACAACCAGACATATGGCCACGAATTGTATTTTGTGGACGTGGCAATGTGAGAATGTCGGATACATCAACGGATTGACGAACAGCGTAGGCTACGATCAAACCTTTGGAATCTGTCGTTAGACCAGTACCCTCCAGGTACACAAAGTCACGAGCTTGACTAAAACGTCCATACGATTGTAGTCCCCATTTCAAACCAATGAAACTGAATGGATGTTCGATTGTTGGGCGAACCAACACAGTAAGCAGACGTGCATCCTCAAGCTCTGTACCCAAATATGATTCGCGCATCTTAGCATTGATCTCTGTATCAGCAAGAAACCCCAATGCTGCGTCTTCTGCCGTCCCATCAATTATACCAGAGATCACAACAGCAGGTGGTCGCGTCATTTTCTTTTGTTTTCGGTATTGGTGTTCACTGCCTGATACAGTAGACGACATGATCCCAGTCATTTTATCAGCAGCTGATCGATGCGAGCTTGAATTTGAAGACGAAGATCTTGATGTATCAGCACGCGAGTCCGTGGGCTCTGGAGCACCATGAAGTGCACGTCGAGAACGGTAGGCACGGACGTCATCAACAGTTTTCACAAGTTTCCATGCTGATGTGTCAAGTTGTCGTCCACCTGCTGCGAAAGCACTTCGCAATTCCAAAGTATTTTGAACGACTGCATGAAATTCAGCAAGCAAAATTTCTCGACGTTCAGGTGTGATCTCAAAACGAGGTAATTCAACTTCTTTGACGTTAAAACGACCCATGGCACTTGTGAACAACGAGATATTTCTTTAAATGGTCTCCGATGTCTGCTGACCGATAAGCATTACTCGCTCCAATTGCAAAAAAACTGGCTGTCTAACATCCGTTTTCACGGCAAGCGCTTCTCGGAATTGATGCAATCAGGTATACAATGGTATATTAGAAAAACTTGAAAGTCTGATATCTGGAGAGCATTAAAATGACGATACAGTATTAGCAGAATTGTGAAGCCGGGGCTCCTTTGCGTATCGGATCAGGTATCCGCCATAAATTAGGTATTCAATACCTTGTATTGCTCATGTGTCTGCTGGACACATGGCTCCTATGGCTTCATATACCGACTCTACTATGTACATGTGTTTAGAACAAATATAATAGATTTAAGACCTTGTTTTACTGCACTAAATACTAACTTGAAGTAAAAAAGCTCAAAACTGACGCATGCTTGGTGTTTTTTACATTATTTGCACCTATGATATGTTTACTGTAATTAGCAAGCAATGCTTCTGCATCGTATCAAAGTAACGTAATCTTTACATTATGTTGCATATGTTGACTTCATTCAATCTTTAAATGTCGATAATTCTCAACCCAAACGTCAAACGTGATAAGATTTGCTGGATATCTACTTCATCTTATTATATGTAGCTAATAAAATATGCAATTTACTACATGAGTACTATAGATGATCTCATGAAATATAGTACAAGTACAAGATATAGATGTAATATTGCAGCTTCTGTAAGACGCACAGTTTTTGCGATCATTGCTCGTTGCTCGACGATCAACGTGCACAGACCATAAAATCAGGTCTCGTTTATGCGAATCAAAGCTGGACTTCGGTCTGTATAGCTTCACTGGAGCTCAGAACTTTAGTACACTGTACAGAAAAACTCAAATCTGGCTGTTTTAACAATCATAGATTTGTCGATTAATAAAAAATCTGGTCTATTTATTACACTTTCTTTTGCCATCATCCAATCTGCGAGTTATCTATTTCTTTAACATATTTTTCTTTTAGAACAACTGGATTATCGAGCCTTCTGTTTAGTAACAGAACTTGTATCTTGAATCACATTGCATACTTAACTTATTCTCACATTCTCATATATGTTAATGTAATTATCTGTCTTAAGTCTTCAACCTTTAACTTAAACTTGAATTTTGCGACTGAGAGAAAATCCACAATTAATACGGACGAAGGGCTACAATAAATCTTTCCGCTTTGCACTAGTACGAAAAACAATGTTGTAAGAGAAGCAACAAACGGTGTAATCTGCAATCAATATCTTCGTGCGTAGCAGATGAGTGGCCCACACAACCTGCTTCATGTGGTCGTATAAGTTAAGATAATATTTCAGTAGATGAGTCTCGTATATGTCAGGTGAGAAGCGACCAGTCGAATTACGACCAGTGCGACGTGCTTTGTAGTGGTACTGATTTTGTCAGAGATGATAAATGCAGTAAATTGTAAAGCGCAGGCACGTATGTGAAGGTCTCTTGGTTTAGTGGTCGCACTATGAGGAATAAAGGATAGGCGGGTTTTATAAATATTACTTAATATACTCAAATTATATTCGGATAGATAGATAGAGCACATACTTCTATAATCACAAAAGCAGCGATAAGTATTAAAGTTACTTTCGTCAAATCATATTTCAATGAATATATATATACCACATATAAAGAATACGAAATCTGACGAAAATACAAAAAGAACCAAGCACGTAACAAGACCGCAAGCGCTAGACTCGGGATATAAATTGGTTTGCTTCGAGCAACGCGTATTTCGACAAATTTGCAGCCTTACAAATTTTAGAAGGGTAAGAGATAAAAATGAGTTTTGAATAGACAGAATTGTAGGATTAGACCACGATAGCATTAACATACCATAGAATTAATAATTACATTTGATAACAGTACGATATGTTAGTCGGTCGTAAAATGCGTTCAGTTTTGTATCTTCCAAGCTCTTTCTAGAATTGATGTTCGAAGATTTGGAGTTCAACAAATGCTAACCAACACAAGTGGCCTGCAAGAATATTTCTACCACGTATGACGCTGCTAATGAGCTTGATCCCACCATGGTATTATATCAAAGCTGGTCTAGTATCCATGCTTGACAGGTTCTTGAATTTTACATATTTTCTTACCTATCTGGTGGAATGCCTTGACTGACGTAGCAGCGAAGAGTCACCATTCTTCTTTTCTCAGGCCGCGAATATTGTGGCTGGACAGTCCACCTGGATAATGAATGGGCTGTGCTCAATCCATTTCTTGACGAATAATATAGCGACCGTGCTTTTTCGATCTTAAAATCTTCAATGATATCTCCAAGCTGGTTGGGGTTGTAGGTCGGCGATCGTCAAGTTTGCTAGTATCATTACTATTATGACGCTTACGTCTAGGTTGAGTAATATCTTTCCAAGCTAATATATACGATTGCCAGTAGAAAAAAGTGGATTTTTCAAGTTGTTTCGAGTAATGTAATTTAGCTTTCATTACGTCCTGCTTTCGTTTGTGTTGCTCACGACTCCATTTTGACCAGAAGTGTATCATTTTTCTAGCTCTCACACCCTCCCAATCACTTAATGCTGCTTCATAGAGACGTTCTTTAATAACTATTTGCATCCACGACTGTATAGTAAAACGTAGTATGCATTGATCAGCTACTGAATTGAGTGTAACGACACAAAAAAGAATCCGAGATTGTCGTTGTTGTTGTATTTTGACGTATGTTCGCCAGGATTTGATCATTTTGTGCAAAATTAATCTTTTATTGTGGTTGGCAACAAATTTTAGTTGCATTTGTCGTGAACATGTTTTCTGGTTCCAAAATTGCCATACTTTTTGTAACAAACGCAACTTCAAGTTTCTTCCAATCAAGCGCACGCATTGTCTAACACGGACGAGATGTTGCCATTTGATGAAAAAATGAATTTTCGTTCTCGTAACTTTTCGAACTATAAATGACTTGCACACTTGTCGCCAATGTCGACGTTGCATTGCAACTTGATGCCACATCACCAAAATTTTTGTCCCTAATTTAAGTTGTCGACTTGTCATCAATCGCAATGCCATGACATTTTGTACCGCCACATGCCATAATTGAAGGTGCTTTTGTAACACAAATCGCTGATATAGATGACGCAAACGTCGTGCATGACAAAATGTATGCCTTTGATGTATTGTGCGACGTCCACGAAAGACACAAAGTTGGGCAAATTGATCCCGATGTTGTTGCATACATTGAGTATAAGTAAACCATCTCTTTCGTACCAAGTTGCAGACATAATAATTGGCTGCTTTTTGCAATTCAGCGTCTTTCCCAGCTTTAATCGAAACATGTCGCCGCCACTGATTCCACATATAATTTCGTCGCTCTTCTAAATGAATGTACTGAAAGTTGCTAACTGCATGTCGCTGCCATTTACGTTCAAGTATTAAATTCTTCCACTCGATAAAATATCGTCGTACTTTTTTAAAACAAACGATTGTGCAAAACTGACCAATTTTTTTCTCCAGATCACATTTTTGATTCCATTGACAAAAGACATTGGCAAGTATCTTCCATTTCTGTCGCTTTGTAATCTCAACAATTGCAAATTGAACTCGTTTGAGTTTTTGAAAACGCTGTCGTAATTTTTGTATAGTACGACACAAGTAAAAGATTTGCATTTGTCTATTACAATACTCAAATTTTCGATTCTTTTGGTTGACATAAGTTAAATAATCGTGAGACCAAAGTGACCAAACTTTTGTCAGTACTCGAGCTTGATAATATGCAGTTAAACTCGTTCGAAGATTTCTCGATTCTTTCACATATCTCATCCATACAAGCCAAAATTTCTTGATTGTTCGTCTCTTTCTTCGCATCATTTCAACAATTTCTAAATTTTGAAGATTACGAGCATAAAGATGATGTTTTTGAAGCTGTTTAACGTGATTTACAAGTCGCGCCCAAGCTTGAAAATGGTTTTCAAGTATCAATTGTTGACGTCGTTTGTTGAAATTGATTACTTTCAAACGATATTGACGTTTGGATTGTGTAGATTGATGCCAGAGCTGAAAATAGTTTTGTAATGAATGCATACGATTGAAAAGATGAGCATGAAAGAGATGTCTCCATTGATGCCAAGCTTGTGGAAGCTCGAAGATTAGGTGAAATTGTTGAAAACTGCGAGCTATACGGGCTAATGCTGCGCTTGAATCCATGATTTCATAATCTTGATTTCTATCTTGAAATTTGAGCTTTGAGTTGGCAAGACTAGTGTCATTATCAATGGAAACAGCTTGACGACAAACTGGATAACCTGGTGATTGACATTGTATCTGTAAAAGTAAGGAAGCTAGACGTTTACGTTGTGCAGTAAATCGCTTCCATATTATAAATCGAAATTGTAAACGAATGTTCACTGCAAGTCTCGCCATCAAGTTACGACAATCAATTTTTTGAAGACATTCGACTTTCCATAGTTGAAATCGTCTTTTCAATCGTTCGAACCATCGTTTTGTAGCAATTTTCACTTCAAATACTCGAATTTGTTGCGTTGTAGCGATAGTCTTACGCCACGATCGAAAACATGATTCGATTTGACGTAAAGTATGTACACGTTCCATTCGTATCACTTTACTGAATAAAAGAAACTTTTTCCAAACGATTAAAACTTTTGTTGACATTTTGACAGTGTAAAATTCATCTGCGACTTGAGTTTGAGAGATATGGATCATCAAAGCTTTCCACATCATCAGGAATCGATGCAATTGTTTCAAAGCACACAAAGCTAGCGTTTGTGATGCTTTCTCTCGCAACGATCGCTGCTGAGTAACAATTGATACCCAAGCACAAAAATACTTTTTCTGACTTGAATGGTTTAACATATTCGAATAGTGACGAAACTTTTGACGATCACTTCTTTGTTTTGTTGCCACTGTTTTCCATTTGAAAAAGTATCGTGTGCTTACTTGATAAAAGTGAAAGGCTTTAGCTCGAAGAAATGCTTGAAAGGTTGCCATTTGAAGCCATTTGAAGGTTTGAAAAGCTCGTACAGCTTGAAGTTGACGAAACAAGCGCATATGATGACAATTTTTAATCATTTGTGACTTCATCCTATGAGTTTGCTCGACATATTCTATCCAAGATATCCAGAATCTTTTGATTAAGTGAGTTCGTACAAAGGCACAAGACTTTTCTTTCATATATTTTGTAATATAACGTGTCATAACATAGAATTTCCAGCTTTTAAAGCTTCGATGTTGTAAGTTTTTCAAAATCTTAATTTGAAATTGGTTTTGAATTCTTTCAATCGCTTCATTAGACTTTCGTTTACGAATCCATGCTTTCCAATAACGCTGCAACATTCGACGTTTACCACAACGCAAGAATAAAAGTCGTTTCCGCCAAACGTTCCAAGCTTTAAACATTACCATCATCTGATTATTAGAGCTCACTGAAGTTTTAGCATTTCGAAGCAAACGAGTGCGAATCATATGATTGTGAAATAGTCGAAACAATTGAAACATTGTCTTAGCTCGCCATCGAGTATGAAATGTATCACAAATATCTCGAAAGTGCTGTAACTTTTGGCTCGCTGAATACCAAACAATAAAGAATGATTTCAATAGACGAAGACGATAGTGAAGTTTATGATTCTTTATTATTCCATTCCACTTTTTCCGCTGCTTAAAATATACAAGCAATGCGTTCCAAACCGTAGAAATTTGAAATTTTCTCGACCATATCATTGCTTTTAACTTTTGATCTCTAGCTTTCTGTCTTGTTATGATAAATGCTACCCAAGCTGACCAAATTGCAGGAATGAGCTTGTTATTATGATATTCAAGCATAACAATTCGAGACTTTTGTGCGAGTGTAGCAATTTGTCGCCATTGAAAAAATGCTTTTTGGACTAATTTCTTCTTTGCTGCCAGTCGAAAACTTTGAGCGTCTTGATACATCAATCGCTGATATCTTTGGGCTTGCATGAAATATCGTAGAGCTTTTATTCCTTGATACAATCGACTGAAATATAGAAACGATAATGACTTTATCCGACATTGCGTCGTTTTCTTAACATACAAATGCCATTGTGTAAGAATTCGAAACGAAAGTTCTAAATCGCGTTGAATAGCAAGTTGTCGCGTCATTTTTGTCACCTCTTTGTGAAAATTTGTCAACGAACACCAAGCTCGAAACGTCGAATGAAGTGTGAGAACGCAAAGTCTTTTCATGTTAATCTGCAGTTCGCGTCGATATTCACAGACCTCAGCGACATATATTTTCCAAGCTGAAAAGCTTTGTTTTACTATCGTTGTATTATACATGACAAGTGCGACAGTTTGTTGTCGTCTTTTAACTTTTTTTGTTCGAATAACCTTCTGCCATTCGTTTAACAATGCAGCAAGAAGTCGACGACAGGATGAAAGATAGAGCTCAAGAATTTCCTCACGTTGGATACTTTTCAAAGCTGCAGCTTGTCTCCATACTTTGATGAATGTCCGATAGATTTGATTCTTGTGTAATTGACAAAGTTGTAAAGTTATCGATCTCTTGTTTCTTACAATATTATGAAAGTTTCGCCACAAATGCCAGATTCGTTTTATCTTTGTTTGAACATTCATCGCATGGATTCTTTTGTGTTTCTTTTCGTGTTGATAGAAAACTTTCCAGTCAGTAAAGAATCGTTTTAATTGAGCATAAAGCCAGAATTTCAATGCTTTGAGCGTATGAATGCGTGCTTGCTTCTGTGTTTGTGTGCAATGAGCCCAACATTCAAATACTTTAGTCACATGGATCATTTTCCATCGTTGTAGCATAGCTTGGAGTCTGATCCGTTTTAAAGAAAATTGAAAGTTTTTGTGCTGCGAAATCTTTTCACAAAGTTGACAAATTGAAGCTTGTTGATATTGTTTTCGTATGTGATAATCGAACCAGCTTTGCCAAGTGAGTTTTAGCATGCGTTTCAAAAGATCTGATTGTATAACTTCAAATGCTGCAATAGCTGCCATTCGACGTTGTAATTTTTTGATCAACCAATCTTTTAAAAATACTTTGTGAATGCCTTTCATTTGTGTCATCAAGTCTTGTTTCTTGTGTTTCAAGTACAAAAAGCGTTGAAGGCCGTGAATAAAAGTTCTGTGTAAAGTTTTGATCTCTTGACAACGAATAAATATTTTAATTGCGAGCGAAAAAGTTGTAAATCGTTTCCAACGAATTACTCGCTGCTGAAGGTTTGAGTTGATTTGAGTTGCTGCTATGTTACGACTTAGAATTCTGACGTGGCGGAGATGTTTAGCTTTTAATCGCCAACTGGTCCACATCGTTTGTTTAAAAAGCTGCATAGCTCTTTCAGAAATGTGAAGCGCATGGTGTCGTAATCGTAAAAATTTCGTAGCAATACATCGCCAAAACTTGACAAGTTTTTGAAGTGATCTCTGACGTCTTTTTTGAGCATATTGACACAATCGAAAGTATTGTTTCCAGCTTGTGATGACATGTCGTAATACATTTTGAATGTACAGCACATTGATCTGATGTTGAGCTTTTTGATACTTTTGAAGATTGAGCCCAACTTTTTGTTTCCACGCTGTGAAATTTCGAACTAAAGTTTGGGATCGTATTTTGATTAAAAAGTGACGACTGGATTGAATGCATCTTGTATGACGGACCCACGCTTGAAAAACTTGACCCTTTCGAGCGTAGAATTGTATGGATAGATTCTGTCGTGTAGCTGAGCTCCATTCTTTCAAAACTTTATGACATGTGTGTCGTATCAAAAATGTATCAGCTCTAAGCTGATTTTGTTGTTTTCTTCTTTGAAAATGTTGAAATTCTCTCCAAATGCAGATACTTTTAAGCAACGTTTGAATCTTGTACTTTGTTATTGCATCGTGTGATCTTTCGCACCTTCTACGATATATTTTCCATGCTTGAAATGCACGAGTTTCGCGTTGTTGGCAACAATGTCGACGTGCTTGATGCATGAGTTCTTGATCTTGTTTTTTTCTAGTAACGAATGCCTTCCAACTTGTCAAATGTAATGACATTAAGCGCAAAAAGCGAAATTTCGCAGCTTTTAGCTTTAAAGATCTTGCAAATCGATTGTGCGATATAAACAATTGCCAATGCTTTAAATGAAGTCGCAGTTGAGAAGTGATTGAGATGTTGACAGTACGTGCAATGTCGAACTTTAAGAGCATTCGGGTTTTGACAAAGTTTTGCCATCGTTTGACACGCTTAAGTTTGAGTGTATTCAGACATTGAATTGCTGTGTTGGTTTGTCGCGACATCAGCTGTTTTGTTCGTAAGGAATTGACCCATTTGATGTAAACTCTTCGTATTAAATTCTTGCAATAACAAGAATGAACAAGTTGATTCCGAGACGTTTTTATTTTACGTGTCTTTTTGAAAATTGACAGATGGTTGAAAGCACTTAAAAGCAGCTTGTGATCTTTTAACGCTTGCAGTTGATTCACTAAAAGGCGAGTTTTAAGCTGATAAAGTCGAAACGAATTCCACCATTGCACTATCCGTTTACTTTTATAACGCAGCAGTTCGCTATGAAGCATAAGATTGTGAAATTGTTGAGCTGCTGTAAACTGCCATTTCATTCTCCATGCGTGAAAATGAGTTTCGATAATCCGCTGCTTTGATGTAAAAGACGTTCTTGTCAGTAATTTGCGATACCTTTTACGAATGCACCAGACAGTTTTCCAGCGCTGAAAGCTTTTGAGTTTTTGCTTGTCATTTTTTAAATATCGATCTCGTAATGCTTGTCGCCAATTCCTCCATACCATTGTGATGACTCTCGTACGAAGATTTTGTCGAACTACTCGCGCTTGTCTTTTGATTCCAATGCGTTCTTTCCACCGTCGTATGCTCATTTGAAGATGGTAAAGATTGCGTCGTTCTGCTAGATTCATTGATTGCTCACGCATGTTTTTACTTCTATTCGTGAAGTCACTCCACAAGCGAAAAGCATGAGATATTTGATAACGATGTAGTTGAATTTTGGCAAGCTGAGCTTCCGATTTCAGCCAAAATTGGTGACGCCATTGTCCCCAGAACGTTCTCATCCAATAGTGACGCTGAATACAATGCTGAAGATTTTCTCCACGAGATCGAATTGATTTGATACGACTATAATGAAATCGCCATACTGCGAAATAAAGTCTTTCGACTTTTGAATTTTGCAATGCTTTAAGTTGTTGGATTGCAAGCTCTTTTTGATGTTCTACGTGTACATTTTCGAGTAGTAACTTCCAGTAGAACGTGAGGACATGATTCATTTGAATGAGCTGAAATTTCCGACAGTTTTCGCTGCGAACTATCTTTTTTGTCGTGTATTGTCTCCATCTTATCGTGATTATTGCCAAATTATGCTTTGAATAAGCTGTTTGAAGACAACGGATCAAGTTGAGAGTTCTCGTAACCTTTTTCCACGAACTCCAGACTCGTTTTCGTCTTAGACGCTCTACACTTTCAGCAAGACTTTTTTCAGTTCGTCGAAGTATTTTCACATGAATTATCCAATTTTTCAAGTACATTTGACTCTGTTTGTTAGCTCGAGCTGATGTCCAATTCAATACTTTTCTTGTCAGTCTTACATTTCTCTCGGTCCAATCAGCCCAAGCCACAAAGATTTGACAAACACATCGTTTTTCAGCATACTCTATCAATTGATCTAGTCGCTTGCGAGTATCTTTACACTGATTAACTCTCAATTTCCAACGACAAAAAGCTTTAATTTTCTGTCGTCTGCATGAAGTTTCAATCCACAAATTCCATCTCGTTTGTTCTGTCAGTTTTTTAAATGCATTGATATGCAATCTATTCCATGAATCACCTAAAGCTCGCAGTCTTTGTTGATCTGCAAATTCACAAAGCAAATCTCGAGTTTCTTGTTTTTGTACTCGAAAGTGCCTCCAACGCAAGTAAGATCGTTTTTTTCGAGCTGCTATCCCAAGTAGCTTAATTTTTCGGTTCAATTGAAACCAATTATGCCAATTTCTTAATACATTCCGTTTAACTTGACTCATGCGATTGTTCTCGCCTTGACGTTGACGCATTTTGCAATCCAATCTTCTTCTCCAATGTACTAGCGACAATCGCAATTTCAAACGACTTTGACGTTGATATATCCATTGTGTTCGATCTTTCAAACATCTTGTGGTCTCTGTAAGGAATCGCCATTGTTGAATACATTGAAATGCAGTCTCTAATGTAAGAGTACGCTCACGAATAAATCTTTGTACACGAAAAGATTTAAGTCTTTGAATTTCTTGACACCAAGAATGAAATAATATTTCAATACGCCATTTCCAGACACGATGTGCTGATTTTTTGAAAGCTCGAATATCGACTGAAATTCTTCGTAAAATACACAGTGGAAGGAGACACGCATCTTCAGTTGAAGAATAGTCAAATTTTGTTGGTAAAGTCAAAGTAATCCAATGAAATATTGCGTTCGTACACCACGTTAAGATGTTGACTTTTTGAGCGTGAATTCTCGAGATTTGTTCAGCAGCATAATGTTCTGTCATCTCCTTTGATGTTATGGGTTTTATAAGCTGAGACATACCTTGAGTCACGCCTCGATCACATTTTGTGTCCATGTCGAATGTATCATTTGATATTGAATTGCGTCTGTGATCGTTTATTGTTAAACTTTGAATTGGGGAATGGAGAGATAACATATCGTTGAAATGATCATGTTGGTGCTGAATAAAGTCTGTACATTGGTCTCGTGAGCGTAACCTTTTACGCCTCGAGTGATTACTGTAATCGAAGTTTAAGACTTTTTTATACCAGTCTTGCTCTGGATCAATAGACAATGAAAGAAGATACCGATGATACACAGCATCGTCAGGAGCTCTGATGTTATTGAGTTGAAAGATTTGAGTTGATGCTTGTATTAAGTCGATGAGAGAAAGTGGCTCGACGTCGTTTGGTACCATCCGACGCTTCGTACATTCTGCTAGTCGATAGATTTGAATCAAAATATTGCGTTTCTTTTCAGGATTCTCAACATTATGTTGAGACTGGGAATCATGCAGATGAGCATGTTGAATAGACATTTGATCTTGATAATGGAGATTGCAAAAATATGCAGTTTCTCTTGTTTAAGGCTAAAGCGGCAGATTGTCGTTTCATTCAGGTCTAGTGGATGGATAAGTTCGAACATGTTTCTAGCTTAAGTCGTTAATGGTGAATGGTTATACAACCTTTGCAATTGATATTGTTGTTGTTCTGAACTCGTAAAGATATCGAAAAGATTATTTCAGATCTTAAGAGAAAAGAACACAACATTTTCTGTACGATTTCATGAGAGAAAGTGATAATTAAAATTTACGGAATTATGTGTCGCTGAACATCAAAATTAGATATCATTTTTTGATTCGAGGGAAAAAACTCTCATCCGAGATATTATGGTTTGACACCTCGGCGGTGTGTCGCGAATTCATCCTCTGTGCGTTAGTTTACACCGACTCGAAGTTTCTTTCCTTTGTGCAAGGTGCACGGCAATTCTGCTGCAACGAGAGATAGTGAATTGATATGTGTCCACATTTTTCGCTCAACTTTTTGGCGAAGCTGTGAAAAAGCTGTAGCAGACGGCATGTAGGCGGGTGATGATGACGCTGGCATTTCAATGTGGTTTTGCCTCTTAATAAGTAGTTCAAAGCAGTGGACATTTGATCAAGTTTGGTAGAACAGTAGATTATGCTTCCTCGCCTCTGACAGATCACTGAGGCGATATATTGCGGATTAAGTGTTATTTGTTGAATAAGCTCTCCAGAAGGCTGAAGTACTCAAGTCATCGAAATGCCTGCCGATGATAGTTTGCTCGACGCCAGCGCCAATTACCGCCTCATTTTCCGCGCTTGATACTAGACATTGTCACCGGATTGTCCCGTGCTCAGTGCATCTACCCAGTCTAACTCCAACCTTTTCTACCCATGATTTCGACATCACCCCATGATTTCGACAACAAGTACTAAGAGACCCAAAATTCTATGAAAGAGACGGTACTTGACTTCATGCCAGCTGCATACCGAAGAATACCTACTTGTTAGAATACTGCGTTGGTCAGGTCCCTCGTGACTGAATATCATAGCAGATTTTAATTACTTGACACTTTGATATCGAAAATGAGCTGAAACTCAGGCACTGCTCAATTAACTACCAACTAGTAACTCAGAATGATTGCACCACACCACCATTAGTTTTTTTATCTATGATTTCATTCAAATAGTAAAATGGCCGGAACAGAAAATAGTTCATAGTTTCCGACTTAATTTACACTTTTCCACTTTTGACGTATTTAATAATGATGTCATCAGCGGCTAGTTCTGCTTGTCAACTGTATACAGCTGGAGTGCGTGCCGCTTTGCGACATAAATGATGATTTACACGATTGTAACGACTAATCACTAGATCGTTTGGGTGTAAAGTCAAATTAAGAATTTGTAAATATTACATCTTATTACAAATAATAAGAGCACCTCAAATCGTCCTTGTCCATTCAGCGGAAGGAAATAACTGGTATGATTGCGCTGAAGCAAACCACAAACTTTCAAAACTGCTTGACCAGCTCAATCCACAGCTCTGAAAAGGCAGACTACATTTACCGGTATATCTCGTGTCGGCCCTTGCTGCATATGTAAGTTTACTACGAGCATCGCTTAATACTTCGGTGCTTGAGCAGTATATGATATGTTCTCAACCAATTGAGCAGACAGTTTTTCGCCTCGATCTCGAAAAAAGGAGACTACACATGTCACGTGTATCATCGACGATTATGCAATTGGTTTTTCGTGGGCACAAATGTCATGCAATGCGTTGCTCATTTCATATAGCCGTACGCTCTTACAGATATGATGAGT
>NW_020187732.1:2099326-2099461 GCF_900000015.1 Plasmopara halstedii | reverse complement strand
GGGTAGATGCGGCCAGCAAAAACGAGCTGGTCGCACACAGAGCCGCGAACAATAAGCTTAGGAGGGCATCGACTAGATTGGAAATACACCCGCCACGTAGCTGTGGTGATCACTGCTTCCAGATTTACATCTCGC
>NW_020187732.1:2085306-2099316 GCF_900000015.1 Plasmopara halstedii | reverse complement strand
AAAAAACTACTGGCAGTCCCGCCACGAAGTGGCTTCTTGTTACGGTGTAGCCACACCATTGCGTGATTCCACATACCTGTAAAATGCACAACTCTGTACGGTTACACCATCGTGTCTGACGTAATCTTTCATACGGGTATGTGTACCCCGTAACACTCTCCTCAAAATTGTAAGTACCCACAATTTACATCTAACTGTTGCCTCGTACGAGGCTCGTTGTCTAAGACGCCTTCACGTCCCTAGGAGCATTCTCTGCTAAATTAGCCCTGTGTCCATGACACTCTTCGAGGATTTAAAGGAAATAGCCTACTAGTCGGATACTCATTTCCCAGGATGGGAAGAAGGAGAGGGTGAGGTGCGCCAACGGCGCGACGTGAGCCCTGCTTGAACCTTGCGGACACCGTGTATGTTACCCGCCTTCTTGACTCCAGAGGAAGTGGCAATATAACTCTTAACCCTCGACGAGGCAGGTGGAGGCTGCCCAAAGGGTGTCTCACATACCCTCACATTCTTGGTCGGTCCAAGGGCCTCGTATAAATACAGCTTCCACTCGGCAGATCCCACTACTGAAGCGAAAGACGCGATTTCTCGATCGTTAGGCGTCTACATAGTCGGGCCCCCGGCCACTACACAAGCCGAGCTTGGTCAACGGAAAGCTTTGCGAGCTCGCTTCTTGGTACCTCAAGAAATCCTATGGATAGGAACCACGCTCGACGTCGCGCTCAAAGAGGGGGCGCTCCTGTACCCGCAATGAGGACCATTCCTGTGGTGCTTTCCCCTGGCAAAACCGTTGCAGATGACAAAGAGCTCTGTGAGCGACCGAAAACTTTCCTCGCTTTCTAACTGGCATTTGAGCCACAATGAAGTGGGTGTGCGCATAGAATGCCATCTCGGTTCGACTTTGCCAAATTCAGTTGCAAATCGACCTGCAAAGCTTGTTATAATCCATCACGCTTACGCGAGCTCTCGGTTTCTCACATGGGTGAGTCTACGGCCACAGCAGCTTAGGGCCAGAGCTTGAGTTCATCTCATGGCTTTTTGGCTTTCCGGGCTACTGCCGAGAAGCGCGGGGCGAACGACGACGCGGAGCGTCATGATCCTTCTAATCATAAGCGACCACGACGTCTGGGCAGTCTTGCCGAAGTGGCACCTCAAACTCCCACGAGTTCTCGGTAGTGGGTATCGCTGCCACTTCACAATATATTAGGTTTGACCCTCGATCCACGAGGCGTTCCACGTGATAGTGGATGCGACCATTCACGAAATCGAGACGAGTCAGCGGCGGACGGTGACAACTTGGTCGATCATCGTTCGGCGACTCGCGATGCCCTTCGAGCGCTGGAGGACAAGGTCCGCTCCGTCGATAATCTTGCCGAGGTCGCATACCGCTGCGCAGAAAACCCTCGAGAGTTTGAAACACTTTGTGCACCGACTGTCTCACGTTGAAGACCATCGCGCTCTTTCAGAGCGGCCCGATGTCTTCGATCAGACAAATGCGTCACTTTGTGCACCTGGCGCCGTTAAACTAAAATTCGTCACACTCCGTGCTCGAATCCAGTTGCTGATTCAGCTTCTTGGTGGCCGAGCGTCTGTGAACGCCGTCCCAACTTCAACGCTTTTGCATTTGCTCGCGCCGTAGCTTAAGCTAGCCCACATTGAACACCGGATGGGTGCACATCCTTCTCATAAATTATAGCATAAACGCAAGGCCTCACTTTGCCACGACCTTAAAAGGTTAAGAAAAACGTGGATGGAGCCTCTATTTAAAGACAGCAGAAACTGTATCTGTGGGAAGGTCTTTTAAATTTCAATAAAACCGGGTCTCCGACCTTAAAGTTTCCCACTCCTTCCATTCTTTCTGCATGTCCCATTTTGACTGTCGATATACTTTATTCTAACCATCGCCGTCGTAAATGTCCTGTTTACGCACAAATTTGTCAAAACATTTATATTAAATAGCTACCGCAAACATGTAGTCATGTTTTCGCGCTCTTCCGTTTCATTTGCTGAGGGCTTTGCGGAACGAAGTGTTGGTGGACGATGCCGCTTCGACAAACTTTTTTTTGCTGTTAGAATTAAAACATTCCGAACAAAACTCCATTGTTGTATCACGCAGTGTTTAATCCTTACTCTATTATTTTTTTGGAGCTTAATATGTGCCGTTACCTTCCCAGCTACTTCAATCTTGCTTTTGATCAGGGATATTTCGAGTTATCTAGCTCAAAAATGTAACGTTATAGGTCAGAATTCATTTTGGTACTACCTTCGTGAGAGTCCACATTGAAAGTATGATATCTGTGTGCACGCACGCAAACACGTGCCGTCTTTGTCATGAAATTCGGGACATGTCGTGACGGTCTGCCAGCCCTTGTAACACCCGGAGCACAAAATCTATGTTTCTTGCTTAATATCCGTATGCCTTCGGCTGAGCGCTGTATCGTTAGCTTAAAGAATTAAGAAAAAGTGTTCTATGTGAGCATGCCAAAGCTCCTCCTAAGTGTCAGCCCTGGAATACTACACGTGACAAGCATCTTTCTGCTCACAATCGAGCATCTACATCTTTCTGAATGAATTTAAAACCGATACAATTGTTCTAAATGACACACAAAATTCTCGAGAATCCAACGCTTATCCGCGTTCCGCAAGCTTACCAGAGACAACTATCCTTTGTCGAACCCTAAAATATATAAGATGTCAACCATGCGAACTCCCTTTTCACCCTAATCGGTCAGTTTCACTATACTAATCCATACCTTTTGCAATCTGTAATTGCATCTTACGATCGTTGTGTTTAAAATTCCTTGCTGTGCGTGGTCTTATAAAACGAAGCGCCACGGTTGATAAACCACCTTGCGGATCGTCCTTCGCCCACTATATATACCGCATCAAACTGATGACCTTTTTCCCGCCCCATCAATTCCGCTTCATGTAGCCATACCGGTTAAACCCGCCGTTATTGCGTGAAGCTACCTTTCGAACGCTGCTTTGCCCACCTTTGAATCGCTTTCAAATATTTCAGAACTCTCATTCGAGTCAGAACCATTCTTCATAGCCTCATTCCTGCCCAGCTTCATCGAGTGCCTCTTTTCCTTGATCCAATCTCTGTGATGTCCCTCAAATTTGATGCGATCGATAAAATTAAATAGATCTTAGACGTCAGTTTTTGGAGAAATACCCTAAACTTGCGTGAATCTTCAATTGACTTTACATAGTCTAGAGACCCAAACTTAGCTCGTCAAAAGAGACAAATGTTTCGCCACACTAGTTACGCTTTTCATTGCGATTCGTACAGTCGACGCGTCATCGTTATGAGATTGTGCAGTGTCGAGCGTTTGTAAAAATATTGCAGCGTACATTATGCCCCGATGGCGCTAATGACTTACCATATCCTAGTTGAATGTTCAGTTCCATCATCTTGTTCAATGCCTTGGCGTCGTTCACAAGCCACACCTCTGAGACATCGTTTTCATCCCTGATAGCCATGACATGTCGAAATAGACCCTTTCTCGGCAGAGACATCGGATATTGATCTCCCAGTATATTTGCGTTTGATCGACGTCGTGGACACGGGTGTTGTCGGGAAGAAGGACTTAGCTGCGATAATCATATCAGTTGATTTGCCGGTAAATTCTAAAGTGAAAACTCATAATATCTAATGTCAAACATTGCCTTAATTTTGTGTCATGACGGCATAGTAAGGTTGTGGAATCATTCTGCCGTGATGATGTCTAGTTAACAAACACGTGGGACTTCGGCTGAACCAAGAGGAGAATAACAAGAGAAATTAAAAGGACAAGGAGACGTGAGTACTGACTTAACAGAAAACTGCCATCTAACTATCTGTAGAGGCGATTGAATCCTAAATCGAGAATGTAGAAAAAAAGCACTAAGCTAGTATGAGCTCAATTTTTGTACACACAAATGCATGTGAAGTAGACAATAACTGCAACATCGTCCTTCAACTGTACTGAACCCTCGAATGAGGTAGGGTAGATGCAATGCAAGCCGCCCCTGTTTTGAATGAGTCCAATTTTGAATAACCTTCCATCTTGTTTTTTATTACTAATTCAGTTTGCAAGGTTCAGGGTAAGTATCACTTTTGGTTCTAAATATCACATTCTTTTACTTCCACTATTAACATCGAGCCAAACTCTTGAGTTTATTCTGGGAAGAGAGATTTGACCCTGATCTATTGTAACGAGTAATTAGAGATCAAAAATGATAAGAATATTATGAATTTGACGCTAAACTTGCCGATTAAAGTCTAATGCGAAAATAGAATACAACAATAGCTAAGATTTCAAACACATGCTAAATGTCTCGACATCAGATTCAACACGTTGAAACAGATAGTTGAGATAAAATGCCTGTTTACAAAATCAAGAATTATATTTGTAGAGTTAGCTCTTTTGTTAAAAATTTACCAGGAAGCTACCTACCTCAAACATTAATTTCCTTGAGGACCCAGTCCACAACGGCTGACACACGAGAATAGAGTGAAGGCTCCCCAGCAACTCCGCAGTGAATGCTTAGAGAGTGTAGACCAATCACAATGTCTTCTGATTCTCCCAATCCACTCTCTTTAATAAGTGGAGAGCCGTAATCATGAAAGCAACCTCCCTTGCCGGGAGAACCGCCGGCACAGACGTACGAATTGTCAAGACCTTCGAAAATACGAGCGCACATATCGTTTGTCCACACAGAAGTGTTGACTCCTCGTAGTTCGTCGGATACGTCTCCGTTGGGGAAGGAGGTCTCTCCCCAACCCACGGCCTTTGCCACCAAGCCATAGGTGATGTCCGAATCGTCACTTTTAGGAAGCTTGATAGGTGTTATAGCACTTAGATTGTCGAGAGTCAAAAGTGCAAAGTCGTAATAATAGGTATCGGTGGAAAACCCTGGATGATACTGGACCTTAACGATGGTATGGTGTTCACCACTTTCGTTACGATAGTGTACACCCAATTTCAAAGCGGGTGGAATATTTGCGTTATTGTCAATACCCACACACGTTCCGGTGGTGAGAACATGCAACGATGAGACTAGAACACCAGTGCAGGTAAGCTCATCATTGGCATCAAGAATAATAGCTGTGTATTGCTTCGTGCCAATCGGAATGATGTCACCTCCAAGAATCAGATTTCGAGACGTGTGACTAGCGTCGGCAATTACACTGGCAATGGTCGTCGAGACAACAGCAAACGCAGATGTGATTTTCATCGTGTCGAGCAGGATAGTAAGTTTGTCAGCGTGTTTTAGTGATAGCTGGGAGAAGGAAAAAACTAAAATGCCATTAAGCTTTTGAAAAGTGGATTAGAACGGGTCGCATGAATCGCATGATCGCATGATCGCATGATGGGGAAGTCACGATCTTGAAGAGTGTGTTTAGATGTTAGAATTACAATGATAGCCCTTTCGGGGTTTAATTTCTCGACTTTTCTTTGTATATCTAATCCTTACGACGCGACAAACCTCAAAATTGACTCATCTAGCTGGCGAGAGTATTGCCAGCGTGTATAGTATACGCAAGATCACGATTACGATGCGATGCCGTCAATTTATCGATAAATACTGTCTACCAGCGACAGTAGACGGCATTATGTCGTGATATGACGATGTCGAAAGTTTCAAAAGAAAAACTCCACCAGATTCTAGCGTCGACAACTTGTCTGGTATGTAATTAACTTCAAATTGGAACATAAATTACTTTTTTACCATGAGTCAGATGGGTCTGCTGCAACGATGTTTCTTTGAAGACTGAAGCGTTGAGGATACCTTTTCCTCTCCTATTCCTGTTCCACTTCTACCCTCTGCTACTTCCGAACATGGCGCATGTTGCAACGCAACGATATTTGTGATTAATCAACAAAATCGTGATTGAGTACTCGTGCGACTCGAGCTTGAAGTTTGAAGCTTGGAAGAATGCTGGAATTTTTTTGCCAAAGATGGTATTGACAAGACAAAATTGTGCATGCGTTAGACTTTGGCATTTGGGACATGGTGCTATACATATTTTCAGAGTAGACATGAGTTGCCATCTTGCGATTGAGTGAATCAAACCAACATTGGTGGTGAAAGCTGATGGAAGACTTAGAGAGAAAAAGGTCGATTAGCTTTTTAATACTTGAGCTGAATGATTGATTGTAGCCTGCATAAACTTCGTTCTTGCTTCACCTTGGCCTGTAACTTGAGAAAAGAAGACAATCTACTCACAGCGAAAGCTCCTCGTCCATTAGGTGCAGGCTTAACTTGAGCCGCCTTTACACAAGATCACTATTTGAAGATCTTGGTATATACAAGTAAATTTTCAGTAATCAGAACCAGATAAAATCGCTGACAGATCGCTTGATGCTTTAGCTATAAAAACAAACTACATAGCTTGCATGTGTTGGTCTTTGTTAGCAAGGTAATGATCACAAGCTTCTATGAATAACAGCACTTTCTATGATTGTGGCGCAATACGTGTGCTTTACTTTACAAAAAATGGGACTTTCAATATACATCTACCAAAAGTATTGTTCTTGCTGCTCTAATTTACTCGCGAGTAGAAGTGGAGTCCATTGTAGCCGTCGAGAGCAAATTTGTGATCCAATCTTGATGCTTCGTATAGCTCAAATTCTCTAATGTGCATCCAACATTCTTTCCGCTCCTACTACATCGCATTTTCGACTTTTGTCTTTTCAACTATGTTCAGAAGACTTTGAACAAAGCAAGTTGCTACGAAACAAATGCGATTACGTTACTGAATTCGATATCGATGGGGGGTAGTCTCAAGAATAATGCTCAGATAAAGTCTAAACCAATCGTTGACTAATAGTCTAGCTGAACTTAGCAAGTGGTTGGCTAATTTTGATAAAAACATGAAGCTATTGAAGCCCACGTTATAGCCTCTAGTTGGAAGCAAATCTCATGATTCGTTGTGGCTTCTGTCAACATGAGGCTGGTCGCTCGTAACAGACTTGATTAAGAGTTAAAGAAGGACGTAATCAAGGATGCACGTCAACAATGTATCTCTTTATAGCAAGTACGACGTCTTTTCTCATTTAAGTATACGACCGTCCACCAGACTAAAAGCTTCTACTCTAGGCTTTTGTCCATTCCATTTCATCAATGACTAGTGACGAGGCATACAGTGTTATGGAAAAGCAACGGATTGTTTGACTTCGGACGTGCCTTAGATTTGCTTGAGTGCTCCTATGCCTACAATTATACAATCTAATCTCTAACATGATTTCGTCAAGTTGTAACGCCAGCAATAGTGATGGATGTCTTCTCTGGCTGAAACTATGGGTTTTCGAAGCACGTTTGACGTGTTAAACATTGTTAAATTTCCCCTACTTCTAATCACTGTATTTCACACCCTATCTTATGATACTGGGAGAGATGAAAGCTACCACGATTGCTGCTATTGCTTCAATGACCCCGGCCAGCGTCGCCCTCACCGTGAATGCAGGCCACACTTTCCGGCACTTATTATCGGAGGCGATATCATTCCGATGGGGTCAAAGCAGTACGTTGTCGGTATCCGTTCAAGCCCCAATAGTCCAATCCATGTACTCACCTCATCCATCTGCACAAAAGTCCAGGGTCCGCTAGGACCAAATTACGCCTCAGTTGGTTCCCACTATCTCAACCAAACGGGAGATGGTGAGCAGATCACGATCGTTAAGACTCAGAATCATACAATGCTGAACACTACATCCTCGGAATTTCCCTACGACTTTGGCAATTTAATTCTGGAAACACCAAGTAAGATCCCACCCGCTAATCTTCCTTTCGTGGACGACTCGCAAATCAAACGGGGAATGTTGACTAAAGTGATGGGATGGGGAACGACCGCAGAATTTATCGAAGAGACAGCTGAGTACTCATATGAATTGCGTGGTGTCGACCTTGAATCTGGAGCTTAGTCGAGTGCATGGATCTCTTTGCTAAACACGGTGTCGATGATGCAGATTCGTGTGCAGGCGGTCAACCTGGAAAAGGTTTTGAAGTTGGGGATTTTGGTGCTCCACTTGTCTTAGAGAACGGTCTAGGAGACTCGGATGACGTTCTCATTGGTGTTGTTGGTCATTTTGGACTAGGCGGTCAAGCAGGTGTGCCGACAGCCAGTTCTCGTGTGTCAGTAGCAATGGAGTAGATCAAGTCCATTATCGAGGGAGGTGGAAAACCTGAGCAGAGTCAGTAAGAATGATCGTTGCATTTTTACCACTATCCAAAGAAACTAACCCAACGAAATAAAACTTCATTCCAACTCATTGCTTTCTTGGCAAGTTTGTTTTCAGTACATTTTTGTCCGTCAAATATAACATTCCCTGAGATAGTCACATTTCGATATAATGATGTATGTACGTACATACAAGTATAGAAATCTTGCACTTCTATTCAGGTATATAACAATAAACATCCCGCCTCTCAATGGGCTCTTAAGTATCTGCGGATTGAGTAAAATGAGTCTGACACAAAGAATCTTTATCGACTTCAACCCTGCAGTATCGCTAGGCTGGATTAGCCAGGTGAGACTGGTAGATTTCATCTTCAACACCTGCTCATATTGTTTCGCACACTGCTTTACACTAGCCCTTCAACTTATTACTGCGTACATTTCAAATGTATCCAAACCTAAATGATACAGAACGGAAATACAAAGAGTTGATCAGACAAGAGCACGCATTAAAGGAGTGGGGCGGGGTGCATACAAAGGCAACGCCACTGACGAGTAACATCCAAATTCAAGCAATCCACGAATGAAAAATGATGGTACATTAATATATCAAATCGAGATGACATCAATCGACAAAACAACACAATACGAAGTCAAATGGTGAAAATCAACTCTAAAGCGTCAGATCGATATCGTGGGTAATCAATTTTACAACGCTTAGGCACCGTTTGAATGTTTAGCCAATGAACACAAGCTACCCCAGCGGCAGATGTCACCACTTAATGTTAAATTTGAACAGAGATGGCAAGTTTATGGGCGGCTGTTTAAGCTATCGTGACTTAACAGTCAATGAATAAGAATTATGACGTCGGTGAAAAATTGTACAGTGTGTTATAAGAAGCATGCCGGTTTCTTCAACAAAAAACTACAAAGAGAGATTGTATATTGCACTAGGGACACTCAATCACCTGGTGACCACGGTATTCAGACGAAGTCGAGCCGTGTGCACAGACATATGACGACAGTATATATGCCTATAGTTATGTTGAGCTAGAAGAGTTGATTCGAGCACTTGCGAGTGATTTTTGAATGTATGCGCTTCAGCAAACTATTTACCAGTATCGGCAAGTGTGCACATGCCAGCGAGGGTTCGTGTTCTTGTCTTGCTTAATTTGAGCCGTTAAGCTGTGAATAGACCTGCAAATATCTAGATCTTTGCTGCTTGTCTGGGCCTTTCATCTCAAACCTATTTGAGAAAGTGACTTTGACTCGTCAATGATATGCACAAGTAAGTATATTAAGCCTTATTCCGTCGTGGAACAATTCCTAACACTTCCTAACAATTCCTCACCAATCTACCATGAAAAGGATATCAAATGGTACTATGGCACTACAGAGATGTCGGTATCAATGCTCCTTTAGCTCTCACCTTGGCGCATAGCCGTAAACGACAAAAGACGTGTGATCCACAAATAGTTCCACATCCAAGTAAGATACGTGCACTATTGTCACTATAATGTCTAGAAGAAAAGATGTACGTACATCATCACTTCTAGACATTATACCAAATCGTTTTTGTACGATTGTACAACATTCACGTTTAAATTTTAGTGATTGCTAAGATTTCGGAGTACGAAGTGTTGGTTTTATCATATTGCCGGGGCTCGTTTTGAGATTTCTGAGACACATGAGCTGTTAGCCTCACGCGAGGCAATACAGAGAACTTTTTATCGAGTATAGCAAAGCATTTAAGTATGCACCTCATTAAAAATAGAATCAATCGTCAACTTAAAGCATAAAATAGTTAGCTACTTAGAACTACGCCGCTTTCGCGTCTGGGTGCAGCGTACGAAAGCAACCTCTGTGTGTTGCATACGCGAGCTCGGTACTAAAAGTTTCTTTGGTGCAGGGTGCATGGCAGCTCAGTTGAAGCATTTTTCACCGAACACCTCGAAATATACGTGAAAACCTTGATACAAAAACATTGTTATGGTGCATACGAACATAGAGATTCCTTGATCGCTCTCTCCATGATTGATTGTTCGAACGAGCCGCACCGGAGCTATTTTGGCAATTTTCGGCACACCTCGACGAACAACTTTACTTAGCCATTATATGAAGGTGCATCTATGTACCTATCGTGTGCATTGTGGGCTGCATGTGGTTTCTACTTCCGAGTATAGTGTTATTTACTATGTGTACGTACACATTCAACTATCGTGGTGCTCGTGATGATGTTATCATGCTTTAATCCAAGTATCCACCATTGGGCATAATTACAGATTGCGCTTGTCTATTGCCACCTTCATAAAATTCAACCTCCTATTAATGAGAAATACCTATCATACTCTCGTTAAGATTAGGGTGCATCTAAGTGGTTTTGATACAGATTATAAGATCATTACAGATACTTACAACTAACCATTTCATTCAAGGAGAAAATTAGCGAGACTCAGGCTGTTAGCATCGTGCACTTCTTGCAGATATATCTTTGGATATGACACTTTCAGTTGAGCAGATAGGTATTATCTTCTATTGGGGCTCACAGCTTGAATTTTATGGATTATAAAATTGCATTCATTTGATGTGCAGAATGCACAGCACTTTTGTTGTCAAAGCTGTGTGTAATTGTGATGAACTGATATTCACGGCATTCGCCCATTCGTGTTGCTCTTACTATCAGACGATCATTATCACAGTGGGTGAGTGTAACTAATAATTCTTGCCGAGAAATAGCGTCTAAGCCAGAGGAGGAAAAACAAATTTTTAAACTATTCACCTATTTCTATCGGCTCATGAAATATCGCCTAAAGTGCAGGCCGCATACCTCATGGAGTTTGACAGTAAATCCATCATATGTGCGGGTGCACAGCGCCCCCATGATCAATGCGGTGTGATAGCTTCCGTGAATTACTATTGAATTGATATGCGCGGCATGTTTTGCTCTTACTTTCAAAAAATCGTTTATTGCTAAGATGTGAATCTAAATTTACTTCTATTCAAAAAAGCGTCATATACCAAAAGATCAATCGCATTCAACGACATAAGATAAAATTATTCGCTCTTTGAATCGGCGCTGCTATCGTGAAAGCCGTATGATCGATCTCTTTTTTAAGTTAATTTGCGAGAATATTTTTTCCTGGCCTACTGTAACGCAGAATTGACCAAACATATTCAGCTCTGAAAACATTCCAACGACAAAATTTGTTTAGAACTGATTGAGCGAGTGGAGTTAAAGAGGTCGATAACGATTTCAATGAGCAGTATACATATATCATACCTGATATTTACGGATTTTCAGACATGCAGCTAAGACGACAAACACACACAGAGGCAGATCGAATGGAATAGGATGACTCGACATCAAATCCACCACATTGAAACAGTTAGTAGAGATGAAAAACATGTTAACTAAATCAAAAAAATAATTTTGTAGAGTTTGGTAGCTGTATTGTTGGAAATCTACTAATTGTTAATGAAGACTGTTCCAGAATGGAACATACTTCAAACGCCGATTTCCTTACGAATCCAGTCTACACCAGCTGACACGCGAGCATGAAGTGAAGGCTGCCCAGCAACTCCGCATTGGACGCTGAGCGAGTGCAGACCAACGACAATGTCTTCTGATTCTCCCAATTCACTCTCTTTAATAAGTGGAGACCCATAATCATGATGGCAAACTCCTTTGCCGGGAGTACCGCCGGCACACACGTACGAATTGTCAAGATCTAGAAAAATGCGAATGCACTCATCGTTTGTCCACACAGAAACGTTAACACCTCGTAGCTCGTCGGATAACTCTCCGTCGGGAAAGGAGGTTTCTCCCCAACCCACGGCTTTTGTCACCAAGCCATAGGTAATGTCCGAATCGTCATTTTTAGGAAGCTTGATGGGTGTTATAGCACTCGGACTATCGAGAGTCAAAAGCGCAAGGTCGTGTGAGAAAATCTTCGTAGAAAATTCTGGATGATACTGGATCTAAACGACGGTATGGTGCTCACCAGTTTCGTTGCGATAATGCGCACCCAGCGTTACATTAGTAGGAATTCTATCGTTTCGGTCAGAGCCCGCACACCATGCCGTGGTTAGCAAGTGTAAGGAGGAGACAAGAACACCAGAGCAGATAAGCTCTTCATTGGGATCGAAAATCATAGCGGTGTACCGCTTCGTGCCAATTGGAACGACATCACCCCCGAGAATAAGATTTCGAGAACTGTGACCAGCGTCGACAATTACACTAGCAACAGCTGCCGAGATAGCAGCAAACGCAGATGTAACCTTCATCGTGTCGAGCGAAATCAGATTCGCCGGCTTGTTATGGTGATGATTTGGAGAAGGTAAAAAACAAAATGTTTGCAGCCTTGGAAAAGTGAAGTGGAACGGGTCGTATTGACCATGATCGCATGTTGAAAAGTCAAGTTCTTGGGGAGTGTGTCTAGATCTAAAATTACAATGATAGCATTTCAAGATTTATTCATGTGCTTTGGTGCACTCGCGCCAAGCTTTTACCTATCTGTCTAAAGCTTACGACGCGACAAGATTCAAGAATTGACTCATCTTGCTGGCAAGAGACAAGTTGAAAATTACAGTATTGCCGACGTGTCTAGTATCCGCAGGATCGTGATTGCGATGCACGATACCGTCACATCATCGACAAATACTGTCTACACAGCAACAGTGAATACGATTGATAAGAAAAGATCATGCAAAAAACTGAAGCCACATTTCTCGACCATCACCACACCTGGCTACTACTCAAATGTGCCCAACTACAACAGATTATAGCGTCAAAGTCTTGTCGAGTTCATAAATTATTATTTAAAATAAGCGTCATCATTTTAAATACCATGTGTCGGTGTCTTCAAAGGGAGATGAGTCTGATGCGTTCGAGTAATCTTCAACGATGTTTCTTTGAAGGCTGAAGCTTAAAGAATTGACTTTTCTTCTCCTATTCTTGTCCCATTTCTACTTGCTGCTCCTTCCGAACATGGCGCAGAATTAATCGACAGAATTATAATTGAGTACTTCTACGAGTTGCACGATGTCGGGCTTGAAGTCTGAAGCTTGGAAAAATGCTCAGAACTGCTAAAGACGATGTCGATAGGACGAAATTGTGCAGACGTCTTTTCTAGCATAGCCTTTGACATTAGGGAAATGGTGCAATTTATATTTCTAAGATTGACTTAGGAGACAAGAAACATGTCTCCTAAGTCAATCAAGTCCATCATTGGTGACCAACTCCTTGAATTATATAATCGATTGTAGCCTACATAAACTTCGTGCATCCTTGCTAATTTAAGACATGTAACGGGGTTACACATACCCGGTGTATGTCACACCAGATGGGCATGGTGTGACCACACCCAAACAAGAAGCTACGGTCAGTAGTTATACATGCATTTAGATTTTTCTATGCAGATATAGGAAAATCTATGCATTTAAAATTAGGCGGCTTTGCCGCAGATAAAAATAAATAGAGTCAGTTTTTGGATTTAAACGGAGTAGTTAATTAGCCCTGAGTTAAGGTTGTAATTACTCTTGGAGTAAGCGGATTGCGATCCGCTAAACTCGTATTTGTTCTAAGTGAAGAACGTAATGTCGGTGAACTAATTTACGCTTCCTCTAAGCGTAAAGCTACGGCCGCCCCGCTGCCTTTGGTAGCACTTGTAGTCAATCCACACCTGAGTCATTAGCACTGATCCTCGGTGAGGGTGGAACAATTCTCCTATTTGCCCCAGGGCATGCAGGATGGGCTTAAAAAAGCTGATGTCCTTGCTTGGCCCTGAGGGCGTGCAACACTTTGCTGCGCAAGGCCCCGAAAAAATTAGTGTGCGTCTAGAGGCGGC
>NW_020187732.1:2085224-2085296 GCF_900000015.1 Plasmopara halstedii | reverse complement strand
GCGGAGGGAGAGTCGTCGAAGCCGAGTTAACCGGAGCGAAGACACTTGAGTGGAAGAAAGTAAATTCTGAAA
>NW_020187732.1:2073230-2085145 GCF_900000015.1 Plasmopara halstedii | reverse complement strand
GTAGTCAATCTACACCTGAGTCGTTACGACTAATCCTCTGAGAGGATGAAGCAATACTCATATTTGCCCCATGGCATGCCGGACGGGCTTAATAAGCTGATGTCCCTGCTGGGCACTGATCGTAGCACAAGGGGTCGAGGCCATAAGCTCCCGCCTGGAGGCGTTTTTAAGCTATGAAAAAGCTTTGGTTGACCACTTACAGCAGAAGCTGTCGGTGTCGATCCCGTTTATGACGCCACCGAAGACGAGGAATGATTTCTTCCGACTCGGGCCGGCTTTGGTGAGCGTTAAGACCGTCGAGGGTACGTATGGAGATATTCTCCAGCTTTGGATATGAGAGGCCGAGATGGCTATGGCATCCGTCAAGCTGCAAAACGAGCAACAGCACGTGGCGATAGCTGTCTCTAAGCTCGGGAATGGGCACTCACGTGCGTTCCTCTGGTTGAAGCTGCGAATTCCTAGTGGAAGGAGCTGAAGCGTCAGCTTTTGCGAGTGCTATCGCCGCCTAATCAGGCATATCGCGTATGATCGCATTTACTTGCTGCCCGACAGGGTAAGAGGGAGTTGGTAGACTTTTTCAAAACTTGAGAATTCTTGTTGTCGGGATGGCAGCAGACAATCTCTCGCAGTGACCGTCCTTATTCAAAGCATCCGCACTGGCGTGGCAAGAATGAAAGTGTTCTGTTTGCCTCAGGCTTCTCTTGAAGAAGCGGTGAGCGTGACCTGGAATGCCGATTTCACCTTCAAGTCGGCACGGCTTAGTTGGAATACACACCCTCAGAGCTCGTCGAGCGAGCCTGTGCCAATATATTTCAGCTATGCAGAGAAAGAGGAGAGAGATCTTCAAGCTGCTGACCAGCGTGTAGACACCCGACGGTGTTTTGTCTGTAAAGACACCTGTCACCTTCGAACCGGTTGTCCACTTCGCAAGGCGCGTCAGGGTTCGTCGATTGACGTCCCGCTTCTAATCAGCCAAGTTTGTCTCGGGGAAACGAAAAACACTGTAGGGGGGGGCGCTCCTCTGGGGGAGAATAAAGTTCTGTTGAGCCTTAAAAAGGTTGAGGGCAGCAAGGCCCAACCCCGAGAAGATGCGTACTCTCAAACACGAAACGTGTGTACAAGTCGGACTTGCTGGTCGTAAACAATCGCGAAGGGCTTGGAGAAGCCATGAAAGATCCTGATCGATTCTTATTTATCGGGAAATTTTCACGACGTTCCTGTTAGCGCACTTCATCTTTCACGTCTTCCCATGCTAGGAAAAGAGTGTCCGACTCGTAGTCGACTTCCTCCAACTCCACGACGAGGCCCGTCATCCGGGCCGGGCGCGGTTTGATGCGCTAGGTCGCTGAGGGCTTGGAATGTGCATTCCGTTCGGCCGGGAGCGTACTGTCCGGAGTTGCAACCTGTGCGACGGAAATAAGGGCCTTACCCGCGGGCGCCCTCGCTACTACCTAGGCTATGTGTTTGGACGTCGTAGACACAGTGCTCATAGAGCGGAGAAAATTTAAAGTTGTTCTTAGAAACGTGAAGGTGTATCAAACACGCGAGCCTCGTATGAGGCGACCGCTAAATGCGTATTGAGAAAAATCACATTTCAAATGGGGGAGAGTTGAACGGTTACACGTACCCTTGTAAGAAAGGGCGGGTCGCACAAGATTGTGTGACCGTAGTGTGCATTGCATAGTTAGGCTGATAGCACAGTGGTGTGGCTACATCGTATCAGAAGCCACTACGTGGCAGGTCTACCAGTAGTTATGCATATAACCATAGTCATCAGATTCTGTTATAATAATGAAGTATTTCTGTACTAATTAGGAAACCCTAGGATTTGATATATTGGCGGCTCTGCCGCAACTAGAACAATGAAATACGGTTTCGCTTTTGAACAGAAGTGTTCGTTTGCACTAGTTAAGGATTTATTACTTAGAAGTAGCGTATCGCGATCCGCTACACTTGTACTGAGTCTGGGAAAGAACGTAAGGTCGGTGACCTTAGCTGAGCTTTCTCTAAGCAAAGAGCTACGACAGCCCCTTTGCACACCTCGTACTGAGATCGCGTGTCTACGACACTTCTACGTCCCCAGGACCTTCTGCGCGCATTCTCTGCTCAATGAACCATGTGTCTATGACACGAAAGACAACCATTCTCGCTGGTTTCGAGACGCCGCGAACTGGAACCTTTTTGTCTTCTTTACGCGATGCAATTTCAAACAGAACGTCCGCGGCTCCAAGGGAAGCGCATCTCAAGCCCTCGATAACTGGGCGACGCACACCACGCCCGCCACGGGCGACGGATTATCCCGTCGAGAAATTAAGAAAATGGACTACGAGTCAAATACTTCTTTCCCACGGAAGAAAAAGAGGACGAGGTGCGCCAGCGGCGCGATGTGATCCCTGCCCGAACCTTGCGGACGCCTTGTCCATTTCCCGACCTCTCGACTTCCGAAGAAGGTTTATCATTACCAATTGCCTCGACGAGGCACAGAAGTAGCAACTAGAGGCTGTCCACAGGGCTGCTCTCTTGCGCTCTAATTCGCGTTTGATTCTAGACCCTCGTGTGGAATACGGCTTTCGCTCGGCGGATCCCGCTATAGAAGCGAACAACGCGATCACTCGATCGTTAGTGCGAAGCAAAATCACTGCATATGACAAAGACCTCTTTGAGCGATGGGTGCGGCGGCAACAGAAGTTTTCTTCGCTGCCCAACGTACAGCTGAGACACAAGGAGGCAAACGTGCGCATAAAACGCCATCTTTGGTTTGTGTTCCCAGACTTAAGGCGCATCGTCGACCTCCGTATTGTCGTTCTGTGACGAATACATCAATTGATCATACTCCCACAAACTCTGTGATCTCTCACTCGGGTGAGTCTGCGACCACAGCAGCTTAGGGCCATAGCTTGAGCTCAGCTCATGACCCATCGACTTCTCTGGCTATTGCCAAGAAGCGCGGGGCATACGACGACGCGGATTGTCGTGATCTTTCTCACAATGTCTGGTCAGTCTTGTCGAAGTGGTACCTCGAACTCCCACGAGATCTTGAAGTCGGGGTGTCTTCATCATTTCAAAAGTTACTAAGTTTGACCTGTCTACACACAAGACATTCGACATGATAGTTGGCGCCACCGTTTTTGTCGAGAAGAGTTGGCGGCGGACGATGACGACCTGGTTGATCGCCGTCCAGTGACTCGCGATGCTCTTCGAACGTTGGACGACATAGCCCGTCGTCATCGGCACTCTGAAGAGCATCTTCTACCGCTGTGCGGAAGACCTCGAGAGTCAGGAGCACTTTGTGCACCGACTGCCTCGCGTTGAGGATTATCATGCTCTGTCGGAGCAGCTCTTTGCCGTCGAATACGTCAATTCGTGCGACGCTGAGGTGCCTTGCGCCGTTGGAGATAGAAGTTGTTGCACTCCATGCTCAGAACCATTTGCTGGTCTAACTTTTGGGTGGCCGAGCGCCTTTGGGCGCCGCTCCGGCGCCAACTTTTTCGCGCTTATTCTTTGCGCCGCATCCCAGTACGGCTTAACATGCCTACATAAAAGCACCGGGTTGGTGCGCATCCTTCTCGGAACATTCACCGTATACGCTAGGACTCGCTTGGCCACGACCTAAAAAGGTCCGATAAACTGTGGACGGAGCTTCGCCTTTAACGACAGCGTACATCGCATATGTAGGAAGATTTTTAGCATTTAATAAAATCAGGTCTTTGACCTCAAGGTTTACAAAATTCAATCTGATTCTTTCGTCCTCATATTCTTTCTGCATGTTTGGGCCTTCAGCCATCGCATCGCGAGCGTACTCAGTCTGGTAGACAGAAAGTTCTCGACTTCAAACGAACAGCGAAGGGGCTGATGTCAGCTAGCCCGTCGACTATTCCTTCCCCACCAAGCCCGAATCCATGGGATGGCAGTGTCAGGGGGGGCGAGGATTGACAATTCCGTCCGCGTAAAACGACATGTTGCCGGTAAACGCATGCGCTGCATTGTTCAGAGCAAACTACACAACTGGCAGAATCACGCTCCAGCGCCTCGGCTCCTCAACACAGTCCCTGCGAAAAACGTCTCCAACGACGCAATTCACGCCCTCAGTCTGACCACCGGTCTGCGTATGCTCTGCTGTTGACATAGTCAACTTGGTGCCCAGCACCTTAAAGATCGTCGACCAAAACTTCCCAGTGAAGCGTGGATTTCTGTCAGTGACAATTGACTTCGGAAGTCCATGTTGCCGGAAGACACGATCAGCAATATCGTCGCTGTACTGACACCGTTCGACAAGAAGAAACCACACCCGTGTTGCCCGCCAAGTACTTCGGCTGGCCAAACACAAAGTACATACTCATGGACTGCCAACATTCGGAGGGTACCGGCAAACTGGCCAGTGGTGCCGCCACATTCGGAAAGTGGTTCACCCTTTGACACATTCCACACGTGCGCAAATATGTGCCCGTCCACTTTACTGCTTGGATCACCAACTAACCGATCTGTACGTCTTCTCACGACCGGGATGACCACTGAGCGGGGTGCCGTGGGCCTCGTAGAGGTTACGATACTTCAATTCTTATCATGAGGAACCACAACTCGTGGCGTAATAATAGAGTATCCTGTTTGGTGAAACCGTCCGCGCAAACGTGCCGACAATTTCTTCTCCTAGTTTCCAAAGTCCTTGATCCCGAAAGTCTGTAGCAGCGCTATATTTATACTATCACCCGCGTATGCGACGCGGATCAACTCCGTCACTGACGACGTCACCTTCATGACATGAGCAAGCTCATAATACGGTCTGCGTGACGACGCGTCAGCCAAAGCGCTCAGCTAATCTGGCTTACACTTCACCTTAGATATATATTCTGCGAAAAATGCGAGCCACCTGGCCATCCTCAGTGACAGACGAGGCGACGGACTCGCAGTGCGTAGTGATACAAGAACTTTATAAACCACAAACGATTTCCAGCTCTACCCTCAACATGACAAGTGCATACTTCATGGCAAGTAATTCATTATCTTGGACTGGGAAGTCTGTTTCCGCAGTCTTAAGCTGGCGAGATTCGAACGCGATCACCCACTCTCGCGCCTCGGCGTCTGCTTGCAGCAGTGCACAGCCGATGACAATGTCCAAAGCGTCACAGACGTCACTCAAAGACGATCAGGGTTTGACAATGTCATTATTGGTGCATGAAGGAGGCTATCTTTGAACACGTCAAAAGCCTCTCGATGTTCAGTGTCCCATCACAATTCCTTATCTATCGTAAAGAGAATCGACAATGGCCGTGTCATTTCTGCATATTTCTCGCTGTACTTGTGCAAGTAGTTGGCGAGACCAAGGCACTCGCGCAGGTCCTTTTGGTTCTTTGGAACCGGCCAGTCCACAATGTTCCTGATCTTAGCGGTATCCGCTCGAAGGCCACGCTTCCCAATAAAGCACTCTACGAAGGGATTTTTTTCGCGCCGAAGATGGACTTATCTGCATTAACATACAGCTTATTCGTGAGCATGCACTTGAGCACCGCTCCGAATTGGACGATGCAATTATTTTCATCCGTCATCCAGTACTCCGCACGACTTTGGACGAAGATGTTGTCGAATATGTTTGTGCATATGCCCGGTGGGGTCTATACAGATGCATCGCAGGACGATTAAATGTTGCTGGTGCATTTGACAGTTTTTGGGACACCACTAGCTACTCCAGAAGCATGCTAGTCGGTGTGATCACCGCTGGCTACGGAATACCACTCGCTGCCATGAGCAATTGGTAATAACCATCCTCAAAGTCGAGTGCACTGTACTTTGTACATCCAACCATGTTGTTCTGGATAACATCCTTTTGAGAAATCGGCGTTTAAGCGGCAATGGTGTCAGCGTTGAGCTTTTTGTAAGCGTGAACGATACGCCACTTGCCGTTTGGTTGCCGGACACAAAACGTGGGTTTCAAATGGGGATGCTTGCTCTCACGCACCATATCTGACTCGTGCTTTGCACGAAAAACGGCATCAATGACGCCACAGTGCTCCTTGGGCAGGAGCCATTGGCGTGTTACACAGTATTTGCTTTCCTGGACAAGGTCGATCTCATGACGATCCAGCGGCCCGACGGCGGGCGTTTGGAGACGACGTCTGGAAATTCTCTCATCCAAGGATAGTTTGGATCCGAAGGATTCTTCAGGATCGAGATTTCGCTCCGTGCGTTCAGTACCCTCTTAGTGTCCTCAAGGACAGCTTCATTCAGAAGCGACGACAAGTTAATCTTCTTGTTCGGTCGTATAATGACCGAATCGGCTAAGTCGCCTGCCTACAAGGCACCGCCGAGCACTTCGAGGGACATCTCGTCCAGCTAAAGAAGAGCATCCTCCGCCGGAAAAGCCTTGAGGCTAGCCACGCCATCTTCCTCCCTCGTCCTACCGCTGACGAGGGTGTACAACTATACGCTATCGTATACGGTAAACATACCCTGGGCCAGGTTCGACGTCCGACGTCTTGCAGATAGCATACGGCGTCGCCATCGCCTCTACAAGGATTGTACGTCTTGGCGAGACCAGTGGGATCACGCACTCAGCCTCATCCAGCGTTAGCCCCACTAACTGCTCAACCGGAGACCTGATGATATTCACAACATTCAGCGAACAGCTGCTGGCTTCGCAGCCTTCGTTCACTGGGAAAAGTGTCGCTCCACACGCATCTGAAGGGCCTTGCCAAAGATGTTCCGGACCTAGTCCGGCCATGCCACTCTTGGCATGCAGCAATTGCATTGATACTTGATCAGTGCCCTGCCACTCCACATTCAGCCCACGAGCCATGCTCGGGACTCCTGTTCGATACACCTTCAGTGTTTGAAAACTCAGATACTTCAATATCCAGCACATTAACCGTCCTGGTTTGGTGCCCGCGGCAATAGCTCTTCTGCTTCCTGGCAGAAGTGAGATAATGATTCACCAAAGCTTCACCAAGAGACGTGCGCGTAGCATTAAAGATCTACGACCTCAATTCGATCTATCACTCACGGTGTTCCGACCACGAATCCAAGTCAAAGACTAGGCAGCGTTCCACGCTATTAAGGCCAAGAAACTTGACACGGAGGTCCATAGGACCCTCGGCACCGTAACACATATCCACACATGTCCCCGTTGCTGAGCGAACACTGACGATGTCACTCAGCCGTGCTTTCAGCGCCTCAACAGACATATGACTTCCTTCCACCGTAGAGCGTCAAGCATAACTGCCTGACGCCCCGGAGTCGATTAGGATTTTCAATGGCTTCTCAAAGCCCTCCACAGTCGCTTTCACGACCAGCAATCCCGCTTGACGCACCTTACACCCGTCCGAAGGTGACGGGTGTCTCCACAGACATAACGCCGTCGGGCGCTCGAACGCTGCTCGGCATCTCAGAGATCTGTCTCCTTTTTCTCAGCATAGCTGAGATCCATCGGCTGAGGCCCGCTTGACGAGCTGCTAGAGTGTGCTGTCCAGCCAATTCGTGCCGACTTAGAGTAAAATTTGGCATTTAGTTCTACATTCACTGCTTTTCAAAAGAAGACCGATGCACGCGAAAGACTTTCATTCTAGCCACACCAGTGCGAAGGCCCTTCGGAAAGTCGGTCATTGTGACCGTTTGGGGAGAGGATCGGCTGCCATATCGGCAATGAGAGAATGCAACACTCTGACAAAGTCCACCAATTCTTTCTTGTCCTGTCGGGGCGTCACGGAAACGGGATCGCACGCGATATGCCTGGTTACACCAAGAACACTCGTAAAAGCTGCAGCTTCAGCTCCGTCCAGAAGGGAGACGCTGCTTTGACCGAAGTGCCGCACATCAGTGCCTTACTTGCGCTCGACCCCCGAGCTGAAGACAGCTAGCGTCACGCGTTGTTGCTCGGTCTAGAGCATGCGGACGCCATGGCTATCTCGACTCTCTCGACCAGAGCCTTATCTACATCCTTGTCCTCGAAGGTCTTAACGATCGCCATGAGCGGCCTGGGTCGAAAGGAGTCATTCGTCGCCGATGGTGGCGTCATGTAAGCAGTCGATGCTGACAACTTCTGCCCTAGGTGGTCCAGCAGAGCATTTTCATAGTTCGGAAACGCCTATAGGCGCGCGCTGACCGATTCAGGTCCTTGCGAAGCGAGGTGCCGCAAGTTCCCAAGGCCAAGCTGAGACATCTACTATTTAAGCCCGCTGGTGAAAGTAGGAAAACTGCTCCATCCTCACGGAAGGTCAGTCGGAGCGACTCAGGTGTAGATTGACTACAAGTGCTACCAAGTGTTGCGGTACTGCGTCGGTGACCTGCGTTTTACACTTAGAGCCAGAACTAGTGTGGCAGATCTCAATTCGCTTACTTCAATCGTAACCACAACCTTAACCCAGACAAACAAACTCTTCCACTTAATATGTGAACTGTATTTCTTTGTTTACTTGCGGCAAAGCCGCTTATATCTAAAGCATTAGGTTCTTTTGATTAAATAGTAGAGCTATAACTACCGCCAGTCCAGCCACGTACTGAGATCTTGTTAAGGTTAAGCCTCACCATTGTGTGATAACACAATCTTGTGTAACCCACCCCTTCATACCAGGGTACGTGTAACGAAACAGTCTCGTAATACTTTGTTTCATGTCACCCATACTAGCTGGCAGGTCATGATAACTACTAGAGTTCTCGTGGTGAATGACTTTGGTAGCTGATGTAAAATACTTACGATGCTACTACACGATACTCACGTTCGAAACTGTTTTTATTCCACCAAATTAATCTAAAGCTTGTCATACATATCACATAAAAAATTATGTAGCTTGAAAGTCAACAGAAACAATCTTTATCAGTGATCCAATCTGCACTTTGTGCTGCATTGCTTGATTATTTAGTGATGGTATGTAGCAGGATTGGTAACAACTGACACCTTGAAAAGAACGACAAAATCAGTTTCTATATCGGCACAATTTCTGTAAGTAGTAATCATGTATATGTAGAAGCCTCAAATGTGTGATGCTAATCATGGTAATATCTCCCTCCGAACATTCTCGTTATTCGAATGGCTCTCAAGTGAAGGCACGCATTGTTTACAGTCAATCATACAAATTTAAACTAGAAGTATTCCCTTAGCATTTTCAACAGAGCATCATCATAATGTACAGAGGATTATTCTAGAAGACAGGCTAAACTTGGTTGCTTTTATAATAAGGGTCCAACATCAGTGTGATTGATGTCACAGACTTGCGGCCAGTTATGCTTCTACATTACACTCGTTTGATCAGCTACAGATTTATATAGTATTTTCAAGCAAATACAACTAACTGGTAATCGCGTCTTATCCAATGCGCAGCCGCCAACGCCATCGGTTGTTCGCGATACTAGCGTATGTTTTGTGGCTCCCGAGCAGCATCACTACGTCGCGATGAATGGTGTTTTTACTCTCAATTTCCGATCTCGAAAATTTAATCAGCCAGTCAGTAGGGAGACATCATCTATGATCGCAAACATTTCGACAAAAAACGGCTCATGCAGCATTCTTTGTTCTTGTAGATCAAACTTTTCAGGATCAGGATTAGAAAATCGTTCCCACTACTGCTCATTATTCTGCATACTTTATATGTTTTCCACTCTCCATTCTTTCGAGTTCTTTGACACGGAATCGCGTACTTTATCTTTTCATGTGATTTGCACGAACAAGCGAATGAGAGTTACTCGTTTAATTTGTCAATCAAACATCTGATGCACTTTATGCCACTATAGTATGTGGTGTTAGCCTTACAAATATTGTACAGCGCGTTTCAACTGTATATCACTAGAACTGGACGTTTTCAATCTACAATATATAAGCGACTGTGAGTTGACTATTTCTGCTTGAAGCCACAAGGAAGTTTTGATGCGTTTGTACTCGTGCTTTTCCCTATTCGTATTTAAGCTCTACACTAGCATTGCTCCAAGTGTGGAGGCGTACCAATTAAAAAACTTTGGTATCGAACCAGTCTCTGAACCTATCGCATTTGCTGCAAACCAGAGCGAGGATGACCCAGAAGTAGCTGGACAATCTCAAGACAACGAGGGAAAAGGCACAATCGCATTTAATAGCGTCACAAACGAAGAGAGAGATGGCACTAATTTGATATTGAAGTTAAAAGCCGTATCTCCGTTATCAGGTGAAAGTCAAACAGGTGAAAGTTTGATGCTCGAAAAATTACTGGCAAAGCGATCAGCGGAGAGTAGTGCCTTTTAAGACAGCAAGATATTTCATACAAACAGCTTTTTACGGTCCAAGACAGCGGCAAAAAAGAAAGCTGTGGTAATGAAGCAAGCAGAGGTGAATACGGCGCTTGCGTCTTTGCTTGCGCATGTCGGACCAGGTGTTACTGGAATTAAAATGTTTGAGCCTGTAGAGATTTTTAGCAAGTTGCGCTTCACACACGCAGACCTCAAAGGTGATCTGATTGTTGCTTGGCTTAAGTACTTCTTTAGGCACAAAATCGAAGGTTCTCAGTCCGGCAAAAATGATCCCATTCTTGAGCTAGATGCTCAGTATGAAGCTTTTGATTTGCTCATGAGCATTGGTGGGACGGAAGTGGAAGACCTGACTCGCTTGTTTAAAAGGATACCATCTGACACGAAGTATAAGATTCCTTTGTTTAAAAAAGCAACATCCGAATCTGACACGAGGTACAAGGCCTTCGTTGAGAGTATGCAAGATCTGGCTAAACGAGAGCGCCAATCGAGTGATTTTCTTACTCGAAAAGGCTCGAAAACCCCTAAGGATTTTTACAAGGAGTTGAATATTGATCCTCCTGAAGCAAATGTCGCTTTTTGTCAGTGGCTTAGATACGGCGAGCGTTACGAACGGGATTTAAATCTCAACAAGCACACCGATGGGGGCGAGGATGTCTATGGTTCAATGGCGAATGAACTGTTGAATGGTGATCGTTACGAAGAAATGGCGCAGCTAATCGAATCACTCAGTAACGCGCCGAAATTTCAGGGGGTGGCACATAATATCGGGAGAGCTATGCGAAGACAAGAAGCCAGCAGTATGCTTGAGAGTGGCGATACACCAGAAAGCGCTTATTATCGTTTGTTTAAAACTGGATTGCCCCCTGCTGAAAACACGATCAACTTTCTTCTGCTGCTTGAATTTGTCAAAGCGTATAAATCCAAGAACAACTATATAACAAATGACCTCGTTGAATTTTTAACCCGGGGGCACGAAGGCTTCCTGTTGTATTATGGTTCTGTGTTTGAGAAGCTTGAAAACTCCACGGATTTCAAGGAAATTGTCGATGACGCTCTGAAAACGATTTTTGAGGAGATATCAGAGCAGAAGATCAGATTATTGGATTATGTAAAGTGGTACAAAGCAAGCATCCAGGATCTATTGGATTTAATAAGATTACGTGGCGAAAAAGCAAGCGCAGATGCCGATTATGGATTCAACTTCGACTTGATATAATAAAAATCGACTAGTCTCGTTTCGACCACTTCCAGGAGAGTCAAATCAACTTGGTAAGGATTTGCGTGATTATTTTACTGATTTTTGTTTGTCCATAGAGATTCTGCTGTAGCGGATTTTCATGCTCAATTGTTTCACTGAGCTGTTAGGTCATTGATCAGCAAAAGTCATTTAGTCATTTGATCAATTTTGTTGTATCTTTCTGGTTAATCTTCACTTCGTAGTTGGCCAAGAATACTTTAATATATTGGCTCATTTTGAAATAGATATAAATATATCGATAATTACATGTCACTTTCATATTTCTCGAGATAATAGATATACTATTTTTGTAAAGATTCTGAGTGATTGCAGCAAAAATAAGACCAAAAACACGGGCTCTAGATGTGTTGTCAGAGTGTAGAGACATCTTGACAAGCACCACTCGAGCAGATGTTCACCACAGATGTTATTATATCCAAAAACTCGTAGGTTTGCTCAACCTGCTGTTTTG
>NW_020187732.1:2070864-2072011 GCF_900000015.1 Plasmopara halstedii | reverse complement strand
TATCACAGAGGCAACAACATGCGGTCAAAACAAAAAACTAAGCTGGCTGCTTAACTTCTTAAATGCTGCGCAAGACTTTCGTCAAAGACATCTAGATTCTAAGCGTTCCTTGAAACGCTGTGGAATTTGCGATCGCAAATTTAATGTTCTGACCAGCGTGGCGTCGTGCGATCTGTGTCTCATTAATGTCTGTTCACGGTGTCGTGTCAGTCATGACCTCGGTATGATCAGACGCAATTATTCATCACATAGCATCACTCAAAGCAAGATCGGAAGCGAAAACCAATATGTTAATGGTCAAGTTCAGTGTCTACCGGCCACATTATGTAAGAACTGCAAGATGAACGCTAGTCATATGGATGCTCGTAACATGGCGCGTCGGGACGTAGAAGCGGGATATAGTCTGAATGAAACAATGTCGACTAAAGAAGAAAGTATTTTGACCATGGATCAACGGACTAAGCCAACGTCATCATCGTCCAAAGCTGAAAATATCGATTTCGGAAAATATATTGGGACTCTGGGTACCACCGATAACGTAAATGTTCGAAGATGTGATCGATTCGTAGAGCTTGGAGCAACCGGTACTAATGTTTCAAGAAGCTGTTCGGCAGTACAGCTCATTGACACTGTGAAACCTGAAGCGATGGCATGTAGGATAGAAAAGAGTTCGACAACTATTTTGGAAACATCAAACGGTTTCGATCTCGAGTCATCCTTTGCCTCGACAATTCCATCTCAACAAGATCGGGACAGCAATTTCGATGAGTCGTGTTTTGAAGTGACTACGTATCGATCTCGACTACAACATCAACCACAGTATGCAAGTGAAGATCCAGTGTATGTGGATTGCTCCCAAGCAGATTTGATTCGGAGAATGCAACAATTGCAGATGAAATCAGAATCTGTGTACCAGTTTACGAGTCAAATGAACGCTAATACGCAATATCGATATCAACAAGCTATGCCTTTTGATTGCAGGTCTTCTTCCATCTCGGAGCTTGATTAGATCAAACTTTCTAGACATGTGCTTAAAATATGATGTTTGGTATAGTATAAATATGAATTTGATGTCATTAAAATCTTTGGTTGTTTATCTCACCATACACATACACAAGAACACAGTATTGAAGTATGATAAGTATAT
>NW_020187732.1:2070717-2070854 GCF_900000015.1 Plasmopara halstedii | reverse complement strand
TATCAAAAGCCTCCTACGAATTAGGGCTGTCTAAAGGACTACGATTGCATCCGGTGTTGCATACGTCGCTGCTCAAGCCTTATCGCAAGGACCCCAAACGCAAGCAACAGATGAATAAGGTCATCTTAGCGGATGGA
>NW_020187732.1:2035485-2070406 GCF_900000015.1 Plasmopara halstedii | reverse complement strand
CAATACTGGAACTCAAAGAAGAAGACGAAGCTGTCTTCAAAGTAGTGGGCTTTTCTTCAAAAGGAGGTCATGTGACAAGGTCGCCAACTGCTTGCCGTAAAGCAGAAGACGATCACGCCAAATTTTGCATAAGATCAATTTTTACATGTCTTATCTCAATCCTACATTCCTATTGGACAATATTACCATGCTGGAATAATCAACAACATCATACGGTTGATGTTGGAGCGTCACATCGACGTTGGCAATTGCTCATTGGTTGAAAGTCTACGGATAAGGCAATTATTCGGTTCCGCAGCCGACGGTACGACAAGGAATCAAGTGACAGCCGGAATATTCAAGTTACGTGTAGGAAAGGTAGATTTTCATTGGTTTAGAAAGATAGGATAGGATTTGAGATAGATAGGATTTGAGATAGATAGGATTCAGGATGGGACCTGGATACGTGGTGCGTGTCTAGGTCGCCAAGGACGAGTGGCTAGTAAAGCCAGCGTCCCGATAAACTGAACGATCAATCAACTACTACTCTTTTCCCTCTAAGCCAGCAGGCCCTCCTCTCCAAAAGCCTCCGCCACCGCTCACCTTGCGATCCCGACTTCGCCTTCCTCCGCCAACGTTTCCTCGCCTGCGCTACGTGACAGTAGCACATGTAGTCAATCTTACGACTAAGATTGTATCTTCTGCGAGGATGGAACACAAATTGTTTAACTTTCCTGGCTCAAGTCAACGAGGCACGCTGTAGCATCGAGTGGTGTCACTATATTGCTGATGTTCGATGTGCCACAACTTATCAGTGTATCCTTTGTAGTTTTGGTTATGAATACTTGTGTTTGCAACGCTGAGCTAGGCCGCAGATTGGCTCAGTTGAAAGTTTGTCTATGTTATAGCTTGTAGACGCTATGACTTCTCAATTGTACCCAGCTAATAATGCTCATTTACAGTATCAACTGTAATATACAATCTGGTGATACTTAGAGAAAAGAAGTGGTGGGTACATCACCTTGAACGTGACTCCGGCTGGGGAGCATTGGTGAACCCCAAACACCGATTCCAAACTTTCACCGCTGTGGGACTAGAACCCTCACTCAACCGATTAGAGCCAACACACCAAACCACTGATTCAGATTGTGTCAAAATTTGAGGTGTAAAGTCCAATACTTGTGGGCAAATTTATAGGGGGAACTCACGGAACTCACTCAAAAGCACCGGGTGTGTAGAGCTTCGACGCATCAATTCACCTTTGACACTTCTACATTACGGATGAACTTGATCATGCGCATCCAAAGGTAGTCACATATGATGGAATCGACACCCTCCTCGCGTACGAGGACGTTCTAGTCCCCACATCACGATCATTGCATAGCAATGTGCCTTCATTTTGCGCTTGTATCCACCCACGATGTATGCTGTCAGTAACAGCACGCGTATTCTGTCTTCGTTGGGTAGGACTCGTCTCGTTATGGCTGTAGGACCTGCTCCATTCGGTCGTAACGGTTTACACGCAACTTTTTCAGGGTTGACCTCAGCGTCGCACTTGATGATACCCTTGGCCAAAATATCATGTATTCACTGGTCTTGAGAAACCCGTCTCAAAGCTAATATTCACAGGCAGCGCTTCTTCACGGTACTTGGACCATTTCGCTGGGGGCTTAGCGCTTTGCTCGTGGTACCCAAGAAGCTCAAGCGCTGTCTGGAGAGTACAAGTTGTCTTCGTTATCGGCGATGGCTGTGTATGTGCGGGGGTTGCGGCTGACAAATTCTTGGTACGAAATCTCCCGTCCAGGGTAACGGTTGTCAAGAACATCGATCAAGTATGCATTGCCATCTTCGATCAACGGGTCTCAGGGTAGCCAGATCGAAGCAGAACCGGCAATCAATGTCACATGGTGCTCGAGACCACCCGACAGTTGTCGATGCTCCAACTTCCACGCTGGATCACTCTCGTCGGATCCTCTTGATTGGACATTGGGTCGAGTTGCTCGGTGGTGCGCTTTTGGATGTAGCCGCAGACCGTTGTTGTCTTGTTCGAGTCGTCTGGCTTAGGAGGGGAGGCAGCAGCATGCTCTCCATTGTCGTCACAGTCGTGTATGTCGTCATTGTTCCTACCAGTTGTGTAGCCGCCGCGGGAAGGAGTAGGTGGCCCAGCGACCTGCACCGGTCAGTCACCTCTTCCCCTATTGGACTGCTACCAAGTTCTTGCCACTCTCACCCTCAAAATAAATGTCCCATTATTGTATCAGCAACTGGTTTCTGCCCAAACGGGGTGACAGGTTTTCGACCGTGTCCATGAGACTGGAAACGGGGACACCCGTTAACGCAGAGCACATCTGGTTCCGGCTCGCCTTCACGTCAACGAGCATAATGGTGATCGGCCGGTAATTGCCTTATACAGCGCGCGAGCCTTGCTGATGCATCATCACGACAGCCGACCTGAGTTGAGACGCAAGCAGCTCACCACGACAGAGCCGATCGTTGAAAAAAATCGCGAGACACTTGCTAAAGACGTCTGTAGCCCCTTGGTAGAACCTTGCGGTCAAGTCGTTCATGCCTGGTGCTGACGATGCTTACACGTGCCGGATAGCGCCTGCCAAGATTGTGCATCGAGCTACAATTGATCGGATTCCGAGACAAGCGCATGATCGAGTCCAGAGGCTTACGCTGCATGTCTTTGTCTGGTGGTGTAACTCTTTCTGAGGGGCTGTTTTGGTCACCGATCTCTGAAACCCAGTTGTACACGAAGAGGAGCAAGATCTCGCATCGGTTTGTTTGGACAATTTTATCTTGTGTCTCAACTTCTTCAATCCAGATCTTGCGTAAGCTTTAGTTACATCCAGGGGACGGAAAAGTGCGTCGTCAAGCGCACAACGTTGATTGCTTGGAAGTCGAACGCAGTGTCTTGATGTTACTGGCTCGTTCGCCAGACCGTCTTTTTGTAATGGCGCATGACTTCGTTGAAGAACTCGCGGTCGTCTTTGTGCGACGAGAGTCGATGCCGAGTAGCAGTTTGATCCAGCACGATTCGGGCATCTTCGGTAGCTTGTTTGTTTATAGCTTTTTCTGCATATCTTGCAGTTGTTTTTTTGATGCGCACTTTCCATGCCTCCCAGACTTTTCCTGGTTTGCGGGCGAGACGGAGTCTATCACGCATCAGCTCAAATTCTTTCTCGAATGCCGAGACAACCTCGGGTAGTCAGGTAAATCTCGGAGAAACTTCCAGTAGCCATGATCGCTGGTCTGTGGCCCGCGAGGTGCGCATCGGCAAGTATTTGGACGAGCCGTAGTAGCGGTTGCAGAACGTTTCAGACATTAGCACGTAGTCCAATCAATTCTTCTGTGGATGCAGACCAGTGAGCACGCGCTTCTTGTCATGATGTATCCACCATGTATCAACAACACCAAGCCTCGCTGTTCACTCGAGCAGGCTGGATCGACTCGTCGATTAACAGTGTGTTCGGGTCATTGACAAAAAGCTCGTGTGTAAAAGCTCGGGTCGGCATGGAAGTTCAGCGTCGAGAGGTGTTGCGCGTCCCCGAACTCGTTTTCTTAGATGCAAGACGCCGAGTGTTTTACGATAAGATGTTCAATGAAGTGGTGTCCGTTTTTCTTGATACCGTTTATATTGGCAGTCAAGAGACTGACGCCGTTTCAGGCGTCTCTTCTCTCGTGCTAGGAAGAGAGGATTTAGCAGCAAGTCGCCAAGGCGCTCGCCACTGTCGTCACCGATCGATCGTAAGCAACGCAGGTCTTTAGCACCGACGTTTCTTCAGGGTAGTAAGCGCTCGTAGAGCGTCCAAGTCATCAAGCAGGTAGTACTTTGCACCACTGCGTCATGCAGTGTGAACCTATGTCTGACCTCACCAACATGAGCAGCGTGTTCGGGTGCAAGAGGTGTGTGTGGTGCGCCGGGATCCACTCGACCGGCCGACCTGTGAAGTACTGGATCCAGTGGTCGTTCTTGAAGAGCATGAGAGCGATAGTTATCAAAGTCATCTCAAGCATGCCACGGGCCTTCGACGCCCGCGACAGCTCTGTGATCGCGCCGGATTGAGTCAACCACGTGCTGCAAGCTTCGAAAATGTCCGCGCACGTCGACGGTACCTGAAACGGGGCGACACGTACCCTGGTATGAAAGGGTGGGTCACACAAACTGGTGTGACCGAGCAAAGGTGTGGATTACACAAGTCGGTGAAATCACACAATGGTGTGGCACTACGTGGCGGGACTGCCATTAGTTACGCATATCAATTAGGTTTTACTATTTGATAAGAAAAATCTAAGCTTTTAGATATAGGCGGCTCTGACGCAAATAAAACAAATAAATACAGTTTTAATGCCGAGCACAAAAGTACATTTGTCTTCGATTGGGGTCTGGGGTACTGTTGAAGGTAGCGGATTGCGATCCGCTACACTCGTACTGGTTCTTGTATAGAACGTAAGGTCGGTGGCCTTAGTAAGCTTCCTCTAAGCAAAGAGCTACAGCAGCCTGCTGCACTTGGTAGCACTAGTAGTCAATCTTCGCCGGAGTCGTTACGACCTATCCTCTGTGAGGATGGAACAATTTTCTTTTTTGCCCCAGGTCATGCAGGAGAGCTTAAAAAGCTGATGTCCTTGCTTGGCCCCGAGGTCGTGCAACATCTTGCTTCGCAAGGACCTGAAGCCATGCGCGCGCCTAGAGGCGTTTTTGGACTATGGAAATGCTCTGCTAGAGCACTTAGAAAAGAAGATGCCGACGTCGACCGCGTCCATGACGCCACCGTCGACGATGGATGACTCCTCCCGACACAGGTGAGCGTTAAGACCTATGAGGGTAAGGATGGAGAGAATTTCCTTCTCTGGATAAGATAGGCCGAGATAGCTATGGCGTTCGCCGTGCCCAGAATGATCAACAGCGCGTGGCGCTAGCTATCTCCAAGCTTGGAGGCCGAGCGCGCGAATGGGCACTGACGTGCGGTACTTAGTTGAAACGGCGTTTTTCACCTAGACGAAGTGAAAGCTGCAGCTGTTGCGAGTGTTCGCGCCGCCTAGCCAGGCATATTGCGTGCGATCGCGTTATCTTGCCGTCCGACAGGGCAAGAATGAGTTGATGGACTTTGTCCAAGAGTTAAGAATACTAAAACCGATCCTCTTCCCAAGGCGGTCACAGTGGCCGTCTTTATGGGCTCCGCACTGGCGTGACCGGAACGGAAGTCTTCCGTGCATCCGTCTTTTCTTAATAAGCACTGATGTGGTATTGACTGCCATATTCAACCTTACGTTGGCACAACTTGGTTGAAATGCACACCCTAGAGCTCGTCAAGCGAGCCTGAGCCAATGGATCCTAGCTATGCTAAGAAAGAGGAGGGAAAGCTCCGAGCTGCCGAGCAGCGTTTAAACACCCGATGATGTGTTGTATGTGGAAATACCCGTCACCTTGGAACTGGTTGTTTCCTCCGCATGGCTCATCAGACCGACGTCCCGCTTTTGGTTTGTCGCGGGGAAACGACAACACCGAGTAAGCGCGGGGCGCCCTACTGGGGGAGAACTGAGTTGTGTTCAGCCCAAAAGAGAAAGGAACAGCAGGGCCCATCCCCGAAATGCTCTGTGCTCTTGAACACGAGAAAGTGTATGCAAGCCGGGCTTGCTGATCGTGGAAGCGACCGTGAAGAAATTCGAGAAGCCATAGAGGATTTTTATTGATTCCGGGGCGTTCGGCAATTATGCTCGACGCTCCAAGATCGAAGGAGGTTAGTGGTAAGCTGAGGCGCTGAAAGCACGGTTAAGTGGTTGAGTGACACCGCCTTTGTTTGCTTAGCGACGGGGACTTGTGTCACTGTGCCGGGTCCCTCCCTGTGGATCTCGGGGGTCAAGTTACTTGACTTAAATAGCGTGGAACGCTGATTAGTCTGAGACTTGAATTCAAGGTATGACCTCATCCTTGGTATGACATGGTTGGAAAATCATAAGCCATTAAATGATTGAGGTCGAATACCTTGGGCACTACGCGCATGTCTCCTGGTGGAGCTTTGTAGAGTCTTGAACCCACCTCAACTAGAAAGCAGAAGCGCTATTGGCGCGGCACTGAGCCGGGATGTTTAATGTGCTGGATATCGAAGTCGAACACCAAAGGTGTATCGGACAAAAGTCCCGAGCATGGCTCGCGGGCTGAACGTGGAGTGGCACGTAGCCAACTGAGCACTACTCAAGTATCAAAGCAGTTGCTGCATGCCAACAGTATCAAAATCGGCCAAGGGCCGAGAGATTGAGGGCGAGGCGCCAGTGGTGTACATGGAACGGCACGTAATCCACTGAAGACTGCTCTCGTTTTGAAGCAGTCAATGCATGTTAAGAGTGACATGGTCGGACGAGATCCGAGGCATCTCGGGCAAGGCCCATCTGATGCGTGTGGAGTGGCACGTTATCCACTGGACGAAGACTGCGAAAACTGCAGCTTTTCGTCGGGTGTTGTTAATCATATCAAGGCTCCGATGGAGCAGGGAGTGAAGACACTGGATGACGCTGAGTGCGTGTTCCGACTGGTCTCGACGTGACGTAAACCTCTATAGAGGAGACGGCGATGCCGCATGATATCTGTAAGACGCAGGGCGGCGACCCTAACCCAGGGTGTATCTATCTTAGACGAAAGCGCACAGCTATACACCTTTGTCAACGGTATGACGGGAGAGAGAAACGGCGATGTCGCCCCTCGAGGCTTTTATCCACGGTGGATGCTTTTTTTCAGCTGGAAAATATGTCCTTTGAAGAGGTTGGCAGTGCCTTGAAGGCAGGCAGTTTAGCCGAGGTGGTCAATATGCGACCGAACGGAGATTAAGCCGTCGTCGCTTCTTGATGAAGCTGTTCTGGAGTACACCAAGAGGGTGCTGATTGCACGAAGTAGATCGTCGATACTAAAGAATCCCTCTAATCCGTACTATCCATTGGTAAAGGAATTTCAAGACGTTGTCTCCAAACCCTGCCCGGACCGTGGTGTGCGTCATGAGATCAACCTGGTTCCGGGAACCAAATACCACGTAACACGCCAATAGCCCCTGCTTAAGAAACAGTGTGGCCTTTACCGTGCATAGTACGGTGCAGGAATGGTGCATGAGAATAAATCTCCCCATTTTACGCCCACGTTTTGTGCCCGAAAGCCGAGCGGTATGTGGCGTATCGTTCACGCTTAGAATGAGCTAAACGCTGCCGCCATTTCGGCACAGACGCCGAATCCTAGAAAGGATGCTCTCCTGAACGATATGATAGGCTGTACAAAGTACAGTGGTCGATAGGTATGACCAATTGCTCATGAGAGCAAGTACGGCTTCATAATGATCCGTTTGTTTGCAAAATTGCTTTGCTCAAACTCTATTGAAATTCTCGTTAAAATTAAATTTATTCAGCCCGCATTATATCAGCCGTCTTAGTTACTACAAAGATATTTTTGCGTCAGCAAGGTGAGGTATGACATAAGCGCTAACCCATCGATCAATAGATCCATGCAACTTCTAAAAAGTTGGTGGAGCTCCACTACAATCCAAATGTAGGTGATTTTGCGTCTAAATGGCAGATTGTTTTGTCCTGTTGTACAATTTTCTTTTGTCTGGTACCTTCTGCTTCTTCGAAACGATCTCTGGCGGTTTGCTGCAGCATTTGTAGAGTCCTTAAAAGCTACAGGTGGGGGGTTTTCTAAGCGATGTATGCCGGATAGCATACAGAGATTTATCACAACGGTAACGCCAGCTAAAACTACTGATGAATGCTGTCTTTCAACCGTTGCAGTGGTTCACTGCCCGATAAATGCGTCTTGGGGAACGAAAGATTCTTCCCGCTCGGCAGGAGATACTTGAGAATTGGTCTGAAGATTCAACCCCCGCTTACCCACGAGCCTTGCAAAATATGGCGCCCAATTAAACTCTTCAATAAAGCTGTCTGCTTTAAAATCATAACTCCAAAGTATGGTTTAGCTACACGCTTATCTTGAGTGATATTCCGCCTACAGCGGTGCGTTCTCCGAGCGGGATACTCTGGGAGTGGCTGGTGATGCCCCAAGGGCTGTCAAATGCATCAGCAACATCTAATCATCTTATAACGCAGTTGTTCAGGCCCCACCAGGCGTATGCACATATATACTTCGACAATATCTTCGATCCTCATTCATGCGGGGCACGGGAGGACAGATGAGAAAAACCTCATCATCCATTTGAGAGCGGCGCTCGAGTGCATACGTACGAATAAGCTGTATGCCAATGCCGATAAGTACATCTTCGGCGCTGAAAAAAATCCCTCTGTAAGGTGCTTCATTAGGAAGCGTAGCCTTCCAGCGTATCTCGCTAAGGTCAAGACTACTGTGGACTGACCGGTTTAAAAAAAATTAAAGGACTTGCGCAAGTGGCTTGGCCTCACCAACTACCTCCAAAGTATAGCGCGGTTTATGCGTAAATGGCACGGCCATTGTTGAATCTCCATAAGTAGGATGCGGAATGGTGTTGCGACACCGAGCATCGGTGGGCTTTTGACAAAATCAAGAACAGCCTCCTTCATGAACCAATACTGGCATTGCCAGATCCCTATCGTCCTGTTATTGTCGTCTCTGACGCTTCGGACTTTGCCATCGGCTGTGCATTGCTGCAAGCAGACACCGAGGGGCGAGATCGGGTGATCGCGTTCGAATCTCGTCTGCTTAAGGCTGCTAAGAAGAACTACCCAATCCACGGCAAGAAATTACTTGCGACAAAGTATACACTTGTCAAGTTAAGGGTGCACCTGCTTGGCTCAAGGCCGTTTCTGATCTACACAGATCATGCGTCACTACGCACTGCGACTCAGCGCCTCACCTCTCGCAAAGGATGGCCAGGTAGCTCTCCTTATTTGCAGAATATAACTTTGAGGTGAAGTAAAGACCATGAAAGCAGAATGTTTTGGCTGATGCGCTGCCACGCAGACCGGATTATAAGCTTGCTCCTATCACGACGGTAAGTAATTTGTGATGGATTTGATCCGCGCCGCATACGCAGGTGATGGTATGTGTGTAGCGCTGCTACAGGCTCTCGGGAGCAAGGGGTTTGGAAACTCGGACATGAAGTTGTCGGCGCGATTGCGCATACGTTACACCGATACTCGTTGAATTACGGTTTGCAGTATTATAGCTCCGATTCAGCGGATACGCCACGAATTGTGGTTCCTCATGTTGAGGATTTAAAGTATCGTTTTTTCTATGAGGCCCACAACACCCTACTTAGTGGTCTTCTTGGTCATGAGACGACGTACAGCTTGGTGAGCTGCCACTATTGGTGGCCCAAGCTGTACAAGTGGGCGAGCACATATGTATGCACGTGTGAGACGTGGCAGAGGGTGAAGCCTCTCCAAATGCGGCTGAGCCGCTGGCCAGTTTACCGGTATCCTCTGGGTGTTGGCAATTCATGAGTATGGAGTTTGTGTTTGGCCTGCTGAATGACTCGGCAGGTAACACGGGTGTAGTGGTCTTTGCGGATCATTTGAGCAAGATGGCTCATCTTGCGGCAGTGCCGGACATCATCAACGGAATGGGTACAGCGATGCTGTTTGTCGATCGTGTTTTTCGGCAGCATAGACTCCCGATCAATTGTCTTTGATAGAAACTCGCGCCTCACTGGGAAGTTTTGGCCGACAATCTTCGGGGTGCTGGGCACCAAGTTGACGACCATTAAAGCCAATGCAGCACCACACCGCGACAGATTACTTTATGCTGAGTGGACTGGCGTAGCATTGTTACTTGAATAGTCGATGGCAAAATGCAAAGTTAATATGTTCAGGTTTTCAATTCACATATTGTTACTGCTCTAAGCCTACCGCTCTTTCTCAAATCTTATTTGAGGCTCGCTTTGAAAAATATCTGCCGGTTGGAGCGTGCCACGTCGCCGTCCATCCGAACTTGGGCCCTGCTTATCCGAGCTTAAACATTGCAATAAGCTGAGACGTCATCTCTAAATGTATCATACTTATGATACGCAGACAAAGTTTTCCTATTTTAAATGATGCCCACCGTTTACCTTTGAGAGTTTGAGTGTGTTCTTGGCAGGACTCCTACTCGACTCGATAGCTTCTGTACTCTGAATTTTAAGTCGGCCACGAGGCGATACAAACTGCACAGCAAAAATTGTCTTTTTCATGATGTCAGTCAGCATGCCTTACATTGGTCAATACTACAACACCACTTAGCCCTCTTCAACATTTTCGCGCTTGAAGTGATACCATATATCAGTATGCTTGGTACGCCCGTGAAACTCGGGATTTTTGGCCAATTTAATTGAGTATTGGCTGCTCAACGTTCTTGATGGACTTATCATCAGCAACTTCTTTAAGCAGAACACCTGATGCCAAACTGCCCCGACAAAGCTGTGTATTCCGCTTTAGTAGTTGAATGCAAACGCCCACTGCTTCATGGTTCACCAGCAAGCGCATTCGTTGTTCATGGCAAAGACATAGCACATCGTGCCTCGGCGGGATTTGATGACTCCTGCCAGCCGTCATTTGAGAAGCCTTCTATAGCTGCAGCACAGTTCCTTGAAAACAGAAGTTCAGGAGTCTAGGTTGTGCATAAATACTTCTGTATACGCTTGAGATTTTGTTAGTGCGTCGATCATGATCAGCCGCAAACTGACCCAAAGCTCCGACCGCTGTAGCGAGGTCTGGACACGTGGCTACCATCGAGTACATGATGCCGCCGACATGAGCTTGGTGCTGCACGCTCTTCATTGCGCTGCATGCTTGCAACCTCCTTCACATATGTTTCTCGTCAAATTCAGTCCAATAGCTTGAGACGGTCTCACGGGTTCACCTTCCTGCGTGTAAAACGTAGTCTTATCAATTTATAAGTTGATTTGCAGCATTGTCACTTGACCTGAATCGCATTTTTGTTAAATTTTCATTCCAAGAAAATACCTTTACTTTTCAATGTCACTAATCTTTAATCGTTTACTGAGCGCTCGCTGTGTTGATGTAAGCAAGCGTCGTCACCATCAGCAATAATCAAGTCGTCAACCTAAAGCGCCACAAAATTCGTGCTGTTATCATTGCGCTTGCTAAAAATGCATTAGACGTATTTGCTCATCGTAACACCCATCTCGACCGTAAATTTGTCAATCGTTTAGTTCCACATGCGCCACGACTGATTGGGACCTTGAAATGAGCGCTTGAGTTTGCAGACATCATAAGTCCGACTGAAGTCACCAAAGCCTTTGGCAGCTGATGTAATTGCCTCGAGAGCTCCAATAAAAATTACGCGGTCTGGCATCAAACTTGGCAGTCATGCTAAGCACAATACGAATTGACGTGAAATTGGCCACTGGCGCAAAGTATCCTCGTGGTCTTCACCGTACTTTTGAAAAAAAAACTTTGATCATAAGTCTTGCCTTGTAACACTAAATTCCGACGACTAGGCTCTCCTTCACAAAAGAGCCAGTGGCAACAAATTCCTTCTGACCCTTTAGAAAATAACAATATCCCATGTCACGTGCTTTACGAGTGAGTCGAGTTCAGAGTCGCATGTTTGCTTCCATCATCGAGTTCCGTCGCCGACTTGTACGCCGTCGACATTTCTCACGCTGAATACATGACGTATGTCGCCCCAAACCCTTTGTTGTCGTCATTAATCTTAGCCCTGACATCTCTTACTGAAGTTGTGCGTTGATACTAGGACGTATGTCTCTTGGGCCGAGAAATTTCCGTCATCCTATCTATCGACTGCTGCTTAACGCCGGTTTGAAGTCGGGCCACCTTCTGGTATATGGTCAGCTTCAATGCTTTACTCCACGTCTTCATCGGTGACACCTTTGTCTTCTTCGTCTGTAACTTCAATAGGTTTTCCTGTGCCGTCATTGTCGCGTTCGTGTCTCTTGTCAAATATATTCCCCAGAAAGTGTGCGTCGCGACTAATTAGTAACTCTGGTTGATACTTCCTGAAAGCGGTATGACCTGTGATGCTCTGACTAGTTTTAAGATAATGACACAGAACGCTTGTCCATTTTTGAGCGTTTTATTGTGGAACGTGTATGTACGTCTGGCATGCAAAGGGTCAAATTTTGGCCCAAAACAATTAATGTGATGTCCGAAACTCGTGCGGCGACTTATTACAGGTAATTGAACGTGTTGGAAACCGATTACGAAGAACATCGTATTCATCACGGCCTCACCACAGTGTACCTCAGACATCCCAGCATTTTCCATCATGAGCCGTCCGCAGCAACAAGCGTCTGATTCATGCGCTCAGCAAATCCATTAAGCTGAGGAGTATGCGGAGTGAAAACTTAAAACTTGCTCATATTGTCCGACGTGTGCCATTATCGCTACGATTTGTCTTAACTTGCCCGCAGGTCTGATTTTTAGCAAATGCAGGGAATTTCGCAACCTTGTCTTCACCTTTCGACTTGTTCTTCGTAAGGTGGACGAGTGACTTCTAGTCTAGAAAGGTGACGGAATGACGATTACTGATAGATTCGGTGTCTGCATTGGGACGCACACATCACTATGCACGAATTCTTGCAGCTCGCTATTCCGATCCGGCGAAAACGTCTGAAAAAGTACACGCATTTATTTTCCCAGTGCACACTCCGCGACTAGCTTAAGAATGTCAACGGAATCCCAGTGGCAATTCTTACACAACCGCAATACGTTGACCGTCTCCGATGTGACCAAGTCGAAGGTGCCGGAGGTTAGAATTGGTGTCCCCCCACAGCCAAAACTTTACCACATTCGCTTCTGCAATAGCGACGGGTATCATGTGAAACTTGAGCAATCCTTTTCACTCGTAAAAACCAATTTTCCATTACTCCTTTCGTTTCCACAGAACATCCATTGTTGTCAAATATTACCGGCCCGTGGTAACCCGACCAGCTCAACATGAATTGCGCGACAACTTCGAGATGTGCCACACATTTGTAAGCACATACTTACAACTCAACGCGAAGTCTTTATCAAGATGACTACGTCACCGCCGTGCCGCATTGTAGTCTACAACATGCACGTCGACCCTTGTAATTTCTCATGAACTTCTTGGTACTCGACATGTGCTGCGTCGCGCCTGAGTCGACCAGTCAGATGTCGCTTAGTTTGATATTTAACGTCACCAATTAAAAAAGTCTCTTTGGTCATTAAAATAGACAATATTAGTATTCCAAGACCGATTCCGCGCAGAGTTATTTGGACTCGCATAGAGCACTCTGCAATATAACAGCCTTGTTTGCTGCAACTATGGCACGCTTTAGTTTTTTCTCTGGTTGCCCTATACGATTGTTGTCTCTCGCCTGGCAAGGCGCGGCGCCGTCGCCGTCGCCGCCTTGCGCCACATTCTTCTATGAAGAAAACGCGACGTCATCAGGGCCCAGCTTTGCGTTTCGGGACGCGACTTCAGTGCCGTGTTATGAAAATCGTACGGAATCTTTTAGGAAGTGTGATTACCAGGTCAACCGATCTCACAGCCCCCCTACCGAACCAGCTGATCAAATAGCGTAATTAGCTTGTTGATGCTCTCCTACACACTGTCGCCTTTCGCTGTAGAACCGTCAACAAAAAAGAGCTTCGCGGACTCCTCTTTTTGAAATCTCCCTCCAGTCTTGACCAAGCATCGTACGTGCCCTTACTCGAGCATACCAGTGACAGTATCAAATTCTCGATCGCAAGACCGATGATTGCTAGTGCCTTGCAAGTCTTCCGTTTAAAAGTCGCTCGGTCCAGCGCATTACTGAATCGCTTAGCTTCACTGTCTCCGTTCACGACCTGCATCTACAGTACCATCTGCGTCGTGAACTTCCACGTATGGGAGTTCGTGCCATCGAACTGAAAAAAATGACTCGACGAGGTGAAGACGATGATAAGGGCGAAAAACGCAAAGTCTGCGCAGTTTGGGCTCGAAGCTATTGATTATATGCGCTTGAACTGAAGATGGCAAAAATGCAAATCAAAATAGTTAGGTCCTTAGTTGGCAAATTGTTCGCTACTCTAAGCCTACCGTATAATCCGTAAATCTTCTTCAAGGCTCGCTTCGTAAAAACTCCGCCAACTAAAGCGTGCCACACTGCCGTCACCTCGCATCCAAACTTGTGTATTGGTTAAATCCTAGAATTAGCTGAAACGCTATCCCTGAGTTAGCTATTTTCTTGATGTGCAGACAAAATCTTCCGGAATAAAGCGGTACCTCATGGATACCATCAAATGACCGAGACACTTACTTGGCAACACAAGTAGGTGCAAGTCCTCGTACTGCTTTCTAAAAGCCTATAAACCGCAGTACACCTACAGAGGTGCCCATCGATTCCTCGAGGGTTTCGTTAGAATCACTCAATGATATCTGAAATCATTGCCGTCGACCGCACTGCTCACAAAGAAAAACTTTGATAAATTTAACCTAAGGCGCTTGAACATTGATTTCTGAAAGCTGCACATGTGTATGTAATAGACGTCAAAGACGTTCGAGGGCTTGAAGCACATCGAAACATGAGGCAATGCCACAGCTATTGATGCTACATTATTATTATGCTACGAAAAATGGTGGTTATTAGATTGATTGACAGACGCTCTGGCGTATGGTATTCCATCGATCAAGCATTACACAAAAACATATTCGAGTTCATTCAGCTACATATGCTGCAATTGTATATATCTCACTGCTAGTATCTTTTTGACAGCTGCTTAGATCTAACAGCGCTAAATTAATATCAAATATCTCACATTCGTTGTTAATTAAAAAAAATTACTAAGCAAAAAAAACTGCTTTCTATCTTAAGTAAACACATCCACCGAATCCACTGTGTGAGTCGCTCCATCGACTTCAGCAACCATAATGCTGCCCCTCATCAGCTCACGTACGAAGCGAACGCTATCTCGGAAGATTTTCGGTATTGGAGCTCTATCCGTAGGTATGGGAACCGTGGCGTTGTACGTGGATGCACCGATGGCAGATATGGATGACGGTCACTACGACGGCGGACGGCGTCGCGAGATTTTTCCGGAATGGCTTCACGACATTGCGCGCGTTCCTTTGTTTGGTGTCGTAACGTTAGGCTCTAAAATCTGCCTGCAGCTATTGAATTGTACGAAGGTAGAGGGTGTGGAAATTCTAGTCAAGCAGCTGGAGCAACGACCCAAAGGCACATCCGTTATCACAGTGTCAAATCATTCTGCCACAGTGGATGATCCAGCTATCTTTGCCAAGTAAATATGAATACCTTTTACGAATAGTATTGGAAAAAGAGCTTTGACAACGGTACTTACACAGGTATTGTTATTGTTTGCAGTATGATGCCGTGGAAATTTATGTGGCCACGAAGTGGACGATGGAGTTTGGCAAGGTAAGAGTGCGAATGATATGATTGAAAGTGCTGGGATCAAGTTTTGAAAATATATGATTGTATATAGCCAGGAATATTGTTATACGAAAGGAAAAGTGGTTTCGGCTGTATTTTTTGGGGCAAAGTCGCTGCCGATTAAACGAGGAGGTGGTGTCGATCATCCGGTACAGTGTTGGATATGTAGCTTGATCATTAGCGTTATTTTTGATGATTTCTGTCGTTTATTTTAAAGATGATGAGAGCATTATTTGAAAAAGTAGAGGAGGGTGCATGGGTACACATTTTTCCTGAAGGCAAGATCGTACAGGACGAACGTAAGCCAAGTTGATTTTGTCAATGATTGTGTAGCTAAATGTTTTTTGCAAAACTAGCACTTGGTGGTCGACCAAGTCCACGTCGTGAAGAGATTGGACGACTTAAATGGGGGGTGGGTAAGCTCATCGCACGTGCAACAACACGGCCGATCGTAGTGCCATTATACCATTACAATATGGAAAAACTCATGCCACAAGACGACAAGAATCGACTCATCAGTATCATTCCTAAAACAAATCTTCATCTCGGAGTGATCGTAGGTGAACCACTTTCCTTTGACGATCTATTTGAACAGTATGCAAACGATCGTGTAACGGGTGACTTTTCATGGGAGACACAAGAGCGTGAAAAAGCATTATACTCGGCCATTACATGGAGAATCGAAAATGCGTTGTTGGCTCTTGAAGAAAAGACACGCCAGTGGCAGCAATAGAATACAAGACTTTTTAGATGTCGAAATTGCCATCCTTAACTAAATTTAATACAATAGATGCCTATAGAGATAGTGTCACTATTGTAATCAGTCTATTTAGTGGTTAAAAATTAAGCTTAAGATATTCCCCAACGACCCACCAAAGGGGCGGATAAAAGGATTGTTTTCTATTTGTATCGCACGGCAAGATGAGCTCAGCAGCGTTCGACTTGTCTATCGAAACGTTAGATACGTGGTGTGAGAAGCTTCTTGGCTGTAATCCATTAACAGAAAATGAGGTGATGCAATTATGTTCCAAGGCTAAGGAGGTTCTAGTACAGGAATCGAATGTCCAGCCCGTTCGCTGTCCTGTGACTGTCTGTGGTGACGTTCATGGCCAATTTCACGATCTTATGGAACTTTTTCGCATTGGTGGCCATGCACCAGACACAAACTATCTATTTATGGGCGATTATGTCGATCGTGGCTACTATAGCGTCGAGACAGTCACATTACTTGTATGTCTTAAAGTGCGATACAAAGATCGTGTGTTTATTCTGCGTGGGAACCATGAAAGTCGTCAAATTACACAAGTATATGGCTTTTACGACGAATGTCTTCGCAAATATGGTAGTCCAAATGTCTGGCGTTACTTTACGGACGTTTTCGATTATTTACCATTAACTGCAGTCATTGAGAATCAAATCTTTTGTCTTCATGGAGGACTTTCGCCATCAATTGATACACTTGATTACATTCGTGGATTTGATCGACTACAAGAGGTACCACATGAAGGAGCAATGTGCGATCTTTTATGGTCGGATCCAGATGATCGGTCGGGATGGGGTATATCTCCGCGAGGAGCGGGGTACACTTTTGGACAAGATATTTCGGACCAATTTAATCACGCTAATGGTCTTACACTAATTGCTAGAGCCCATCAGCTAGTTATGGAGGGATACAATTGGTCGCATAAATGTAATGTCGTGACTATTTTTAGTGCACCAAATTACTGTTATCGATGCGGAAATGAAGCCGCAATTATGGAAGTTGACGAACAGATGCAGTATACATTGTACGTATAGGATGGATATTTATGAGGAGTATACATTGTCATTTTATCTCTAATTTTTACTTCGTATTTTAGCTTACAATTTGACCCAGCGCCACGCCGCGGAGAGCCCCATGTTTCACGTCGAACGCCAGATTACTTTTTGTAGAATGGCAAACGCTTGGATATTATACTTGTTATGTGATAAATTCTTCATCTTCTCGGCAAGAAATTATTCGATTGGTGAAGGTAACGATAGAAATAAAGGTAGCTATCAATTCTCTATGGTGTTAAAATGTTAAATTTAAATAGGACGAGAAAACAGAAAGATCCTTCAAAGACTCAGAGACCATCTTCTTCGTAAACTCAAATCTTTACGCTAGATTGTAATTCCGCACATTCTTGCGTTCAGTCGCCATTTCAGCTCGTTTCGACTGCATTTGCTGAAGTTTTTTGACAGCAGATCGCTGGCTATTTGTTTCGCGATCACTCAATCGTGTTGCTGCAGATAAAGTTGTAGAAGTACTACGAGATCCCGCAACTGGAGCTCGCTTACCAGATAATAAAAGCATTTCCTTCGCTTGTTGTAACTTCAATCGAGCATCTGTGACTTTCGAGCTAGATCTGCCGATCATCACGATATCCTTTTCACTTCCTCTTTGACCTTCGATTATATTCTTTCTCTTTGAAGATTGATGTTCATTTTCCAGAAAACGACCTTCATTATCATTTCCAGTCGAATTACTCGCCTTAACATTACTCTCCGTTTCATGGTCTGAGTTTGATAATGGCTTATCACATGCTTCCGCTATTTGACTTTGAGTACTCGATCGTTTATTTTGCACCGGACCTTGCACCTCTTCATCCGAACCCTTTTTCTTAGTCACCTCATCGTTTACACGATCAAGTACTAAGCGTATCGTTGTACTTGCTTGAGGCTTTGGTCGAGAAGATCCAGAATTGAGCGCCTTCATCATCGATAAAGTACTCGATCGCCGTTTTTCAGGATCTGCTGGAATGTGCTCACTTTCTTTGATCTTTGTGCCTCTGTCGTCAATCTCTCGACCCTCTTGGAGTTGTACGTGTGCCTTGACCATGCGACGAAGTTCTTTCTTCAGCGTCTTGTTGTGAATACGAGCCTCATCTAACGATTGCGTGAGATCTGCAATGATACTTTCCTGGTCACGTTCACCAGCAGAGTCCATTCGATTTTTTGATGGTTTTGATCCGGATTCAGATCCAATTCGACGCAAGTCAGCTCGGAGCTGGTTGCTTAGTTCCATCAACTGGCTGCGTTCGCGAACAAGACGGTCAATATCAGAATTGGCAGCTTCAAGCTTTCGTTTCAAATCAGTCACTTGAGCCGCTTGCGTATTTGATTCTGCAACTTGCGCTTCCTCAAGCTTTTGTATTTGATTTTCAAACTCTGCAATCTGCGTGTTTTTTGCTTCGATAACTCGTTGTGCTTCTAACTGCTCTTGCTTACAACTCTCAAGCTGCAAATTAAGACCATTTTTGTTGTTCTCATTTAGCTTTGTTTCAAGTGCGACGCAGCGTTCTTGTGTTTCTTTTAACTGTGCGGTAAGATCGGAGGTAGTTTGACTTCCGCTGGAATGCCCTGGTGATGCTTCCATCTTGTCAGCTTGATGAGCAAGTGATTCTTTCATTTGGCGAATTATGTCGCGCAATTTCGCATTTTCAAGTTCTAATGAATTCGCACTGGTGCCAGCCACAGATTTACCTCGTATTTGAGGGCTGTCTGTAAGCAATGGCGACATTCCAGGAACTGGAGAAAAGGTGCCTGGATCGTCACTCCAAAGTGGTGAGGGAGCAACAGGAACTGAGTCGGATGAATGATGTGCGTCTCCTTTATGTCTGGCCTTTGATGCCACGAACTGTGAGCCAATTGACTCAGATGTACGAGCACTAGATTGAAGAGTAGACAGCTCACGACAAAGTCGTTGCGTCTCCATTTCTGCTTGAGCTAACCGCTTCTCAACAGCTTCTTTTTGACTCACCAAGCGCTGTTTTGCTTGTTTTAACTCACGAATCTGAAGGTCATGTCGCTCATCCAGTTCCTGTTGCTGTTGTTCCCACCGCTTTTCCCAACGTTCTTGAACAAAACGAAGCTCGCGCTGTAGATCTTCTTGCTTTTCTATACCCTCAAGCAGTTCGTCACGCTGTGTCTTGTCTTTATCTTTTAGTAAAGCAATTTGCCGTTGCGATTCGTGCAGAGTTTCCTGAAGGATCTGCATCTCTCGATCCTGTGCACGAAGTTGCTTTTGCAGCTCATTTTTCACATGATTTTGCTCAGCTTCCAGTTCGTGTAACGCGCTCTTCACACGGTCCACTTCACGCTCTTTTTCCATCGCTCTATCATCTGCATCCCACTTAGCTTGTTTCAATTCAGCTTGAAGTGCTTCTACCCGTTTTTCACTTTCACCCAGCCTTCCAACCAAATTTTCTATCTTTGCTTCATACCGAAAGTTCGAGTCATTCAACTCGAACTTCTTCCGCCCTATTTCCTTCTGTAGTTCCTCTTCATATTGCTTCTTTTGGTGTACAAATGCCTTCTCTACTGCATGCAGCGACTGCAACAATTCAGCCATTTTCTTTTCATACTCATCCAGCAAATTTTGCTTAACTTCATTTAATCTGGCGACTTCGTTCTCCAATTCCCCAATTTTCACATCTTTTGCAGCTTTTACATCCGCTGAAGTCCATTCAATTGATTTCAATTCCTTCTCTTTATCCCGAAGCAATTGCTGTATATTTTCATTCTTTATCGTCAATTCCTCAACTTTATCGCGTTGAACATTGATATCTCTTGCTAACGCCTTATTTGATAACTCGACTTCTCTTAAGTGACTTTTAAGTTCTTCACTTGTTTGTTGGAATTCTATTTCCCGCTTTCTCATTGAATCATCAAATGTTACAGTCAACTCCCTTCGTAAAGTATCCATTTCTTCTTCTTTCTCATTCATCGATCGTTCCAACTTCCGTCTCAAAGACTCCATCGCTTCTTCTTGATGTCGCAATGCATCGTCAAACTTCCATCTTGCGCCCTCAATTTGAGCTCGAGCATCTTTAAGCTTTTGCTGATAAATTACTTCCGTATCGCTTGCTTTCTGTTTCATTTGCTTTAATTCTGCCTGAGTTTCAGCCTCTCGCACTTTGCTTTCACTCAACTCAATTTCACGATCCCGTAATACATTTTTTAAATTGGCAAAGTTGGTATCATACAATGCTAACTCTTCATCTCGTCCTTCCAATAGTTTTAAATTATACTTGAAATCCTCTTGTAGCTTACTCAGCTTTTGTTTCGCAGCAGAAGTGGTGATCTCCTACAATTATCAATATAGTTTTTCAAAATAGTACTTTGGCATTTGACAAAAAACTCCAGTAACCTTTGCTGTACCTTGTCTCGTAAGAGTGCTTCTAATGTGCGAATTCGATACTCATTAATGTCATGTAACTCTTTTTCCTTTTCTAAAATGAGTGTGCGGATGTTACCAGGACTAACACGCGCTGCAAAAGTTGGCGAGCTCAAGGTAGCATCTGACGGCTCCATTGTCACAACCGTCGTAGCACACTACCCCCAAATTATAACCCACTTTACAATTCATACTTTTAACATTTCAAATATTATAATGTACATATTCTTTTAATAAAAAACATACTATTTATAGAGTTTGCTAGTAGAACAATACAATCCTCAAATCAATCAAATTTGACTAAAGCAGTTACGATCTATCGTCAGATATTTCCAGCGGCGATGTTGTAACCTCTCTATCATCTAACATACACGCCTTTCGAAAGACGACATTTGAAAAAAATTATGTCAGAAGGCAGCGTGTTGATAAATCGTGCTGGAAATGATGTTTCTCACCGAAAGAATTCCGACGATTCATTTTCTTGCCATGCGAAAGCTCCTGCTCGACGTGTTAAGACAAGATCAATGAAGTGGATGTATGCTGTATATATTTTTCTCCTTGGCGGTTTACTTTTTTTCATCGCATTCGTCACGAAACACCTTGAGCAGACCTCGCCAAAAAAGGTGAACACAATCACTCGAGCAAATTGGAAAACGAAAACGGCACTTCGGCTGGAAGAAATATCTGAACCAAGAGACAAAGGAATTATTATGTGTATGAATGATGAATCCGTTCCAATGGGACTGTCGCTCGTACGCGAGCTCCGATGTCTTGGAAATCAAGAGCTTATTCAGGTATATCATTGCTTTCGAGACGAAATCTCAAACAGTTCCATCTCATTACTACTGGAAGTTGATGAGAATTTAGAAATTGTGGATGCATGTTCGGATCTTGTTCAACGTGGACTTCTTACAGAGAATAAAGCTCGCCACTTTCGAAGTTGGTGGATCAAACCGCTGGCTATGTATCATACGCATATCAAAGAGGTGCTACTTTTGGATGTCGATGATATCTTTATGCGCGATCCGGCAGTTTTGCGTACCACTGAAGGCTACGAACGTACAGGCACGACATTCTTTTATGATCGCGTGCTTTCCAGCAACGAATTCTTCAATCAAGATATCAATGGTACACAGTATCTTCAACATCTTTTGAACACCTTTGATTACGAACATTACGGCTTACCACCAGGGTTATCTCCATCACCCCATTTAGATCCCAATACATCTTTTGTTTGGACTCGTCAAACGTCGCATGAACAAGACTCATCTCTTGTTGCCATTGATAAATCACGAGCTGGTCAAGCTATAAATGTTATGTTCTACCTCATTACTGAGCAGCGATTCATTCGAGAGTTTTCATACGGAGATAAAGAAACGTTTTGGATTTCCTTTGAATTGGCAAAGCAAGAATATTTTTTTTCTCCCTGGGGCGTTGGTGACATTTCGTCCTCTACAAACAGAGATATGGAAAAGCACAACGATTCACTTTGTGGAAGTATTGTCCAGTACATGCCAGTACAGGACAGTGTAGCAGAATTTTTGTATGTCAATGGAAAAGCGTTGCTTAATCCATTTCCGGTGCCGATTGAAAAGCTCGGTGAAGTCAGTCGCAATGTCTTGTTTAACATTAATCCAACACATTTAACGCCTCGCCAAAAACGACGACCAAATGGTAGCTCGAAAACGGAGTACACGGGTACTTATGCAATGGAATGTCTTATTGGTTTTGGAGCTGAGCCACTGCCAAGTAAATTTGCCTATATTCTCATGCGTCGTAGAATGTTTTACACGGGGATTTCAATGGGAATTTTGTCGGGACTAGATCAGTGTTTGCTGAAGTAAAACGTGTAGATAACTAGCAGTGAATTTCTTAGTTGTGAATGGAAGTTTGTGGAACGCTTATATTATTAAAAGGGTCTGACCCTAAATATTAAAAAGTGTAAGACTGGATATATATATTCATACATAAGACTCTTACAGAAAATCTTGGAAATCATTCGAAATGATAATGAAGCGCTTTATAACAAACCACGTCCTCCCTTTTCAGAAGTCCATCACATTGCACTTTATCATGCTACTTAAGAGTTTCGCTTGTACAAGAGTTGAATACCACTATAAGGTGAGGGATCTGTACACACTCTTCTAGCGCAATGAAGACGAAGATTCATGTAGAGTTCACGTTGACTAACGCAGAAGATGGATTCACCATCCGTCCCTATAATATCATAACAAGAACCTTATTTGCTCAATTGGGGTAACCCACGCATCTTACACAGAAAAAACTGACTCAAAGAGTAAACGTATACAAATTACAGGGTTGAACTGGAACGCTCCACCCGATATTGAGATCGAAAGGCATACATTCAGGACGAACTTTATTCAATTTGATACTTTTGATATATAACTTCCTACATTATGTGATGTGAGTTTAACAGTCCATGTGTATCACGGCCCTCTCCTCTACGGAGATTCATCCTCTTCATTAGTAAAAATGCTTTGGTATCTCAATCACAAGTGTAATGTGAGTTTCGTACAATTACACACGGTTGTTAATTGTACAATTGTCCTGAATTGCAAAGTGTATGTACACAATCATACATTTACTTATAAATTGGTGGACCACACCATGTACCTCCCATTTTGAGAAAAGTGTAATCGCTCAATGGGAACCCACTCTTTGCACCCTAGAACTTCTCCGCAATTGAAATCCTCTCCCATACCCATTACATCACATGGCTCAGTGTGCCTCCGAGAATGTCGATGTCCTTGCGAATAAAGAAATCAAGGCTGTTATCGGTTAAGGCCAGATCCGTTTTTAACGATAACAATTGCAACGATCTCGCGAGTCCTCAGCAGAGACCTCCTCATTCAACTGAAGACTAAGGGACAAGCCTTTCGCAATGGATGAGACACCCTGTCCAGGTGAAGATCTTCGTGTCCATTCTTCACGGCAAAAAATGTCGCGAAATCCCACCACGGAGCTCACGACGACGGCTCGCCGTCACATTTGAGCTGGGCCTGGCTTCGGCAGCTTGTTTGACAATTACAATAACAGAAGTCGCAATGACTCCTTCCGATATCATTACTATGGTCTCGAACCATTTAAAGTTGTCCACCACGTTGGGATCCCTTACACACCTATACATGTGGCTCTCTAGCTCATGGTAAGAGCAAAACGAGCGCAAATTTCCACTTAGAAGGCTTTTTGACGCTACATTTAAGGGGTAATGCCTCCGCTGACTGCAGCAGTAGTCGTGTAGATTCGTATTCATTCTTGTTCCGGAACCGTGATGAATACAACAAACACACCTCAAAGTGAGCTCCATCCGCATGAAGCACACCAAGAATCCCGCCTCATATTTGCTAACAAAAAATGTGCTTCGTCGAAGGCCAACAATAATAACACCTCAAAGTGAGCTCTACGAGCATAATACACAGCAAAATTTTCTTCAATGGCTTGAAAATCCAAAGCTCGTTGAGTCGTTCAGACGGACCAGCACCTGTGGCCGACATCATGAAGGCCTCAGCCAGTAAATAAGACAAGTACTTCTCAAATGAGAATATTTAAAGTGTCTCATCGATCCCAACTTCTCTCTCTCACACACCTTTCTCAATGGCTCGATGACGTTCGTTTTAATTTTCGATTGGAGCTTTTTCTAGGCTTGAACGTCGCAGTGATCACGTTTGCCATCGCGTAAGAGGTATAAAACGTACGCTCTTCGAGCGAAAAGCAATCACTTTCCCCTTTACGGGGATGATGATGCGTTTGAGACCGTTTTGAAAGAGCTAGCATTGCTCAGATAGTGATCGGCACATGCTTTGGTGAAGTCCATTAAGCTCTTGAGCCAGGACATCCTCTAAGCTTGCTGAACCTAACCGCTCTTTAAATCATTATTTTCGTTGATTGCGCATGAGTCAAAGCAACCTTCAATGAGGCTGACGATGACTACATCAAATCGTAACGATATCGTTGGTAGCCTCATTCAAAATGAATGCGGTGCCCTCGCACATGGTCCTGTAGCTCAGTCTGAGGGTGATACGCATATGCGAGACTTTGTGATCCTACAGAGCGCACTTTTGAGGAGTATCGCTTACATCCAAATCAGTAGCAGTGACAGTATCGAGAATAATATGATTTGACTTGAGAAGTGGGAATAGAAGACTCATCGCCGTTCCAGTGTTGCGAAATAACGAGCAAATTTCAAAGATGGCAACAATCAATTGACACATTGCTGATTTTTGGCTTTTTTGAAACCACATCAAAGTTGTGATGGGAGCTCGTCCTTATGCTGAAATCAGCCATACTCATACCCGTCCGCTTGCTAATACTGCCACGGACGAAGTCTAAACTTATTACATGACCGGGACCCATACTCTATTGGAAAGCGTGTTGCGCTCCATGAAGCTTCATCTTACCAAGTTATCAGTGTCAAGGCCGCAAACACAGTCTTGCCAGAGAGCTTACTTGAAATTTTGGGAGTTTGGAAAATGGAGGGTGGCCCGTTCATAATATCAAATACTCGTTGTGAAGACGCCAAGTCACAAGTCTCTATGTTTGGAAAACGCCCCTTTTTGTGGATGGAGCAGTACTGATGGGGACAACCATTGTATTCGAGCCGGCACGATTCGCCGCTTGACCTCTCCAATTTTGAACAAGTAAGCACTGAGCGAGGAAATGTACCCGGTCATCGAACTCGATCTATGCTGGGCACGTAGCAGCATCGTATTGTTTCCTTAATGGTGTTCACTTGTCCAGAGATTAGATCGATCGTATATCATATAACTCGATATAAAGGCAGCATTAAGTTCTACAAAAAATACTGCCTGGCGAGATGATAAAAGACTGCTATTTCAACGCGCTAGATTAGTAATAGTTCATTGAGTTGGTTGTAACAGGACTGTGATGCTTCGATGGTTCCGTCACTCAGCGTTGTTGTCTAACATTCTGCGCCATGGACGAGTCACTCCAATGTTGAATAGCTATTAGTTTTCTTTACAAATCTTAACTCCCAGGCGCCTGTCCTCAACAAAATTTGATTTGGTATCCACCATTTTCAAGCTGCTCGAATTTATCTCAAGTCGTATAAAACTGGGGCTTTGAAATTTGATTGATTTCTTTCGTATGAACATTAATGAATCCCGCAGCCACCTGCCTAACACTTTTCCTTTTTTTGTATGTACTTGAGACCGCAGCTCACAGATTCCAAGCCTTATTGAAAGCCCCAAAGATGTCATTGCTGACTATCGCTGCAACTTAGTTTCTATGCACTCGGCTAGCGGTAATTTGTGGTTCGGTTTTTGCTTTTACCAACACACAGAGGATGACTACTTATAGAGTTCGGGATCGAGAACCTCTCACTAGCCTAATATTATTCACTTGCTCACATATTTCTAACTTAAATTATTAGATATGGATATGGCTCATGCTTCACCAACTACAATTAATTAGCCAAATTTGACGCATTGCGTGAGGTTGGCAACTTACGTGTCCCCGCGACATACCAGACTGGTGAGAATGGGACGTCGGTTTGATGAACCTTGACGCGCCTTGTGCAGGGAACAACCAGTCCGAAGGTGACGGGTGTCTCCACAGACAAAACACCTTCGGGTATTTGAACGCTGCCCGGCAGCTCGGAGATCCCCCCCATTCTCAGCATAGCTGAGATCCATTGGCTCATGTCCCTCGACGAGCTATGAGGGTGTGCCGACTAAAAGTTTAACCCGTCATTTAATGCCGCATTCACCACCTTCCAAAGAAGACGAATGCACACAGAAGACTTCCATTCTGACCACATCAGTACGGAGACCCTCCATTAAGACGGTTACTGTGGGAGAAGATCAGCTGCCATCCCGGCAATGAGGGGTACGCAACTATTGGAACAAAGCCCACCAATTCCTTCTTGCGCTGCTGGGCGGCAGTCAAACGCGATCGCACGCGATATTCCTGCTTAGGCATCCAGAACACTCTTAAAAGCTGCAGCTTCAGCTACGTCCAGGAGGGAAACGCCGCTTCAACCAAAGAACCGCACGTCAGTACCAATTCCCGCGCTCGACCACCAAGCTTGGAGATAGCTAGCGCCACGCGCTGTTGCTCATTCTGCAGCATGGTGAATTCCATAACCATCTCGGCCTCTTTTACCCAGAGATTAATCATCCTTACCCTCAATGGTCTTAACGCTCACCATGAGCGGCCTGACTCGGAATGAGTCATCCATTGTCTATGGTGGCATCGAGGACGCAATCGACGCCGACAGATATTGCTGTAGATATTCTAGCAGAGCATTTTCATAGCTCGAAAACAGCTCTGAGCGTGCACCTATCGCTTCAGATCCTTGCGAAGCAAGGTGTTGCACCGTCTCAGAGCCAAGCAGGGACGTCAGATTTTTACGTCCGTCCTGCATGCCCTGGGGAAAATAGGAGAACTGCTCTATCCCCACAAACGATCAGTCGTACTGAGGTGTAGATTGACTACAAGTGCTACCAAGTGCAGCGGGACTGCCATAGCTCTTTGCTTAGAGAAAGCTAAGCTAAGGTCACCGACCTTATGTTCTATTCTAGAACCAGTGCGAGTGTAGCGGATCGCAATCCGCTACCTCCAAGACTACCCTTAACCCAAACCAAATAATCTCTTCACTTCAAAATATAAGCTCTATTTTGTCTGTTTTATTTGCGGTGGCCGCCTATATCTAAATCTATAGTTTTCCTCATTAAATTATAAAACCATATTGAAATGCATAACTACTGGCAGTCTCGCCACGTAGCGGCTTCTTATTAACAGGTAGCCAAACCATTGTGTGGTCACACAATATTGTGTGACCCACCCCTGTATACCAGGGTACGCGTAATCTCGTTACAGACCTCCAGTTGATTGATGGCTTGTGGCTTTATGGCCGAGCTACACACACGATGACATTGTATTTCGTACCAAGGTTCATGACAAACCTCGTTCTACGCCATTCAAGTCTTTATAATTTAGGAATGTCTTGCGGTGCCTCCGTCGCAAGACGCGCGGTTATAGAGTCTGTTGTCGGATCAAATAATGCTATCGCATATTTCTCATTTTTTTAACAATTGTACATCGCTCTTAATTACACGACGCCCTGGATCGATTTGACTTTTCACAGATCCAAATAAAATGGTACGTTGATTTCAACGACCAATAAACCTGGAAAGTAAATCCCTCTCTTTCCCTGGAAAAGTTAGATAGACGAGATAATTCTTCCAAAGTTGGTGCTAAGCCTCGACATTTTTCTGATATTGGTCTATGGCTGGATTTTTAAAAAAATTACCTTTTCAATTTAAAGCGGAGGGTACGCACAAGACGTTAATGTCTGGTATGTAGAACACCTGCAATGAGAATGCGCTCCTCAGCTCTTATTTTTATACCAGCTTGGCTGAGATATAATTGATTCTGGCGCCCTCATAGAGCTTCATCTTCGTCGCCCAACCAACCCTTGCGGATCTGAGATCCTACTACATATATAATGCGATGCGCTTTCCCAAGATGATGGATGTATGCGGGAGGTTTCGTTGCAGCCGCACATGCATGGCGACTCTAGTGAACAGGGCAACTGACTCCTATTCGAGACAATATTCAGTCGCCGTCCTGGCTAGTAAGTCTTGGCTCGTAGGCTTAGTTTCCGGATTCAAACTTCTCTTGAAATTTAAAAAGGTCTTGATGCTTAGACTCACAACATCTGTAGTTAAAGTGCTTACAACTTAGGATTGCCTTTTTTGTCGGGAAGCAAAAATTCGCTTCCGAACTCCTCATTGCGAACGCGACTTCCTAGCCTAGTGCGACCTCCTAAACTAGCGTGACCTACCATTAATCCGTTCGGAGAAAAGATCGAGTAATGTGATCTTGCTTCATTTTAACCTCGATGTACCAGAAGATTTCTTTGTTCATTATTACTGTCATTGGAGAAACATTAAACTGAAGCGGTTTCGCTCTCTAAGGATCCGTGAAATTCTCGGTACTATCATCTTGAAACTTCCTTTTCTTCCAAGCGATCGATATCCGCTTTTGGGTCTTAGGTTGCCAATTGTGCCATCCTTCTGGGACCAAGAGCCCGTAAATCCTGTGGGTTAAGTACTTCCAATTGAATTATCTAAAATAGGTAGATAGTACATAAGATCTCATCTATAATGATAAAATGACCATCATACGTCCATCGTACCTAGTACAAGATCGTGAACACGGTACTGGACCCGGTATCTTTGAGGTTCACTTTAAGTCCGACGGAGAGTAAACGTACCCTGTTACACCGAGTTTTCTTCAGCTTGACGAGTACGGTGGGGGATACAATATACAGCGTTGGTAATTAGAAGATTTTGCTTTTCTCGAACGACTTGATTACGGGACATTTAGATTTTGCAGACGGCTATTGAAATTCCTGAAGTGGACAAATCTCGGATTAATGAGGCAATTGTGATTTATAGAAAAGACGGATATACTTCTGCAATGATTTCATTCTCTTCTTCTGTCATTCTTTCCCGATTCTTAGAAGCTTTGATAGATGTCATTCATGTATATTTTAGCTTTGTATGATAATTCTAACAACAGGACAAGTTGTGAGTGCTGGGAACCTAATGTCGGACCACTTACTGACTGCATTTGTTCATGATTCATAAGGCATTGCATCAGCATCTACCAGCTGTATGGTCGGTATTAAATTCAGTTCAGTCGATATTGTAGTCAGAAAGAGGCATATCGTAAGTTCTTTGGCTTCTCTCTACAGTACAAAGACACAGAGAACACATGATAGATACTTAAACCTCCTTTCACACTTTGTTCTTCTTCGATCGGTCCTGTTATCTCTCCTTTATTGAGTTTGATGTCTGAGCCGGTGCATATGTTCCGTCGTACCATGCGAGTGGGGGGAGAAGTAATGATAGTTTAAGAAGCCGAGTTGAGATTTGTATTCTACTCCATACTGTTCGCTGAATCTTTTCAATAATATCCTTTCCAACCTTTCTCGTCTGTTTTTAGTATGTGCTATGCTACTAATGTACAATTACGATTAACCGATGTAACGTTTAGCTTACGTCTGCCAAAAACTTCTCATATGTATAAAAGCTTCTCATGAGTGTACCACATCCTCCAATATCTAGTAAGAAACTTTTCGAATCTAATTTCCTTTACAATCCGATAGCAATTTAGTTACAACCGCTCACTGTAGTCATGCTATTGATGACTTATATTCTTTTATGATTTCTTTTTCTGTATCCCCAGTATGTATTGGCATAACTAGTCCAATTTGGACTTTCTGGTGAAAAAAAGTAATCCATTCTTAGCTATCGAGTAAAAGCATGTCATGATCGTCAGCTTCACATCTGACTGTCCACTATAATCGCAGCCTCTTCTACAAAATACGTTATAACCTGAGCACGTACAAGCACGACATGTGTGCGGTGGTGCGACAGTGGTGCTTGAACTAAGGCACTAGTGGATTTTGCATTCAAGATTAAAAAGAAGAGGAAGTTCTAAGCGGAAGGACGTTTCGAGAATCGTATATCGTAAGTACTTAAGCAGTCCAAAGATATGACTAGTAGTGTTACTTTTATCTACACATAGCTAGCTCTCTACCACCTTCCACCATTTGCTGTTTTCTACATACACATAGAAAACATGTGTAATATGACGTCAGGAGATCTGTATTGTGTCCTACACGCACTTCTGATACATTAGTTGTTTCTAGTCGAAGGTTATTGAGCTGCGATGTGGCAAATGTACTTGAAAGGTACAAGAGCTTGAGATTTATCATAAAGAGCGCCGGTGTGAAGTTGAGAAACTGGACAGTCCAGTACACTAGAAGAGCCAAGACGATGCTCAATTTTTACTCCTTCCTGTGCTTTGCACATCACCTGTCGCGTGCCGTAATCATACAATCTTGAATGCACTGAACCAATTCATTTCGAATTTAAAGCAGTTTCCAATCCTCGTGAACCTTGAGTTTATGGATCACGCCTTTATAGAAGCGCTCTTCTCGAAGAGTGAGACGACACCGATTAAAATTTCGGGCTCTCCTCTTGTGGTAGGAGTTGATCCTGAGATGAATGAGAATGCACCTGATTCCTTCGATGAAGCAATGAAATCGATGGAGCTGTCACTCGAAATTCAAAAACTATTCTCGGAAGATTCAGATCAGGTTGAGATACCGCCTGAGAAACTGGGTGTAGTCCTTCATGAGAACTCGCAATTACCAGTAAAGAAGGTGGATAAACGATTGAAACCATACTCAACGTGCAAGCGCCGCAATCGCAGACGTCCGAAGCACGAACTTGAGTACTTGCGAGCGACTGTGATGGAATTGCAAGAAGAGCTGGAGGCTCTTAGTAAAGCAAACAATGCGTCGTCAACTGCTGTTGGACACGAGACAGCTCTGACCACAATCAATTCAAATTGGAAAGACATGGCACAACAACAGAAACTTTTGTTTGAGAAATCTCTTGAAGAGAACCGTAAATTGCGTAATCGATTACTTGGTCAGCTAGAGGTGGTGCGTGTGATGGAAGCAGCAATTTCTCAACATCAGAGAGAAACTGGACATTCGATAATCAATGGTGTTGGACGTGCGCTGAACAGGACAGACCATGATATCTTTGCACAGCTTAATGCCAGTGTGGACAAGCAGCTTGGCGAGGTAAATACAGTGTTGACGACCAATGGACTCACGAACGTGCTTCACCAACTGAGTGGAGGTTTTGACTTTAAACGTGAAGCCAATGGCATTTCATTTCGACACGAAGAGGCTCGACTACTTCCATTTTCGATGCAATCGTTTCATCATGCAATTTGGAATTGTATGCACAATCGTTCAGCAATAAAACAGGCTCAAGCGCACTGTTCTAACCTCATCATTCGCGAGACTCTAGAGCTCCCAAAAGCACGACAAATCAACATCACAAAACGATCCGTTTTTAAGCGATATTTTGAGAATAATCGTGTTATTTTTGTATGGACGAGCTACGTGGAAATTGATGGCTCAGTGCTCGTGCGTCTGCGAGAAAAAGGATGGAGTACATGTTCGACATTTGAATTTTACCGTGGAGTCTTGGCAGGTGCTAGCAGTTCAAACAATTTTATTCATGGCTGTTTAAATCGAATGGTTATCGAATTGACTCCTGAAGTGTCGGATTTCGAGTCAGAGCAAGTAGCTCAGAAGCATATTGGGGAGATTACGGATCTTATTGTGGGTTCATACCATCAAAACTTTGGTTTTATTCACGAAGTTGTGGAAAAAATGTTGCTTAATGCTGAAACAATATCCAATGCTGAGACTGAAGACGATCGTCGCGGCAAAGTTGTGGTCATGTGAACGAGGCGATAATGTTGTCCAGTTAGAAATGGTCGAAGTTTTTGACTGGAAGTCATGTTATAATGAATTGTTAATATATTGTTCATGTCTTTTAATGTCTTAGATGATGTCAATCATGTTAGTTTACGACTTATGAAACCTAGGAAGTCGCACAGTTCAAAATCTTCATGATACTTTGACTACACTGCCTTTGTTTGAATTACCAGCTTAGATTTTTATGCCTCAGCCAAGTTATGCGAAGCTCTGGACTGTACAATGTCATCTTGATTTAGAAAACTCTTTCAAATTGACTCGTGCGGTATTCCAGTCCACCGGAATTGAGAGAAATGGACATGTTATTTTCAAACAGTTTCTTGTATCTCAACTGGTGATAAAGGAAGATACAGCGTGAACCCAAGAGGAAAAAGACTGTTTTTTTAGAGAAATACACGAATATCCAGAATCTGATCATAAGTACAAACATTGACTCAAATACAATGATGTGAAGATTCACGAAAAACGCTTACACACAAATGGTGACGTGAGTAATTAACCCGCCTCTACACATTGGTTCAAGAAAAAGCTTGCAAAGCTGTGGTATTGCAGAAGTTTTATTATGCTCAAAGATGAGGAAGAACTTGCCTTTTGACTGCAGACGCGCGAAGTGAAGCTTGACCAAATATTTCACATGGCTTTCTGAAAGATGATAAAGAGCAGGTCATGAGTATTGACTTTTAAAAGAACACTTTGAATGTAGGCATCGAATACTAGACTCAATGATTGTCCTGATCTGGAGACGATCGTTTGAATGTACTGGATAAGCATGCATTCTCAAGTCTGGCACAATTTTCGACGGTACGAAGAAATGATATTCGTGTTTCTAAGACATGTGAACATACACTAAAGCAAGGCTTCAACATCGTGGAATCCTGTGGCATCATCAAAGATAACACGAAAGTAATTCGACTGTGCCGACTGTTTATGAACATTTAATGCGTACAATGGTGTTGAAAAGAAGACGAGGAGTGTCTTACCGAGAAGCAACGAATATCAGCAGTCAAAGAAGGTCAACTTTTAGTGCACCGCAACAGAGTATAGCTGTCAGACTATCACTTTGGTATGCAGCGATGCAAGTCAACTCGCTAAACTTGGATAAACTTTTTTTATACACAGTGACATCGTGTTTGATTTGATATGCTGATAGAAATTGAACCGTGATGCAGGAGTCACGACTTCTGCGGCCATTTTCGATAGGCAGCAGCAGTACATTTAAGTTCTACGTATTCTGCAATTGCTGTTGTTCGCACTCCGTACGCAGTGAGAAGAAATCTTACATGACTTTACATAGTAACGAAATGAAATGGGCTACAAGATTGCTTCTCTACTTGGATGCAAAGAGAACGTGCTGGGTTTGTTGCAGACGTCAGTATATATGAGCCAATTCAGTATAAGGCAGTGCCTTTAGGACGAAGGTGAACAAATAAAAGCAAACAATGGACATGATATGTAACTGAGGTCGAAGAGCCAGTAGTTATAAAATAGATAGGAAAACCTATAGATTTAGACATAGGCGGCTTTGCCGCAAATAAAACCTAGAAATACAGCTTAAAATATAAACGGAAGAGTTCATTAGCCTTGGGTTCAGGTTGTAGTTACTAGCGGATTGCACTCGTACTGGCTCTAAGTATAGAGCAGGTAACCGACCTTAACCAAGCAACCTCTAAGCGAAAGAGCTACGACAGCCCTGCGGCATGATTGATCGGGATCACAAGTTTAATAATGCAGAAAGCGCATCGCAACCAAAGGGTCGGTGGAGGAAACTAGTTGGAAATGTACCAGCGAATGGTGCTGATGCTGATGCCATAAATTCTGAACGGCATGGTCTACAACAGCAACTTTATTGATAACACGCATATGAAGGAAGACGTAGGTTAGCGATCAGTAAGTGTAAAGTATCCTGCAAATAAAGCCTTTCCAGACTATGTAAGAAACGTAAGGGGCTAGATTGCAGAGGATGTGGAAAGGCCACGATGAAGATGTACACACTGATGTTCTGTTGACTTATGAAGCTGATGGAGACTCAAATGTTGGCGAAGATGACAATAAACTTGTTATTGGATATGAAGATGCAAAGCTGAAGGCAGCAACCTGATGATTTGTAGAATTTACGCTGCGTCACTAAACGCTTGCATATTGCTATTGCACTAGATTCTCTCTGAAATAATTCAGCCACTTTCAGATATACCGATGAACATAGTCATCACAGTGATGGGGACATCACATATCGCATGAATGTTTAGTAACACTCAACGACTGAGCCGAGAGCGCCGTGTGGTATAAGTTCTACGCTGTCTTGATCAATGTCAAATGCCGGATAGTATTGATTTTACCCATAGTGCTCAGCATTTAGAGCTATTCATGCGGACCGACGCGGCAAAGTTGAGAATCTTTGATGCCATCGATAGGCGATGCATGTAAAAAGCATGGATGAGGAGATCTCAGCGCTGGAATTAAAAAACTTGATCCGAGACGTTAAATGGACAGCTTATCATTTGAACGACATGGATTTACGCTTTAAAAGACATAGGCCTCATGGTCTATATTGCTTAGCTCAAAGTGATAGCAGCAATTTTGCAGATTGAGATACCGCAGTCACACGCAAGGTTTGTTTGTCGCACCTTGTGTCATATTGACTCAGATGATTCGCTTGGGCGACATTAACACGGCATACTAAAGCTGCCTGAGGTACACATACGGCAGTACCTGAAGGACTCTAAAGGTTACTCGTGTAAAGATAAGCGTGTGATCAGTACAATCATTCTACGGACCATAGGTGTCTGGAAGATTACATTTTGAAGATGAACTGCTGACTCCTAGACGCAAAGTCTTGAAAATACGCACTGAGATTGCCATAGTCTTAACTCTATATGACTAACTCTACGAATACCATCACTCGCAAGTCAAGGTTTGTCAAGATCAATCCTCCACCCAACAATCGCTGTCATCGGTTATGACTAATTTCCGTCGATTCGCTTTCTATATAATTGACGCAGTCACGTATCGAAGACAATTTGCTTATTTTTGCATACCTTAGGACATCGGCAAGTCGCACAA
>NW_020187732.1:2035332-2035475 GCF_900000015.1 Plasmopara halstedii | reverse complement strand
CGTCGGGAGCTGGCGCCACCAAGTCTCGACCTGCTTGTTGTAGTACCGCTCGGCCGTGTCACTCAAGAAGTGACCAAGCAAGTCAGTCTTCACGCCTTTTGACCATTCAAAACCACACGCTGCTTGCGCGTACTGAATCTGAT
>NW_020187732.1:2030497-2032788 GCF_900000015.1 Plasmopara halstedii | reverse complement strand
TGTCAACCTGCTGGGGTGTGCTTATCAAATTATTACCAACAGCTGATAATACAATCGTCGTGACACGAGCAAACCCATAATCCGGTCTGCGTTACACCGCATCAGTCAATGCATTTCTGGCTTATACTTCACCCCAAAGTTATATTCTGCAACGAGTGAGAGCCACCTGGCCATTCTCTGCGAGAGGTGAGGCGATTGAGTCTCAGTGCGTAAGGACGCATGATCTGTGTAGATCACATACGGCTTTGAGCCAAGCAGGTGCACCCTGCACTTGGCAAGTGCATACTTCATCAAAAATAATTCATTGTCGTGGACTAGGTAGTTCCTCTCAGGGGCTATAAGCTGGCGAGATTCAAACGTAATCACCCGATCTCGCGCCTCAGCGTCTGATTGCAGCAGTGAACAGCCAATGTAAAGTCCGAAGCGTTACAGACGACACTCAAAGGACGATCAGGGTCTGGCAGCGCCAGTATCAGAAGCATCTCGATGCTCGGTGTTCCAACACCATTCCTTATCATTTTTTAGGGTTATAGACAATGGCCGTTCCATTTCCGCATAACTTGCGCTGTACTTGTGCAAGTAGTTGGTGAGGCCAAGTCACTAGCGCAAGTCCTTTTGATTCTTTGTACCCGGCCAGTCCACAATGGCTTTGACCTTGACGAGATCCACCCTAAGGCCACGCTTTCAATGAAGCACCCTGAAAAGGGGGGATTTCTTCAGCACCGAAGATGCACTTATCTGCATAACCATACAGCTTATTCGTGCGCATGAACTCGAGTACTGCTCTATAATGAGCGATGCCATTTTTCTCATCTGTCCTCCCGTGTCCCGCACGACCGTAACGAAGAATTCGTCGAAGAATTTCTGTGCATACGCATGTTGGGGCCTGACCTGAATAACTGCGTCACAAGAGGATTAACTGGTGCTGGTGCATTTGGCAGCCTTTGGGGCATCACCAGCCACTCCCAGAGCATCCCGCTCGGAGAACTCACCACTGTCAGCGAAATATCACTCGCTTCCATGAACAATTGGTAATACACATCGACCAAGTCGAGTGCGCTGTACTTTGCACAGCCAACCATATCGTTTTGGATAACATCCTTTCAGAATCGCACTCAGCTTCGTCTAGTGTCCCCACTTCATGGTCCATCAAAGCCTTGATGTTATTAATAACATTTGACGAAGAGATGCTATTTTAGCAGTCTTCATCCAGTTGATATTGTGCCACATCACGCGCATCACTAGGGTCTTGCCTAAGATGCAGCGGGGCTGCCGTAGCTCTCTGCTTAGAGGAAGCTAAGCTAAGGTCACCGACATTAAGATCTTTCAGCGAACTAGTACAAGTGTAGCGGATCGCATCCCACTACTTCTTAGTACTAAAGCCTTACAAAGGCAAACGAACACTTCTATTCAAAAACGAAACTAAATCTAACTGTCTTAGTTGCGGCAGAGTCGCCAATATCTAAAACTATAGGGTTTCCTAATTAATATAGTAACACCTAATTAATATAGCAAAACCAAATTAATATAGTAATATGCATTACTACTGGCAATCCTGCCACGTGGTGGCTTCTTGTTACGGTGTAGCCACGCCACTGTGTTATTACACTGAGTAATATACACCTACCCTTTCTTATAAGGAATGTAGTAACTCCGGTTTATAAGATGCCTCGTCAGAGAAGAGAAGAGTAGAGAAAAGAAGAATAGAGAGAAGAGAAGACCTCGTCTGACTATGCCACTCTTGGCATGCAGCAACCGCTTCGAAACTCAAGCAGTGCTCAGTGGATTATGTGCCACTTCACGTTTAGCCCGCAAGCCATGCTTAGGACTCTCGATCGATACACCTTTGGTGTTCGACAACTCTGATACTCTAATATCCGGCACATTGACCGTCCCGGTCCGGTGTCTGCGCCAATTCGCGCTTCTACATTCTAGCAAAACGACCCACCAAAGCTCCACCAGAAGACGTGTGCGTAGTGACCAAGGTCTTCGACCTCCAATCAATCCATGGTTCATGGTGTTCTAACCATGCCATTCCAAGGATAAGGTCATACTATGTCTAAGGCTAAGCAACGCTTCAGGTAATCGAAGTCAAGAAACTTGACACCGAGGTGGGATCACAGGGACTCTCGGCACAGTGACACAAGTCCTTGTCGCTACGCGAACAGTGACGGTGTCTGTCAACCGCGCTTTCAGCGCCTCAGCATACAGCTGACTTCCTTCGATTGTGAAGCCTAGAGCATAATTGATTGGCGCCCCGGAATCGATCAGGATCTTCCATGGCTTCTCAT
>NW_020187732.1:2030374-2030487 GCF_900000015.1 Plasmopara halstedii | reverse complement strand
ATGATGGAGTCTTCTGACAACTACTAGACACGTATGACGTGATAGGACTCCGTGAAGTTGCTACGAGGTACGTACCGTATTTGTGTGTATGTTTGCGCAAGTTTACAACTAAC
>NW_020187732.1:1990210-2030364 GCF_900000015.1 Plasmopara halstedii | reverse complement strand
AGGGTCAAAGACAGCCTCCTTCATGCACCAATACTGGCGTTGCCAGACCCCGATCGTCTTCTGTGATGCTTTCACTTTGCCATCGTGCTGCAAGCAGACGCCGGGGAGAAAAAACGTGTGATCGCGTTCGAACCTAGCCAGCTTAAGGCTGCGGAGAGAAATTCGTTTGTGATCTACACAAATAATTCGTCATTACGCACTGCGACTCAGGTGCCTCATCTCTCGCAGAGAATGGCCAGGTAGCTCTCATTCTTTGCAGAATATAACTTTGAGGTGGAGTATAAGCCAGGAAAGCAGAATGCTTTTGCTGATGCGTTGTCACGCAGACCAAATTATAAGCTTGCTCGTGTCGCGACGGTGACGTCGACAGTGACGGATTTGATTCACGCCGCATACGCGAGTGATCGTATGTATGTAGCGCGACTACTGGCTTTTGGGGGCAGGGATTTATGAAACTCGGACACGAAGTTATCGGCACGATTGTGTGCACGGTTGCACTGTATTATAGTACAGATTCGACGAATACGCCACGGATTGTAGTTCCTCACGATGAGATAATATCGTATCCTCTATGATGCCTACGACACCCCACTAAGTGGTCATCTCTGTCGTTAAAGACGTTCAGCTCTGTGAAAAGACGAACAGCTGAGTGAGTTGCCACTACTGGTGGTTCAAACTGTACAAATGGACGAGAACATATTAGCTTACGTGTGAGACATGTCAGAGAGTAAAACCCTCTCTGAATGCTGCGGCGCCGCTAGCCAGGTTACCGGTACCATCCGAGTGTTGCCATTTAATGAGTATGGACCTTGTGTTTGGCCTGCCGAAGGACTCGGCGATCAAATACGGGTGTGTGGACCGTTTGAGCTTGAGCAAGATAGCTCATCTTACACCATCGATGGTGTGGGTACAGCGACGCTGTTTGTCAATCGTGTCATTCTACAACACGGACACCCGGTGTAGTAGGGCTGCCGTAGGTCTCTTCTTTGAGGAAGCTACGCTAAGGTCACCGGCCTTACGTTCCTCCTAATAAAAACAGTAATACCTGATTACTATAGAAAATTCGGACTAATATAGTAATGTGTATTACTACTGGCAATCCTTCCACGTGATGGCTTTTTGTTACTTTGTAGCCACACCACTGTGTTATTACACTAACTGTGTAATACACACATACGCACGGTCGCACAAGATTGTGCGACCCGCCCTCTCGTATAAGGGTACGTGTCACCCCGTTACACCCGGAGTCAATTGTCTCTGACAGAAAGCCATGCTTCACTGGGAAGTTTAGGTCTACAGGATGCTTGGCACCAATTTGACTATGTCAACAGCGGACCTTATGCAGACCGATGGTCAAATTGAGCGCCTGAATCGCGTCCTTGAAGACGTTCTTCGCAGCGTCTGCGCTGAGACGCAGAAGCGCTGGAGCGCTATGTTGCCATTCGTAGAGTTCACCCTGAACAATGCAGTGCAACTTACTACCGTCTACACGTCATTCTACATAAACGGACTTGTTAATCCTGCTGATGCCGCCATCTAATGGCTCAAGACGGCTAGTTGGTGTCAGCTCTCTAAAAAAAAGTCGGAGACTTCCCATCTACCAGACTGAGTGTCTTACAGCACATTTGCGACGCGATGGCTGAAAGCCAAGACATGCAGAAGGAATATGCAGACGGAAGAGGAAGGAGAAATATAATAAACATTGAGGTCAGAGACCTGGTTTAATAAATGCCAAAAACCTGCCTACACATGCCGTTTCTGCTGTCTTTAAGATGACGCTCCGTCCATGGTTTATTAGACCTTTTCAGGTCGTTGCTAAGCAAGACTTTGCGTACACGCTGAACCTTTCGAGAAGGATACCCACCGACCCGGTGTTTAATGTGGGCTTGCTTAAACCGTACCAGGATCCGGCGCTAGTGAACACAGAAGCATTGACGCCGTGGCGGCGCCCAAAGACGCTCGGCCACTCAGAAGTTGAGCCAGCAACTAGTTCTGAGCACGGAGTGCAACAATTTCCATTTCCATCGGCGCAAGGCTCTCCACCGTCGCGCGAAGTTTCGATTCGCCTACTCGACGGCTAGGAGCCGCTCCGACAGAGCATGATTATTCTCAACATGCGGCAGTTGGCGCACAAAGTGCTCCAGACTTTCAAAGTTCTCCCGTACAGCGGTAAGCTACTTCGGAAAGATGCTCGGCAGAATATCGACGACGACGGGCTATATCCGTCAATGCTCGAAGAGCATAGCGAGTCACCGAACGGCGATCGACCAAGTCGTCATCGTCCGCCGCCGACTTTTGTCGATGAGATTGGTGGTGTACAATATGACGCAATACGCATTATGGGTCGACTTCGTTGATAGGGTCAAACTCAATATTTCGTGAAATGGCGGGGATACCCCGACACCAAAAACTTGCGGAGGTTTAACATGCCACTACCCAGACGTTGTGAACGCTTATGAACAGAAGAATCATGACGCTTTACGTCGTTGGGTGCCCCGCGCTTCTTGGCGGTTGCCCGGGAAGCCGAAGAGCCACGAGCGGATCTCAAGCAATGGCCCTAAGCTTCTGTAGTCGTAGACTCACCGAGTGAGAAACCACAGAGCTCGCTGGAGCGTTATGGATTGTTCCATGTGTTGCAGGCGACAATATGCAGAAGGTCGGCGTTGCGCCTTAAGTTTGGCAAATCCAAATCGGAGATGGTGCTCAACGCACACGTCCACTTCTTTGTGGCTTCGCTGGAAAGTAGACGAGATAACTTTCCGGTGCCGCTACACCTATCACTCAAAGAGCTCCTCATCATTTGCAGCAGTTTCACCAGTTTCACCAGTTGGCGAGCACCACACGAAAAGTCCGCATTGTGAGTACAGTAGCGCCTCCTACTTTAGCTCGAAGTCGAGCGCGGTACCTATCCACTGGGATTATTTAGGATACCAAAACCAGAGCTCGGAGAGCCTTCCGCTGATCAAGCCAGCTTCTGAAGTGGTCGCTAATCACAATGTCTTATCATCAGTGAGTGACTTAACCAGGATAAAGCTTTGGACTTTGCCGTTAGCATTACCTGAAAGACTATAAGGGTTAAGTAAGCTCATTACAACCATAACTTGTGGTGGTGGGCGTCCAATTACACGACTACTTCGTGCATTGTACAGCGCCAGAAATTGTTCTTCTCTGACGCCTGCTACCCAGAAGCTGATGTGCAATGTCGGAAGGCAGGATAAGCGATGTTACAGTGACTGGCAATTTAAATACGAGACTCTTCGACACGTTTGCCAGCGTCCAGTGTCAAATGAACAATCTTCAAAGACGGTGCGGTTCGATTTAAACGCTGTTACTTCAAGTGCAGTTGGTACATTTATCAAAGGGTGATATACGTGATCAGAAAGAGCGTTCGGAGCAATTTACAAGCGCTCAGTATCATATCCGTATGAGTGACGCGAAAGGGATACACGTAGCATAAGACCTACATGAGAGGCGTGAAAGGGGTTCACTGCTGTGCGTCGGCGATCTCGAATGGATTAAACTTCCAATCACAACATGATTGAATTTGCAAAAAGTGGATGTGATTTATCAGCGACCAGATGCACGTTGTCGTGAGTTCCGCGGCGGGTTGTCGAGACACTGTTCACCGTAGGAAACGGGAGCTGAGTGCGCAACTTGTGTAGCGGTGACGCGGGGCGCGGAGAACTTGCACAAACACACAGAGGATCTAGCAGAAAAAGTGTGGATTTGCCGTGTGCCTTTTAATGAACTCAAGGTTTTGCATAGGTACAGTGATCATTCTCATCAAGACCACCCCGACGCCGAGTTTGTTCGGGCGTAGCTGGTCGCGGGAGCCGCACAATTTATCCGCATCATTGAGCTATGTTGGCACATTAAAGAAAGGAGCGCAATGTGCACTTTACTCGTAAATTTGGCTTTGTTAGGTAAAATTGGCGACGAAGAAACTTCTGGTGCGGTGGTTGCGCGTGGAGCGCTACAATGTATCATGGATGAGAACGAAAAACAAGGCAAATATTTGGTAAGGGAGGGTTCGTCTCATATAATGATGTACATCCACGGTATCAGCAAGTCGATACGCATCGTTAGCTTGTTTCCCATTCAGGCCGTTGTCACTTTCGTGGCGATTTCAATACGACACAGGGTGGGGATGATTTTCCATAGATAAACAAATATTGCCTCCAAAGTTACAAAATGCATCATTTTAGTGCGAACTCAAAGAACGCAATTTTTTTTGCTTCAGTGCCGCGGTTACCCAACGCAAGTGCTTCGCGATAACATCTCACCACACATTATGGAGCTTGGTCGGACCATCTGAATGAGAATGGCCGGAGGTAGGGACGCTCTATTTCAAGTCAAGTACCCCAAACAAAGCTCAACAGTTGTGCGGTAAACAGTGGATTGAGATCCGAAGCAATGGCCACCGGCTTCGCGTCACACACAACGGTAATGGTGTCGCTAATGGCAGCAAGATGAGTTGTTTAGCTTAGTCAGTCTACAAACTCTCAACACCGGGATGACCAGGCGCTTCTTTTGGAAGTCCAATGGTGTACTTTATGCTGATGAACTGTTCTCATTCTGCATAGATCGAAAGGCTGGCTCAGAAATTGAACCCTGACACGTTTTGCCTCATAGGTATATAAAGGGCTTATTAAGCTATATGTTTTCCTCTGCCCAAGTGGCCATATCATTTGCGCTTATAGTATTCTGTACCTGGGGTCATTTTCATGAGAAACTCCCAGAGGCTGAGTGAAGCATAGGTTCGTGCTATCAAATAGCACATTCTGGTACAAGTAATAGCGGTGCATGTTTCCATTGCTGTTGCTTAACCCCAAATCGAAGACCTCCATCCCAAAGCACTCAACAATGGAACTTATACTGCATACGATTCATCTGCAGTACGTATCACGTCATCGTTATGCGAAGTCAACATCGTAGAATGCGACGGCGCATCCGTCACCCCATAAAGTAACCCCTTATATTTTTCCGTGAAGGTGTGCTCGGCAAAGAAGTATTCCTGTATCGCCATTTTCTGCGATAGATGCGTGGACGATGTTGCCGTGCATTGTTGTTCATGATCTGTATACGCCACCTATGGCTCAGACTAAACTCGTTACAGCGTAAGATCTACAGTGAGAACAATTGTGCCATATAGATTGAAAACTTTTTCTGCCACTTAGGGCTGGTGGTAACGACATTTGCTCAATCAAATTGCGCAGCAGTGTTGAGTTAGTTTAGATCACGGTATCCATGTAAGACATTCCACCGTCATGCCCGCGCCAATCGCGAATATGCTTTGTAGCGAAGGGTATAACCGTACCTTACTGAGGCCCTACCAAGAGAGAGCTTTGTTGGGCCCAATGATCGCGACTAATCACATACCCACGAAACATACGGCTGTATTCACGTCTTACCTTGACTACACCAGAAATTAAAATGCGGATCTTTGTCTGAACATCGATTTACGCTGTCGACCTCTTCACTACCAAAAAAGATTTGAAGAAACCTTCAGCAGTCTAACCAGTGTTTTCGTCGTAAGCGCACAGATATCGTTCGCGCATTCGGCATGCTTAATACCTCAGCATACTGTCTACCGTTTTTAGCAGTCGCGTATCAAACGTAATTGCATGAAAATTTTGAGCCTATCAAGATTTTGTTGCGGTCTCAAAATCAAGGGACATTGATTTTGACAGCGAACAACCATGGTGTTGTGGCTCTGAGCACCAGAGATTTGATTCCCTTGGTTCCATTCATTTCAACTTACAGAATACAATGAAGCCAGGTTCTGATCCAGCCACTTTTGCCGCGCCTAATGGCACCCAATATTTTTCCGCGGGAGGTTCTCAGTCGTCCCAGCGCACTCCATATTAATGCACCAAACGAAAAGAGGACACAGGGTCGTCCTGCATGTACAGTGCTGCTTGGTTGGTACGCTCTACGGTTCCACCAAGCCTATTCTAAAATGTGGTGGGTTTTGCATTCAATGCGGTGTACAATTTGTCATCCCGCGAGGTGTGTTTGATCTGCAAGATGCGGGGGCAATGCAACTGCGGATAAGGTGATGGACTTTACTCACGATATGCCGACCAAGATAAAGCGATCAAGCCGCACCCAACCGGAGACTCTGCAAACGGATGATAACAGCTTTGAGGGAGGGCATACCGTCACCGCTGCGATTGCAACTTGTTTACCAGTTAATTGTCGCCAGACACGATCCACAGACAGCGTCGCTATACACACCGTTTATGGAGTCCAGCAACTATTTTAAATACGTTATTAAAAAATGTGAAATGCCGTTAGGTGCTGACAAGTAGAATGGCGTTGCCGTGCATCTCACGCAGAGGAGATTTTCACTCTTCTAGCCTTCATTTCCAATCGCACGGAGGAAGAATATGCTCGTACGCTTCATCCAGGACAGGTAACGAAAGCCTCTTATGCAACTAGGTACCTAGTTTGCTCTTCTGCAAGAGTAACATATAGTTGGAATTAAGTTTAGCTCATACTAGTACCCGATATATCTGTCTTATTATTTAAATAATAAACTCATTATCTGTGTGATGCATAGCTCATTTACATATCCCATCATATCGGTGGTAAATTATGATACTTCGTCTTCGTTATTTAACGGTGCAATGCATACTTAAACCGTAATAGGGTACGTACCCTGTGTATCATAGTCATTCTTTTGGCGATCTACTACGTATGGGAGTGATTTGTTTTTCGATACCGGTAAAAACTCCCCAAGATCCAGTTAAGAATCCAATAAAAGTATTCGTGTTTCATGATCAATTTCATTTACGAATCAGCTTGCTACGCAGTATCTCCACTCCTACGATGCTCAACTTGTATCCGCCTTCTACACACAATGCCTGGAACGGTCAGCCTCCTTCATATCCAGCTGGCACGGACTCGGTCGTGGAGGAAATTTTCAACGCCACCAAAGGCGTTGGCACCAAAGAGAAGCAGCTGAACAAGGCGCTAGGGGGTAAGACAGCTACACAACGTGGCTTTATTGCAAAGCGCTACAAAGAGCTTCACAATCAGAGCCTGCGTGACCTGTTGGACGACGAAACCTCCGGTCACTATGAATTTTTGCTGAAGTTACTAGCTTCACCTCTTCCTGAGGCGGAAGCTGGTATTCTGCGCAAGGCCACGAAGGGTCTGGGCACGAAGGAAGGACTTATCTATCCTGTCGTCGTGGGCCGTACTAATGTTGAAATTAACATTCTTAAAAAGACATATTTTGACTTGTACGGCGAAGATCTTGGCTCCGTGCTCGATAGCGACTTGCACGGTGATTTTCAAAAGGTAATTCTGGCGTCGCTGCAGGCTGCGCTGATACCCTACGATGCCAACATCCATAATGCTGGTAAGGTAGAAGCCGACGTGGAAAAGCTTTACAAGACGGGACGTGGCAAAATGGGCACGGACGAGGAGGGTTTTATTAGTGTCTTGGTGGCTAGCCCGCCCGAGCATTTGCGCATAGTTGCCGCTGCTTATGAGAAAAAGTATTCGGAGCCGCTTGTGAAAGCTGCTGCGCATGAGTTCACTGGCAATGCTGAGAAGGCTGTGCTGTTTCTGATTCGTATGGTGACGGAGCCACTAGATCTATTGGCTGAACTCTTTGAGGAATCTTTGAAGGGTTTTGGCACGGATGAAAACGCTTTGAGTTCGGCTGTAGTACGCTACCACATCGTTCTACGTGACATTAAGCCAGTGTACAAGAAGAAATATGGTAAAGAGTTACGCGAACGCATCGCTGAGGAAGTAAGTGGGGACTATGGTGAGCTGTTGCTGTCTGTATTTGATGCTCGTGACTAAGTGTCGTGACAGATAGGCAAAAATATAGCCTCAAATGTTCAAAGTAAGATTACATACGATTACTTTTTATCAATAAACGTTGCTTTTGAATATGACCATTAGCCGAATAGGTGAAGTCTTCAACACGAAAGTGTTACCCAAAAATTGGGTATCACAACGTTTTTTGTTCAATAAGATGTAATTTGGTATTACAGCGTTTTCTGTTAAATAATATGAAGTTCATAGTTAGCATGATCAGTTCAGGGAGCACTTGACTCACTTAGCTTTTTTAATGCTCGAAAAGCTGTGCAGATTGTTGATCACAAGATTATACGAAACCTAGTGTAACAGAACATGCATCGTCTACAGCAAAGAATTTACAGAATAACAAAATCGACGTTTATATGGTTTTGTTTGGAGTAAAGTAACGATGTGCCCATTGTAAAATAAAAAAGTTTTAGTATTACGATACCGTTTTAAAATGATGTGATATGGTAATACAACGATCCTAATAAATTGATTTATGATGGAACTGAGCCCATTGCTGGCCAAGTTGACGCGTCGTGAGGACCTAACAGAAGCTGAGGCTACTTTTTGCGTCCAGCAAATTACATCTGAGAAAACAGCCGAGAATCCTGTAGCTGTAGGCGTCTTGCTAGCGCTATTAGCCGCTAAAGGCGAAAGCGTCACTGAAGTTGCGGCCTTCGCAAAGCACATGCGCTCGGAGGCCGTAAACGTATACATTCCAGTGCGTGGACATATTAAAAAAAAATCGTGCTGGAAATACTAACTTAACTTTGCTCTTGTAACATCAGTCCGGACGCCCTACGCTCGACATTGTAGGTACTGGCGGCGACGGAGCTAATACCGTCAATCTCAGTACTGCGGCTGCGATATTGGCTGCCTCATGCGGAGCACTTGTCGCTAAACATGGTAATCGATCGGTGTCAAGTCGTTCTGGCTCGGCCGATGTGCTAGAGGAGCTGGGTGTGCCCATGCTCAAGCCACACCACGTAGGTCCGTGTCTCGAGAGTGCTCAGATTGCTTTTATGTTTGCACCACATTTTCATCCAGCAATGCGTTACGTGGCACCTGTGCGCAAAGCTATTGGCATTCGTTGTGTCTTTAATATCCTTGGCCCGCTGCTTAACCCGGCAAGATGCAAGCGCGTAGTTATTGGCGTCTATACGCCCAAGCTGCTGGATATTTTTGGCAAAGTGTTGCTAGAATTGGGCGTGGAGCATGGACTTGTTGTGCATTGTGCCGGACTAGACGAGCTCAACTCAATAGGAGTAGCTAACATAGTTGATGTTCGTTCAGCTGCAGATATACCATTCCAACGCTACCAGTTGCACCCTAAAGACATCGGAATTCCTGTCGTGACGATGGAACAATTGAAGGGAGGCAACGCTACAAAAAATGCTGCTATCTTGCGTCAGGTATTTTCAGGTGGAATTCAAAGCGATAATGCAGTAGGCAATACTATAGCATACAACGCTGGTGCGGGTCTGTACGTCTACGGTCTCACCGACAGTATCAAGCTTGGTTATGAAATGGCTAAGAAGCAACTCATGTCCGGAAAGGCGTTGGACACGCTTAATAATTGGGTACAAGTGGCGCGACAGTTGCACGAACAGCCTTAACATCATCTCCAAGCGCCATGAGATACAAGGTTTTAGATGATAAGATTAGCTATAGAGAGAGTGAGGTTAAAAATACTTATCTTTTTCAGCTCTTCAACACATTTTCGCCTTAACATGAATCGCGACAAAGTTACTAACACTTGTGGTTCGAGCGATGTAGCAGCATCAGCATTCGACTACACATACGCTCGACAGCTCGTACAAGCATACTTTGCTATGCTAACTATCGGTTGCCAACGTTCTGGCTGTACAAATGCGTACTGCTGTTCTAATCCTCAGACACAAGCACTCTCAGCGACAGAAGCTGCGATCCAAAGTCTGTACTTTGCTGTTAAAGCTCCGGTATCGCTATGTATCGAAATGGACTTTGAGAAACAACAATTAACTGAATCTATGAAGCTTTCACGACCCAATCATTTAAACTTTTTGGCTTCGGCAGCGCAAGCACTTAAGGAAAACAATCAAGTCGAAGATAGATATTTGTCCTCAATGACTGAAAATTATCAAAGCTCGGAAGAATTACAACCAGAGACATCCGATATATTGTTGACTTCTCAAGAGCTGGATACTACAACAACTTCAACTCTGGAACGAAAGTCGACACCACGGCAACGACTTTCGATTGCGGTGCAGCTGGACAATGGTTTTAATAAAAATTGTGATCTCCCAAGGAACAAATCTCTCGTAATCTCACATGTCTGTGTTCAACCGAAGAATCAATCAGGTATCGATGTCGCAGATCCTTCCATTTCTATAAGTCAAGAAGACGACATTTCTTTTGACGAACAACAGAATGAGACTAAGTCAACAAAGGTTACAAGCTCGGTGAATGAGTTGCGAAAGCGATTATTGAGTCGTCCAAAGGAAAAACTGTTTGACGCAATTAAACGAAGCTTCTCACGTTCAAAAAAAGCACCGCTTGAGTCTGTTTAGTTTCTATCATCAGAAAACGACAGCAGTTCAAATATATAAAAAACAAGTGGGGAACTCTCTCTGCATGTAATCTCCTCACACTCTTTCCTTCCTCTTACTGCTATAAATTACATTCTTTTCGCACTTGCACCACATCTTTATCATATCCAAAAATTAAATTCCCTGAAGTGGTGCGCCGTCTGGCATCGCATTCTCGACCACAGGAGGCGCCCCAAAAATCGGTTGTGGACGCCAAGCTGGTACAAGCGAAAGCAGAAGCCCCACCACAAAAGACTTGACGTCCTGGCGAAAGCCACGGTCCGCTGATATACTTAAAACACGCATCACAGTCTCGAACCGGTTAGTGATGGCCACCCCTGCACCAGTTGCTGCTCCCGGTAAATTCACATTGAGAGGAACGTCTGATTCGTTGACTGAATTGTGACTGCGGCGTCGATTGTAGATTTCGTAAAGTTTAGCAAATATGCCAGTAATGTGCAGGTACGAAATAAATGAGAGCAATATCAGCATAATAACTCGGTCCATTGGCGTATCCTTTCCAACAATAAGCAGCATAAACGCCATTTTAAATGCCAGGCGTAAATCCAGCAAACGAAAAACTTCAGAAACCATTTCTACAAGCAAAGAACGTGTCCGTGGCGGTGAAGTAAAAGCTTGATTTTGAGCAGGTATTGGGGCTGGAGCTGCCACTGCTTCATGTGCAACTGTCTGCGGTATATTTGGTCGAGCGTGTGACGTATTAGACTGCATCCTTTGATAAAAATTTCCATAAGAAGCAGCAGCAAATTGAGAATTGTGCGAAAATTGATGATCAGTAGACGTCGATGCGACTTGCTGTTGCATCAGCATCATCTGCAAGTATTGAATTTGATGTAGCACCATAGCCTGTTGCTGCATAAGTACGCTCTGTCTGTATAAATCATGGTGAGACTGCATCTGGCCAGACCTTAAGTGTGATGACGGCGTGGAAATTGAATTCTCTGATTGGATGTTCAGCAAATTAGGCTCTGACGAAACAATGCATGGTCGAGACTCTATATCTGGGGGAGTCTCGACCATTTTGGAGGAGTTGCGAGTCTGCAGTGGTGTCTTGGGCTCAACACTTGTCTGAATGCCTGTGGAAGTCACCAATAAATGAAACACGATATGCTCGTCAACATTTCCTTCTTCCTTCAATTGGCTGCTTTGCATTTGAGCCAGAATTTGTTCCAGTGACTCGTCATCACCACAAATTTTACCCCCAAAAATAAGCTTTTGAGCCGAGATAGCAGGCGAGGAAGGAAAATCAACGCTAAGTTGACGCTTGAGATCACTGACGAGTGTTTTTGAATCAAGTGATAGAACGAGCGATTGCGATGGCATGTAAACATTGCGCACTTTAAGATTCACGAGAGAAGGCGATGGAGAGCTCATGGTCAAATGAGCTGTTTAGGATTGATGTGGGAATGAAGCCAGAAACGCCACGCGGCGAAGCTCTGCGCACGAAGATTGGTGGAAATTAAGTATACAAATAGCCAATCGAACACTGCATTGCAGACTGTAGAATTGAATGCATGGAAAAATAATAAAAGATAAAGGTTAGCTACACTTTCCGCAAAGCTTATGATATATCGCACATTTCGGCAATAATCAATTGCCCTCATCGTATCTGGAGTCAGTCAATCTGCGCCATTGCTTTTTTCTGTTTTTTAGCAGGACGCTCTTAGGTTTCAGATCTTCATAGGGATAAAGACCGCGAACTGATTTATTTCTGTTCGCCCACGCCTTTTCCAATTATGTGGCACATAAAACTATAAAAAGTTAAGGGTGAAGTCAGAGATCGGAAATGAATGCAATGATGGGTTGTGTTTTAGTCGAAATTTAGGAAGCGATTACATATTTTTGTGACTCAAGTGCCCAATCTTGGTACTGATGACTGACTGATACATTTAAAATAAATAATTTGCACGAAATTTAAAAAAAAGACTGAAAGCAAAAGCGAGCTCAAATTTCTCAACTAGCTGTCAAATTTCGGGGTGGTATGGCACGACTGGTCGGAAAGTTCCCGACATTCAGTGTTATCGGAACAGTGTCATTTTTCATGCTGAATCAAAAGTCAGGGTACAAAAAACTAAGAAAATTTTCTTGGACTTGTGGCCAAAATTAATACTATCGTAAGTATAAGTTTGTCATGATCATCTTTAGAAATCAGTGCTTTAAACGTGTTCTTCACCCCACCATCGAAATTGTAGTTTCTGACCTCGACATGGCTACAATAGTTCGGCTAAAAATTTGAAAAGCCGGAGGACGCAATTACGGGACCTGCTTCCGCTAGAAAAGGGCGCCAAAAAAAGCTCGGCAGAGCAAAAGAGTGAGTTGATGTAAAACCATCTGTCTTTGCCGCTGTTTACTTAAACTGGGTTTGATTTTTGAAGCGTATTGAATGCAATTGACATTGAGATGAATCAATCGTCGTTAATGCCAAACGAAAATAGTCGCGGTCTTAAAATGATAAATTTCTAAGCCTTGTTACTTGACTGGACGTTTCAGAGCGGGCCTTAAATAAGTGAATTAGACTGACGTACTGTCTGTCGCAAGGTAAACCTGTAATATTGAATCTATATGAAAGCAGATGTGCACTGTATTCTACCTAATCTTGGTTTTCTTTCCCTCCTTCTTTTGATATCTTGATTAGTTTAATTGTCGCGCTGCAGAACGGTTAGGGCTTTGAAAATTTCACCGTATCGACGTTTGTTGCACAGCACGGACGGAGTGGGCGGCCGTAGCCAGAATGGCATCAAGTTTGGACACTTTCGCACTCCAGCGCCACTAAAGGAAGGTCAAGTGTTTTCTTTCAACGACGTCTCTCATTTATTATATACACGTCGGGGGATACGTAACCTTATGCTTAATCATTCTGCCATCTAATAAGCTATTTAAAAGTAACGATTAGATGCAGCGAGTACTGCATAAGAAGAAAAAGAATGAGCCCAAGACGGTTCAAGACACAAGTTCAGATCATGCTTTATCACCTTTGCTTCCTACTTCTCAGTCGAATACGACTTCAATTCGTCGTCATCCTACGACATTATACCATTCAAAAAGTACTCAGAATACACCACAATTATCTCATGATCAAGTTGTTGTAGGTCTTTCTGCATCAATAGAAGACGAAGTTGAGGATTGGAGTAGTGATTTTATATCAACGGAACGACATTCACGTTGGAAACGACACGAGAATTTGGAAATTGGTTCTAGTGAAAATCAAGTGAAACGATTAAGTAGTAGTAGTTCAAATGGAATGATTGGACAAAGTCGACGTGGAAGTGAAGTTGGTGGTTCAAGTAGTAGTAGTGGTCACGCTGATGAAGATGAGACTCGAAATGTTCTTAAATCTCATTCATCTTCACACTTTCATCATGAACATAACGAGTATCAACATAGTGACAGTGATGAAGATTGGGATCTGGAGTTTGGATTTGATGATGAAGCTGATTCGACACTTGGATCGTTGAAAAATAGTATGGATCCAACAAGAAGACGAGCAGAAAATGGAAATTTCTTTTTACCAAATCTTCATGACGTTTTAGATGGTGAAATGTTCCTTGATGATGACGAATTAGATGATGGTATGGGATTAAATTTTGATACAAGTACGAGACAACAACGTCGATTATCAGATGAACCATTGTTTCAAAAACGAAAGAATGAATTACATCAATCTCCAGCAAGTGCTGATGGTAGTTCTGATGGGATTCGATCTAGTATCACGTCGATTTCAGCTACATCATCAAGTTCAGTCGAGTATACATTAGTTGACAAATTACGACTTTTGGATGTCGCAAATTCATCTGCTTATGCTGTCCGAATTGAACGATATCCAAAACCATCGACTACATTTAGTCAATTAGAACGCGATCGTTTACATTTTCCAACTTTAAGTGAAAATCGTTATGAACAATGGTTAATGGATCTTATTGTACCTCAATGTACTATCGTATCTCGGCACATGGAACTTGAACAAAAGCGATTACCACCACCACGACAATTAAAGAATCAACAATTCTATGCATTAGTTTCATTACCATTTGGACGTGAATTTGTTGACATGTTCTTCAAACAAATTTGTTATTATCGTTACTTTGGAGAAGAGAAAGAAAATCGGGAATTGCTACGAATGTATTTTGAAAAAGTATCAACAACTGGAATGACAGATGAACAGTGGGCCGAGAAAATTTTACCTCTTGACTTGGATTATGTTGTTGGGTGTAGTATCGAGATTTTGCAAGAAGCAGCACGATTATACGGTCCAAAACCTGACACTCCACTTGCAACTCACTTATCATTGTCTATGCTTTCGTCTGCATCATCTGCATCATCATCTCAAGGTAATAAAACGACAATCTATTGGATTCAACAATTTCAAGACATTTTAGTACATTGTGCTGAAGCATTTCCGAAAGCTTCAAATGTTGTGGCATTGCTTGAACTTCGGTATGTTTGTCATCATTTAGCAGGATTTGCTAGTGGGGAATACCAATACAAATGGCAAATTTGTAATCAATTACCATCGTTTCGACCACTTGAACCAGTTATTGGAGACTCAGCATCTCAAATTGTGACCGAAGTTCTTCAATACTATGGTGCATTGTTCCAACATCTAAATACAAGTCCAGACAGTCGCAGTCATCGATACACAGGGCACAATTCATCAAGTGAAAAGCTGAGTTTCCAAACCGATAATGAGATACGACAGTATGCTCTTACATCTGATGTTATTTGTTTACAAGCGCTTGTTTTGTGTGATATCCAGAGTTTATACGATAGCAAAAGTGCATTGGCTGAGATTTCATTACCAGCACTTGAAGAGCTTTTGGAATTTGAAGACGATGAAGCAACAGTCGATCCAAGTCTCGTGGGTCTTTTACCTTGTTGTCGAGATAGTCGAAGTAGTTCATCATCATCAACTACAGATCCCCGCGATGGCGGTTATGAGCGTTTTGATTCATCGAAAGGATTGGGTGGATGGAGTGCGAACTCCAAACTATTTGAGCTCTTGCGACCGTCATGTCGTACCCGAACATCAGCTTTGACTTTCTTTTATGAACGAATTGCAGCAGCAAAGTTTCCACTTATAAAAGCCAAGTGTGCTTTAGTCCTTGCAACGATGCACGTGTGTAATGCATCTCATGGTAACTTGCGCGTGGCTGAAACACTTGCTTACGAAGCTGTGCGATTATTGGATGTCTGTTCTAAGCAATTAATGGTTCAAATCTCTATTACATCCTCTCGACGCAGCCGCGATAAATCTTTGTCGGTCTCGTGTCTCAGTGTTTTTAATAACGATGGTCTTTTATCCGATTTAGGTCGTGAAGCATTGGAATGTCTGGGAAATATCTTGATTAAAAATAACAAGTATCGATATGGTATATTGTGTTTGGAAGCTGCCGGGACGCTTTTTAGTTTCTTAAACCAAGGCTCTGAGTATGAAAAACTCGATCGGTTGTTATGTAAGCTCACGCTTGAAGCTGATGATGTCCATCGAGCGTTACCACTACACGAGAAAGTCACATACGCTGCGCAGCGACAAGGAAATATCACAGTTTACGTTTATTTAACTCAAGAGATGACTAAGTTGTGGATTCAAGAAGGCAATTTTACGCGTGCTGAAGAATATTTGGCTACTGCATGTCATTTCTTACGTGATCACACGAATTTACTTCCACCACACTTTTTATCATCAGCCATCAGTGCGAGTTATTCAAGCAGTGAAGCACATTCAACTCGAAGCGGCACAATGATGACGGCCACATCAAGCTCAGTATCATCTTCCCTTTCGGGTTCATTTTATTTGTCATCACGAAGTACTGGAAACGCTAATGAAGTGGACACGTGGCTTAATCATGACATTAATCTACATTTACTTGTTCGGGATGTGTACCGTTCTAGTGGTCGTTGCTTAGAGGGTATGCGGGTAGTGGAACACCTTTTAAACTACAGTGCACGACTACCACGTGGAAAACGAACACAGCTTCGTATGCTGCTCGCTGAAGACGCTTTGAAAATGCGTATGTTTGATACTTGTCGTCACATGTTTTCGCTTATGGAACGAGAGGCAACTGCTTTTTGTGATCGACTACAAGAGAACATCAAAGGATTCACTACTGGACCAGGAAGTAGCAGTGGTACAGGGCCAGGTACAAGCAGCAGTGGTGGCGGCAGAAGTTTAGGCGGTATGGGTAGTGAAGCTCGTTACTGCTTTGATATGTCGTTTACTCTGCGGTACATTGTTTGCCGTGTCAAAATGTATATCAAACTACGGGACTTTCGCAATGCATACGCTTGGCTCTCATTAGCCCATGTGAAAAATGATCGTGACAATGTACGGAAACAAGCTCAGCTTCATGTCTTGGACGGCAAAGTGCTTCGTGCGCTAGTTCAAGAGGAGCAAGAGCGTGGAAGTGAGTCTCGACGCGATACTGATGCACGAGCTAAACGAGGACGCACGAGCTCTTCGTTTGTTGGAACCGTTGTGTCTCCTTCCCAGATCGAAGAGATGCTCAAGCCTTTAGGTGTTTCATTATACGGTTTGAACCAGGATGAAAAATCACGTCTGAATGAGCGAATGCATCATTTTGTCGCGTGCGTACGTGATGTTAGAAAGGCCGAAGAACAAGCGCTTGATGCTTTCTGGACGGCTTTTGATCAATATCGATTGCTAGACGACAGTCTTTTTCAGCTCAAAGTTTTGTTGGAGATCGTGTCATTTATATTATCACCTATTCAGCGCTCTTTTCTGGCGCTTGGTAGTAACCAGGATGATGAGATGCTTAAGTCTCATTTGCAACGTCGAAGTTCAGACAAGGAAACAATAAGCGCATTGGAAGTGAGAGATCTTGGAGGTGATGATACCGTTGAAAAGACCCGAAAGACGCTTCTGGAAGCGCAAAAATTGCTCCGTTCAGCTTTGGTTCTGGCTGAACAAGTGGCGTACCCCGCATGTTTTTTACAAACGTTAATTTACTGTAGTGAGGTATGGGTTTGGCTTGAACGTATTGCGTCGTACAAGAGCGAGAAACATCTCAAAGAAGCAACTGCGTTTTGGGAAGAAGCTGTGCGTGTTATGAAAGGTGTGTTTTTTCGTCGTGTAGCATTTCATGACATCGCCGATGCACAAATGTTACACTCTTCTGGATTTAATACGGACTTCGCAATGCCCAATGCTCGTGGATTGAACAAAGGAAGATTTTGTGTGGTACCTATTCTGAATTTTAGTGAAGGCTTCATTGTCAAATTAGAAGCAATGACGTTGCAACTCATTCTTGCTGCCTGTCAACTTCAGCAATTTGAACGTGTGCCTGAATACGTGGAAGAAACGTTACTGACGCATCTGGACGAACTTCTAAGTGCGCGGATGTGTCTTAGTAGTATCGTACATCAGCTCCAAACGTTTCGGGCTAATCAAAAGTCTCACAAACGTTTGCCTCCGAGTGGTTCAGCATCAAATCTAGCGGCAGCTATTGCTGCGCTACCATCGGGCTCTAGTCTCTCTATCTCGAGTGCCGGCAGTAGCAATTCCAGATCGTCGTCTTTCTCGAGTGTAATTCCCATTCCATCGCCTCAGCGAAGTGCAAGTGGTAGACAAATTCCGTCTACGCCATCTCCAAGAAGTGCTGGCGTTGCAGGAGGCAAACGAGCTAGTCACAAGAAAAATCAATCCATGTCGTCTATTTCTGAAATGTTAACGTCCAATGCACCTTCACCGTATCATGACGGTGCAGGTTTGTATGGATTTAAAAGCTCAGCAACACCTCGAACAGGTTTGGCCTCGTTGAGTGAGCGACCAAATGTTCCAACATCTTCTGGAAAGGTGGGTGCTGCTGTGCAAAGTGGACATACTTTCAAGAAAAATAGCGAACGAAAATCGCGACGGTATACACGAGAACGATCACGGTCCGCTCCCCAGCCAGAGGTACCCGCGTACTCGTCCCCACGCGTCGATTTATTGTCATCGCGAACTGGCGACGGACATGAATATCAGGAAAAAAGTATTCTTGTTGCCACCGAGTCTGAAGAGAAGACGGACTTTTCGCTGAAGTCCACATCGTCTGTGAAAATAATTGATCTTAGTGACCTGCAAACGTTGCCATCAGGTGAAGAATTTTTGCTAGAAAGAAGCGACGCATTTAGACGGGACGAAGGTAGTAGTTCGAATGGAGCGATCGGTTTGTGTGACTTTGATGAAGTCCAGTCGGAGAAGCTGTGGTGGATCTTTAACTTGTGGCGTAATGCCAAATCGAAATACGTGGAAGGAAAGATTGAAACGTCGGCATTTCGATCGTCCAATTTGCGGTATTTACGCACTCTGCTCGATGCGTTTGATCCACAACAAATTGCAGTTCTTTATTTTGGCGGCGCTGACAACATGTCAACAGATTCTGTCGTAACACCAGGTGGAACTCGAGTTGTTTCAGAGGGAAATTCTGGAAACCCAAACGGAATGCTAGATTTTGATGTTTCGCGTATAAATTCACACGCATTGATCCAAGATCGACAATTGGTGCTATCGATTGGATACGAGTACTCACGGGAAATGCGAACAACTTTCGGCACACATCCAAAACTTCAGTTTAAAGTTTTCCGTGTACAGGAGGGCGATACAAAAGCTTGGCGTCAGGAAATTCCACGACCGGATTGGTATCTTTCCGAGTACGACATACTTGAAGCGGAAGATGCTGCTGTTGGCACAGGTGTATTACGCACAATGCGTCTTCTTGGTGCCAAATTATTGGTGAAACTTGTGGGTGTGCTTCTGATGGATTGTTCCGTTGTAGTCGTTGGAAACTCGTACCCACAGATTCAAGAAATGACGACAAGCTTGTTGAAGCTTCTTGAGCCATTTCGATGGCAACACACGTTCTTACCGTTTGTGCCAGTAACATCGTGGCGATTCCTCTACGATGCTATGTATCACCACGCTCAGGCGGAGCTGGCGACACGACCAAAGAGCCGTCGATCATTTTCTCGACTTTCGCACGATTGGCGAGCTTGGAGCACTGGAAGCGGAAGCAGCGCAGGAGGGAGTTCGTACTCTTCGTCTCGTGGTAGTAATGAGAGTCTTCCTAGCGGTACTTTGATGTCGAATGAGATAGTTGAGGAAGAACCTCCATTTTTGCTTGGTGCAACAGCTGACACGTGGCAGAAATGCTGTACATTCTCGAGAAAATGTGGTAACGATCCACGCCTTTTGTCGTCAGGTGTGGTGGTCGTGAATCTGGATGACGTGGACGCGCTTGCAACGGATAAAATGCTTCGGAATGCCGTGCCATTGCCGAAAAAGTGGCGAAGACAGTTTTTGGATCGAATTGAAAAACTTACGAGACAACGCCACAAGATGCGTTTGAAAATGGGTAACCGGCGGGCAACAACTCCCACTTCTGCTTCCAACGTGACATTTATTCGCTCTCCTCCAGTGACGGACGGAGCGTTTCGAAGTTATGACGATGCTTTAAACACGAGTCGTTCAGGAAATAGCTGGATTATGTCGGTTTCTACTTCCGAATCAGATAATCATCATCATATACAGTCCGGCGTGCACTCATCAGTTGTCAGTGAGCTTGACGACAGAAAGCATTATGACTCGGAGTGTGCGGCCGCTTTCGTTAGTGGATTGCGTGACTTTTATGACAAGCTCTTAACATTGTGTACAGACAAGGCAAAAGTTAGCAAAAAGAAGAAAAAGAGTTTGAGCACTAGTGGCCATTCAAAGCGACAAGAGATCAAATCGTGGTTCTCATCCTCGCACGACTTTGATGCGTTTGTTGATCATTTCTTAAACTCGGATCTACTTGAAGCGTTTGAAAAAGAAAAAGCTGCTGCAAAAGAAGAAATTCATCGAGGTTTGAATCACCTCGAACGTCGATCCAGCGAGTACGAAGTCAGTTTGACAAGTAGTGGTAGAAGTTCGCGGGCACTTGTGAGTTCATTTACACCACAATTGAAAAGTTTTGGAAGTTTAAGTAGTTTATCCACCAGCAATCGCACGTCAGGTGGTGGTCAAGAAGGAAAGCGATGATTATAAGAAGGAGCTTTATATTGGTAGGTAGGTTTTCCTTAAGAAATTATTTATCAGCATCAATTTGCAAATGTTAGTGCAGACTTCAATTTTTTCATTCTTGTTCATGAGCATGATGATTTTTTTTTTAATTTCAATTGCTGGTCAATGCGATTGACAATGGAAGCTTTACCTGCACAAATGGCCCATTGCAATGGAGTCCTTTTAGCCTATTACCAAGGATATATGTGACGGAATGATGACAGATTTATTCACTTAAGCGCGCACCTTATCAAGCGTCTCCCACTTGGCTCCATTTTGAAGCAGTAACCAAATAATCTCTTCACAACCACTTTTGCAAGCTAAATGAAGTGGAGTATACCAACCCTGTGGATGAGAACGTAAGGATAAATGAAGAATCGAAAAGGAAAGAGAAGAAGAAAATCCTTTACCCATATGCTTCGTTGATTCACATCAGCACCAAATTCCAACAACAAGGCAACGGCTTTGATATCACCGATGGAAACTGCTCGATGCAATCCCGTTACGCCAGACTTAAAAGTATCATTTTCTTTGGTGATTAACAAGTTTAAAAAACGTATAAAGCTGGTCCATATATCCATACCCATCGATACTGATGAACAAGAGTAGGATACGTCTCAAGCGCTAGCCGGAGCCGTGCTATATCTCGTTGCTTAATAAGCAGACAGAGATCAGGCATTGAAGAAGCGGGTGATAACGCCATCGTATGCAGAGATTGAAAGATGAGAAGAAACGCAACTAACCAGCTTTTTATAGCACATTGATCGTTCTATTGTTTCATTAATTTGATTCGCCAAGTTGACGTATTAAAAAGAAACATGTGTGTACGCCATCCGCTATTCTGTAGAATTTGATAAAACAAAGGGAAATCAAGTACCATTTTGCCATGCGTTGACTCAAGTAATGGTTGATGCTCAATCGCAGAAGTAGGTGAAGCAGACGTTAGAGCTTGTAACACCAAAATAGCCTGAAAAAATGCCCGAAGCTCATCTTTTGGTGTTGCTTCATCTCGAAACATGACATGGACGTGATTATGTACAATTGTAAGTAAATATGCTTCGTCTTCATAGACACGAAGCAATTGATCAAGATCTGTTGAAGTCCAAACAGTTTGACGGAGTTCGGATCCCATGATTACATGAGTCGTTACTGGCACTTTCGGATCCTTAAAAATCGGTTCGTTTTGATTTATACTGCGAATAGAATACTAATCAAACATAGTGAATCAAATCAGATCTTGTCCATCGTATTATCAGTCGTGAATAATAAATACTCACATTTCCAAGTTGATGAGCCACCTGTTCTTTATTATGATTGTAATTACAAGCCAAGAAACGTTGTACAAGAAGAAGACCTCTAGTACGATTAATCGTGGGAATACACAAACATGCTACTGCATTGTAATTAGCATATACATGCACAAGCGTAAGGAGTAGAAAAGCAAACCAAACCGCAAAAGGTGACGAATTGACTGCATTGGCGAAATACATGCCAAAGAGCAATCCAAAAAGCTTCACAGCTGTCTCTTGCGATCCTTCTTTTGCAGCACAGTCAGCCATATTATCTCGTTTAGCAAAATGCGTCATAAGCGACGATCTTGTAGCACCTGCAGCCACTCCACACATTGTCTTGCAAATACTTGAGACACAGAGTACTTCAGTTACCAAAGTGGGAAAGTATGGAGCAACCATATCAAGTGTTAATCCCACGTCGTTGATCACATCAGCAAATAAACGCCAACGTTTAACATTTATGTCAAATTTTGGTCCAACAAAATAGGCAAAAGTCAATCCTCCAATCATTCCCGACCCATCACGAAGAACCCATTGCAATGCTGCTGCTAACGGTGTAGCTTTGTCATCACCTACACCAACACTTTGTAAAACTGATTGAGTCGCCAATACCCCACGAAGGTAGCTGCACATTGCCTGTAATGTATCCCAAAACTGAAAACTAAGGTAATCTTCGCTTACGCTATCCGGATATCCAACTGGTAGAAACATCTCTTGGAGCTCTCGTGTAAATCCCGATAATGTCCAACATCTCCTGGCATCCGAGTCGCGCGTTAGCAAGAGTTGAACCCCTTGTTGTACGTAGCGACGAGGAATCTCATTCATACATACAGGGCGCGAATCGAACTCAGTTACACGAATGCCCTTGCTTCCAGGGGAAAGAGGAGGAGAGGAAGAAGGGCTCGGACCCACCTTGCGCTTCGTCAGTTCCATCTAGACGTACTTACGTTTTTAACGAAGATTGATGTCTAAAGTTGAGATACAATTATTTAATGCTAGCCCAAAATATGTAGCCATCTTTGTTTATCAAACTTTTGCGTCAATATCAAGTAAAAACACTATTTAGATGACATTATCCTCTTTGTTGAGAAGTGATCGTCACTTTAAGCCTACAAACATTGGGCTACTGCAGATTAAAGCGAAAGGTGTGAAAAATTAATCGTTTCAAGTTTGACACCGCTTGCATGATGGAAGACTCTTAGTTCGAGTCTGTAGAACGAGGCAATATTTAGGACGTTTGGTTCGAACGGCCTACACGCATCAATAGTAAAGTCCATTGTGGAAGCCCAATATGCTCCAGTAGTTAATTATACTGTGGAAGTAACCGTTATAATAGCTAACGCTATCGCGGAAGAATCATATACTCCATAAATAGCACTACTGTGGAGACTCCAGTTGCTAACGCTATTGTGAGAACGTGTCATATTCCGACAGTACGAACTGTGCTAGAAGCCAAAGCTCCAGTAGATAAAGTGATGTGGGAGCCACAAGCTAAAAACAACGCTCCAATAGGCCCTTCTACCGTGTGAGTCATCGTTCTCGTAGTCAAATCTACGGTAAAGGTAAATGATATAATGGTTCATACCGCTGTGGAAGCACAAAATTCAGTTGTGAACGCAGTGACGGGATTACGTGTCCAGGCATATATGGCCCCACTGCCAGAAATATCTGCTCTCACGAGTCTAGAAAAATTAACCTTCTCCAAGTTTCTTGAAGACCTCAAGAATGGCGCGCTTGCCGAAGTCGTTATGGATCGTCGTGCAAGCGCAGCAACAAGAGAGTTTAATACGTCCTATGCCCTGGATCCAAGTGTCTTCGTAAATTTTGACAGCGATTTGAAACGCGACGCGGATCAATTGAGCCAAATGCAGGTTATCTGCTATTGAATCAATGGTCATTGCTAGCTGAGCGATCCGATTTATAGACACGTTCTGTGCTGCTAAACAACAGCAGGGGTGGACGAAAGAGAGTAACTTTCTCCAAAGTGCGCCAACGTTTTGCATCCGCAAATCCAGTAGCAAATGGCGTATCGTATACACATAGCAAGTTGAGCGCCAAAACCGTGCCAGCACAGACCTATAATCTTTGCAAAGATGCCATTGATAACAAGATGACTGGCTCGAAATTCTTTAGCGTACTTGATCTCGTAGACGGCTACTATCATATTTTTATGGATTCTCCATCGATTCCGTATACGGCAGTGAGCACACCTAGCGGTATGCTATTAAAGTGGCTTGCGATGCCACAATGACTCTATAATGCGCCAGCAACGTTTAACCTTCTCGTTACGCATGTATTTGGTCCATTGTGATCTTCTCGTCGACGAATTTCAATGACATCTGTACCCATTCGGAACCCGAAACAGGTCTACCTATCAACCATCTCAAACCCCTGGAACAGGTATTGGCGTGAGGACAGAACATCAGCTTTTTGCCAACATTGATAAACGTATATTTTGTGCCGAAGAAGTACCAGGTTTGTTTTTTTGCCTGTTGTTCGGGCAGACCTAGCAAACATCAAAGCGATCTCAGAATGGCCGACGCATACAAACCAGAAGGATCTTAGAAAATGGTTACGTTTGACCAACTATCTTCAATGATATACCAAAACTCATGCCCACATGGCACGCTCGTTATCGATATAGTTAAAGAAAGATCAAGAGTGGTTATAGACAAATGATCGTGCAGTCGCCTTTGACGATATCATGCACAACTTACAGGCAGCGCCTAGATTGGAATAATCTTAAGACGATTTACCATACAGTGTCGTGTGCGAAGCCTCCGACTTTGGGATTGGATGTGCATTGCTGTAGCAAGATATTAATGGACATCTCATATCAGTCGATGCAGCTGAAGGCAGCTCAGCAAAATCACTCCTTTCGCGACAAGTTATTGTTAGCAGCGAAATATGCTTTGGTAAAGTTTAAAGCTCACCTCTTGGGGTCCAAGCCATTCTGCGTTTATATCAACCACGCATCGCTGCGTATGGTGACTCAAAGGCCGTAAGTGTCACAACGGATGACCCGTTGGTTGTCTTTCGTTGCATAATACACCTTTACAGTGGCTTAAAGCCGAGTAGATTGCATGCCTTGGCGGATGCCTAATCTCGACGTTCCGATTACGAATCATCCGTGACTGCGCGAGCTACTTCCAGCGTATTTGACGTGATACGACAAGCGTATCCAAGCGACCCAGCTTGTGCTGTTATCCTTTTGTGGTCGACAGCTACGGATGATTGAGGCTCATTGACATCATCCCCGAGATGTCGCGGTCGAACTCATCAATACTCCCTCAAGGACGGGTAATTGTACTACCAAGTACATGAAAGAAATAGCTATCGGGGTTTCATACCCAACAACAAAAGCTTGAGACACAAGTTGGACAATGAACTACATGATACGCCTATCGCAGGTCATCCCGGTCAAAGAAAGACTTAAGGAGCGCTTGCACACAACTTTTGGTGGCCTACAATGTATGCATGGGTTGAGAAGTACATTCGTACGTGCGACATATGTCAGCACGTGAAGCCCTCCCTACACATACAGGCTCTAGTCTACCAGTGCCCACACATTGCTGGCGGTCCGTCAGCTCGACCAGATGTCGCTGGGCATAATGGTGTTCTGGTCCTTGTAGGCCGTTTAAGCAAGATGGTGCATATCGTACCGAGTTGTTACGGGGGAACAGAGCGCTCAATTATTTATCGATAATGTCTTTCGATATCACGGATTACCATAGTCAATCGTATTTGATCGTGAAACGCGCTTCACAGCGGACATTTGGGCGAGCGTATTCGACTATTAAGTACTTGCCGAGAGACAGCCAATATAGACATTCCAGAGACCGATGGTCAAACTGAACGCGCGAATCACTTTGCAAAAGACATTCTACGCAGATTAACTGTATCGTCGCCGACGACATGGAGTGATATGCTCCAGATTGTCAGATTCGCCATCAATAAAGCGGTCCATGCTTTCAACTGGCTTTACGGCATTTTACGTTAATGGCTTTCGCCATCCAGCATTGCCTCATTTTCTCATTGGGGTCACGCAACATTAGGAAGTGGGAGGAGCTCGGCAAGTATTGCCTCCCAGCTCACTACTATTGACAAGCATCAGATTTGTCAAAGTGTTGACAAGTTCATGACCCTAGAAAAATTTTGTATCACGCGTCCGGTATGTTATGGCAGAAGCGCAAGAATTACGGAAATCTAATGCTGATAAGCATGGACGTGGAAACGCACATGTATATAAAGAAGGTGATTATGTAGTAGTCAGTACCAAGAACATGACTGACGCTGCCATCTCTAGCCAAGGATCTTCCAAGCTCATTGTCCGACACGTCGCCCTATTCTAGGTCTTGAAATGTGCCGGTAACTCATGTACATTGGACTTACCAAGCTGCATCCGTATCCATCCAACGTTTCATGTAGGCTTGCTCAAGCCATACCTTAGCAATTCCTCTCGTCGCACGGATTATACAACCGAGATTGATCGTAGTCCGGTGACGGAGATCGTGAACAAGGTTGAACGCGTCGTTGAAACCCAAGAGTCAAATCACACTGTGCCACAGCACTCTGCAGTTGATGAACTTCGTCACGAGGACGTTAATTCTCCGCTTGACGCCGAGCGGCTTCCGTCCATAGAGCAGACATTGCTGCGTGACCGTTCATCTCCACATGTCGAAGCTCAGCCCACAGTGACTCAGTCGCCTTTGACATTTGATGATCCATCTTTGCGATCGCGTTCGCATTTGCATCCGAGGATGCTACCGTCTCATTGTTGCGTCCCTTATACAAGTGTAGCGTCGACGAAAATGCTATCGATACCTCCGTCGATTGCTCGACCACAGAGGATTCCGTTGCAGAGAGTAGACCCAGACGGAGTTGCCCACTTCCATGTAAAAAAACATTGTACCGGCATGCCAACACCGTGGTAAGCTACATCTCCTTATCAAATGTCTCGGCTATCCGGAGTCGGACAGCTTGTGGGACCCACATTCGCAACACCTTGCTGATCGCCGTGACGCAATTCGTAAATGTCATAAGTGGAAAGTTTCGGATCCCCACTGTCTTCACTAATAGCCGAAACAAAAGAAGAACTTTGTCCCATCGCTTTGGGTCCAGTCATGGGAGACGACGACGACAAATGCAGTGACGATGCAGGTGGCAGATACTTTACCACGTCTTCACGGCATGCAGCAATATCTGCTTCGATCTATCCCTCGCATACGAGTTACGCGTATCGAAAACGCGTATCTCGCACCTTGGCGATCGCCTGATAACGACAATAGATTTGGATGTCGAATTGGCGATAGAACGAATTCGCAATCGACGTGGTGGCGTGCACCAACTTCTAGTATGCTCTGTCCATGTCGCTGGGCGACTCCGCTGGCCGTGTTTGCACCCATGGTACTCCACGTGCATTAAATAATGGATTTGGAGCGTCGAGATGACGCGAAAACATCGTTTTAAGTGCTGAATGGTGCAAACAAACGGCTTGAAGGCCTCTTTCAGAGTCATTGAATAGCGTTTCGGGTGGAGCTACCTGATCGAGTTAGAGGACTACTCAAGTTATTTGCGTTCGATCTCCATACCAGCGCTGATATTTGGAAGGCGTGGAATGTGCCACAAGTCATCATTCGACAGTGAGTGCGAGGCGTAGTCTCCGCGTGTGGCATGGGACGCTGGTGTCGTCGCCGTTGGCGCACTCGTTCTGGGTGTAGACGCAGTCACTTGTTTTCTGCTTTGGCAACCCAAGGTGGAAGAAGCTCTCACTCTTCATGGTCGTCCTCCGATGTGTGGCCGTCGCTCAACTCGATATATGGATTTTTGGCGGGTTGTGTCAGCTCTCTAATTCGTGGAGAAGACCAAACAGAGCTGCTGTCGTCTTCGTCACCGTCTGATTTTGAAGATATCTTCGTTTCCAGTTGCATTGGTTGTGCTGGCGGCTCTACTTGATGCTGACGTTGCTCCCCGACAAATTCTGCGAGCTGAGCAGTTTGGCATATTAGTATTTCTGCTGCGAGCAGTTCGCTGTCGCCAGGCTTGGAAAGATCCGTTCTGCGTTTTTTCTGAACAGATGCCCCCGCATCGGCGTCTCGTGTGATGTCGTGTTCGAAGTCTCTCGCTCTGCTCTTGGTCCATAGTTGTACAAGTTCTTCTTTAATGTACCCTTTTTATTTTTTTAGGTAGGGGGTGGTGTAATGGGGTAGTAAGCCCATTACACAGTTTGTGTGTTTCACAATTAGTTACTGGGTAACTTAGTGTGCACTACGCTAATTAGTAGGTGCTTACAGTTAGGTACAAATCATCCGATTTTTTCGCTCAGATAAGGATTCGGATAAATCACCTATAGTATATTCAGTCTTCTTCTTAATCAGGAGATTCAAACACGGTTGTGGTTAAACGGGCGCGCAAGACAGCTACGCGAGAAGACTAAGCCCCAATGTAACACTACCTCAGCGCAAGAGTGCGTGCAGTCAGTTGTCTCGTTACAAACGTCGCGCACTCGGCGTATACCGCTTTGTTTGATCGAAATAATATTGCCAATTTGCTACGAAGTGATACGAGGATTAAACGACATAACTGATACCAAATGAAATAAGTCATGAAAAAGTATGTGCGGTGTTACAAAACGGTTGGAGGTAAGAAGCTTCGATGATCTCTAAGCGTGTGTCATTTAGCATCTACGTAGCTCTAGTATTCCGTCTAGACACATCTGTAGATGATCAGCGGAGGGCATGCCCCATCTGGTGCCAAGCACCATAAACAGTTTTTGTCAATATTTGCAAAGCGCGGATCTCATTGAAAAAAGTCAAGATGGGTTATACTCATAGCAAAATTGTTGATCAATCTGGCGGTATCCGTAACGGTAAGAGTGACGCAAGAAGCAGCAAAATGAGCCATTTTGCTTAAATTCGCATTGCTAGTCGGCCGAACGGGTAAAAAAGTCTGTTGTTATTGTCGCTCAAAATTCTGCCTAATCCGGTAACCTGTCGACAGGTGGCAGAGATTTTGCCTTTAAGACATTCTGCACGTACACGTACCAGTGGGTGTCACATATATGTTCATTTTGAGCCATTTACTCATAGCGTTCATTACGTTGTGCAGCATATCTCTACTGACATAGCGTTCAGGGAATATCATATGTCGCATATAAAATATTGTACTATAAATCTTTCTCATTTAAAATCATCACACATTATAAGTCAAGTGTATTACAGCAACCTTTGGAATAAAATCGCCTGTGTAAGCAAGCAGCCATACGCTTCAATAAAGCGGCATCTGAGCTTGAAGCTCCTTATTCTTCAAAGCTTTCAGCAGCAAAATCTGTTGCACCAACTCGTTCGCTATCATCAATGCGACATCTTCTTCATGACATGTGACAGTTTGCAGAAGGGACGGCGCGATAGCGCATCCACCACCATATTTAGCCGACTTTGCTCATACATTATCTCGGAGGCACACTCGGCAAGAAAACATCACCACTTTGCCATTCTCAGCAAAAAAGTGGCGAAGCCATTCCTTAGGCTAGATGATTATCTTCAAATGGCATAAGGTCAGGTTGTTAGACAAGAACATACTTATATCAAGAAGCTGTAGGTCCTCGTCATGGGATAGGATTTTTTCTCTGCTGTTTAGTATTGGCATGAATTGAACACGATGACGCGTTCAATCAACAGCACTTTACTGTAGTAACGCTCCACCAGGTAAGTTTGCTCGACAACAAAAAAATGTGCAATTTTAATCCGAAAATACCGGAATTGGCGCATCCAAGTAAATTACAGCCCAGGACAAATGATAAAGTGTGACAGACGACATAAAGTAGTCGATATAAATACAGATGGGTGATCTCATAATGCTTTCTTCCACAGCCTAAAATTGCTCTTTCCAAATTTCTAGGACTTTCGATATTTCTACCGAGAAAATTAGTTTGGGACTGTACCGTGTCGGCAAAAATTGCATCATAGCAAACGCAATTGGCTGGTCAGGTCAAACCCTTATACGAATCGCTTTGCGATAGAAGAACAAGTCAATATAAATTAACCTTAATATGCGTACAATTGTCTTACGACCAAGCTTCTCAATCAAGAATCCCAGAAATATTTTTTGCCGGCGCCAAAAACATTATCTGCGCTGGCAACCAGCTTAAGAGCATACAACCGAGCACTGCTCTCAAGTGTGCAATGCGGGTGTCCACATCCAATTCCCCGTACACTGTAAATTGGAACCAGTACAATGTCCGAAAAGTGTTTTGCATAGGCGCGGCGTGATCTTGATTGCTGCGGCGTGAAACGTTTGGGCGTCGCTGGTACGTAAGACGGATAACTTACCACATCCTGCTCGAAATACTCGATGAAGTGTATGGGATGACGCTGTCTTTCACGATCATTTTATGATGATCAGTAATTAGGTCAGAATACCAAACAAGATGCAACTGACCATGCTGTTTCTGTTTAGGAATTAATGTCTGCATCGGAAGCGCTGCTGCATTTTGATAATCACAATCATGCACAGTATGTCATTGGCCGTTTTGGTACAAAAGATTGGCAATAAAAAAATAGTTACTATAATACTTACTGATTCCCGCTTGATAAATTGCATGGAAAAAGTGGCGGTGGTGTCGAGGTGTTACTTTGGCAAGTACCATTATTCTATGAAGCCCTATTAAAACCCTATGGACTGTTTTGGGACACCACTCGTGGTAGGGCTCTTGTCGCCACGCTATCTTCCTCCTTCAACAATATGACAGGATTAGTAATATCCTGCGGATGGATGTCTCACTGGTCGCACGCAATGCTGTGTGAGTGTCTACAATGACACACCTTTCCAATAGCAACCGTACCGTTTTGGCGATTTACCGTCGTGCGTTCTTTTGCAAACAACCTCGGAGAAACACTCTTCAAGTTCAATAGGAGCTTTAAGAGAAAGGACTTGCATTCCCCCGATCACGTCGTTTACGAATTATATAATCATTTCCAAGCATCATTATTCCGCACAGTGGTTGCGCTACACGGTCGTTCTACCGTTAATCGTGGTAAGGAAGAATTTTTCTTATAGCTTCAGGATCCGACCGCATAACTTGCACCTCAAAGTCAACTATCTACACCACTGTAATTAAAGTATTTAGCCGCTATAACTTGTCTCTTTGGGAACACCCTGGAGACCGCGACACATAGTCACTTACTTCGTCCCGCTAGATTTAATTCAGCTTCAGCATACCGAAGCCTTATCAGAAGTACGCTCTAGGGACTGCGACTGATTGTGGCTAGTGAAATACTGCGTTCTGCGACGCTACTTTCGGTGGCTAGTGAAATACTACGCTACTTTCTAAGCAATCATAATATCGCATCTTACTGCCGCTTCTGCCTAACGGCTTCGTTTAAGGTACTCAGTAACATCGGCATTATGAGCTCAGACGATTCTATGTCCTAAACTGAAGCTGATGTAGCTTCATGCCAACACCAAAAGCGCCTCTGCTTCAAAGCTAACGTGGAATTTATATCCACCATTGCTTCACTTGGTGAGACGTGCAAGACTCCAACCATTTTTGACGCCCAGTCGCTCATGGACTCTAATGTTCAAGCCACGCCATCCCTAGAATGAGATCGTATTTCAAAAGCAGTTTACGTCGAGACAACATACTGCGCTATTACAGTCCTCGATTTTGGAAAAGCTCGAAAAAGACCTCGACAATCCCATATGCACGATGGACAAATATATCCTGAAGGTCCCAATTGATTTTGGCAGTCGCGTGTCAAATATAGTTGCATAGCGCTTCTGAGGTTATCGGAACGTTACACGGCGTAGCAAAATCTGAGACTCTGAGGTAGACGAACAGATATTTTATACTATCAGCCCCACCGACCGATCTCAATCACCACGTGATGCAAATAGGAAGTGTAGTCACGCAAGGCGTAATGCTTGATATTTCCGCAATATAATTTTTTAGCATGCCATTGGCTGCTCAACAGCATAGAAGCTGCAATCTTTCTCCTCCGCACGTCTGAGGTCCTGTCGCTCCTGGCACGCTCGTTGAGCTTTCACCTTGCGAACTTTGTGATGCACTCGTATCACAAATTTCACGCGGAACATAGTAGCTTTCGGTGTGAGCCGCACCTGTTCGGAGATTTTACATGAAGATATTAGACGTTACTGCTTTGGAGCAAGAGTCTGTCGCTATCGTGGTGATGAGTTCTCTTAACTCTTGTGTATTATATGATACACAAGAGTATATATCGTACGCTCTTGCTCACCTTTTGACGAATGGAAAAGAAACCCGATCGCACGTAATATGCCTGGCTATAAACCTGCGACATTTGTCGCTTTAGGATGTACTGCACTCAAGCGTTTATTCTCGCACGCAACATCCTAGCATGAAGACTGCTAGCGTGATACGCTACTGCGCATATCCAAGAGACTTGTCTCCTTTAACATAAATGCCGTCACTGTGGCAGTTAGTTGTGCTCCTATTTGTTGATATACTAGTGACTTTGAAAAGTGGGGTACGTTTTGAATCAAGGTGCACGAATGTCACGTACTAAAGTCTCTTGTACTAAAGGAGGAGCTTAAAATGAGGGCAACGGGTCTCACGCTTTGTAGTATATATATCGTTTCACAGGTGAGAAAAGAAAACAACATATTTTATACTAGACCAAATTCTATGTGTGCTCACTTTATAAGTTAGATAGCTCTTTTACTTGGAAGGCTCACTGTTCCAATTCTGTTTGAAGCCTAAGAACATATCTTCTGTTGCTCGTTAAAAAAAAACTCAAGATATTTCTCTTTGATAGGTGCACAACAATATTTGGTGGTAGTGTCGCCAATGTGCCGCCACGTCTTAATAGACTGCATCTTCTGTGACCCTCTGTGATTTTGGGACACCAGCTATTCAAGGATCTGCCCCCGCGACAACTAGGCACGCATAATACACTCATGTCGTTGGTTGGTCCAGATAGAATAACATATTTTGTATTCTGTTAGTACGTGACATACGTACACCATAATTCGGGACGGACCCCACTTTTCAAACGTCACTAGTATACCAAAAAATACGTCAGACTTTACAATTTAAAGACCTTGATTGTTGTAGAGACATTACAACTGAAAGACGCTGATGATGGTGAATCAGTGGTGGCTCCATCATCGATAGATATGCCCATAAGATAATTTGATCATTATCTCGATACTCTTGTCGATTTCGATGCAGGTCACAACATATTATCGCCCCGCATGTGTTGATCTGGCAGGATCAAACCACAATCCTGTTTACTTTAATAGTATCAGTACGAAGTCAAAACAAAGTAAACAAACAAAGTCGTGATAGCTCCTCAATGTTAAAAGATAAAGAAGATGACCTATCAAAGAAACATCAACGTCTGAGTAGTATGGTAACTACTGCAGATGGGCTGTAACAAACAAAGTCCAGGATCATGACGATTTAAAGAAGGTCCAGCCATCGAATTGAAGAATTGTGCTGGTTGCGGTATCCTCTGGTTCGCGGCAGATCTTGATAGAACAATTAGCGCAGTATATCGTATAGAAGAACCACCGTATCTGAATCATGTGCTAAGACATAAAAAATCGATTCCCATATTTCACTCTAGATGCAATCCTATAAGTCTCTGGCCAAAGGCTTTCCTTGTTGCGGCTGGACTACCGTTCTACTGAGCTATCGCCGTCACTTTTAATAAAGCGATACGTTTGTTAAAGTTTTTCGGTTTATGGAGCTTGTTGTATCGCTTGTGTTATACATAATAGTCGGCCTCTCAGCTTTTTATGGATTCTCTTCTCTGTCTTTAATAAAGAGCGCGAAAGAAGGAATCTCTCTTACACGAGCTCTTTACTTTGTTGACCCATGATCTGTTCAGCTGAAATTGTTAGTCAACGTAGTATTATCTTGAATTCGTTCAAGAAATTCTTTTGAAAATATGGATAGATTGCTACGTGTTGTCTTCCCTTCATTCCATCGATTGAAATTTGACCGATTTCCTTTCATCTGACTTGTGAGGTAATCAGATGTACTATCAACATAGCAAATGTCGCTTCGACTGCAAACGATATTATAAGCTAAACCGATCCAAACGGATAACGATAGCGCGACTCGCACAAGAATCCGCGACTGAGAGCAGATATCGTCAGTGTACAAAGCTTTGCATTCAATTGTATAAATGGACTGGGTAACTGGATAATGGTATTTGATAAGAAAGCTGTGCAAGGCGCCGTCATGGTCTCAACGGTAAACCAAGTGTTTATCATCTAGGCTAAATTTGAATAGAATGAATAGAGACAACCTGGTAACAAAAAATTAATTTCCGCTACATCCTGCGGTCTAGATGCTTCCAAATGAAATATTGGTGAAATGCATTAATGTATATTATTAATTTCGTTGTTTAGATGGAGTTTACTCAAGCAACGAACTCACACTGCAACGATCACAGAGGGTTTGAAGACCGAAGCATACGAGGCTAAAGAGGTGACAATGTCTTGTGAACTCGCATCCACAAATTAAAGCGCACCAGCCAACTCATCAGCACTAGAGCTGACAGTGTCCGAAACGTCATCAAACAGACTGCCGGTATCACTCATAGCTGACTCAGCAGTACTGGAAACCGTGTCTTTAACCTCGTCAACCGTTTTACCAGCAGCATCAGTGGTCGTGCTAGTTGCACTGGACACAGTGTTATAGGCTCCTTTGACCCAGCTACCGGTTGTATCGGCAGCCGATCCAGCAGCATCGGAGACTGAGTGGACAGCACCCCTTACCCAGTTGCCCGTCGCGTCAACCACGGGCGAAGCTGCGTCAGCAACATCGTCTGCTGTGTCTGACACCTTGTCTCCGAAATCGTTGAAAACCGTGTCTTTAACATCGTCAACCGTCTTACCAGCAGCATCAGTGGTCGTGCTAGCTGCACTGGACGCAGTGTTATAGCCTCCTTTGACCCAGCTACCGGTTGTATCGGCAGCCGATTCAGCAGCATCGGAGATTGAGTGGACAGCACCCCTTACCCAGTTGCCCGTCGCGTCAGCCGCGGGTGAAGCTGCATCAGCAACATCGTCTGCTGTGTCCGACACCTTGTCTTCGAAATCGTTGGCCGAGTTACTCACCTTGTCTCCAAAATCGTTGGCCGATTTACTCACCACGTCTCCAAAATTATTTGCTGTGGAAGCTGCATCATTCACGATGTCACCCGAGGTGGTGGCAGCGTATAGTGCGATCGCGAAGTAGGCGAAAAATTGAGTCATTTGGTTGATTGATAGGTAGTTGTTGTTGTTTATCGAAGAGGTAAATCTGAAAATGAAATTCAATGTTGGCTTTCAAAAACAAAGCTTGACATCGCTGTGGTGCAAGGTGTCTCAGTAAATTGCGTCCAACAAGTTGCTGGCAGCATCAACGTTATGTTGGAAGCCACGAAAAAATATGATGGTAGCGTCTCAGAGCACTTGAATATCACTGAGAAGCGATTACATTAAGTCGTTGGTAGCAAAATGCACTGTGGCTTCTCTGACCGTTTTGAAACGCCGACGTGAGTCTTTTTTGAATGATATAGCGTACAAATTCAAAAACAACTTTTCGCATTGAGTGAGAAATTGCTTAACATTTAACTGGTCAACGGCACGAATCTACAATGACTTGGCTCAAACAATCAACAACACAGAGATCAAACAATTAAAAGCTTAAGAATCACGTAATGTATTATCTAACGCTAATCGTTCGACAGCCTTCGTAGTATCAAAATAGAATTGGAAAGCAAGAAAAATGTACACACGAAAACAATTGACTGTACGATGTTCTGTGATTTCTAGGTAGATTTGGAGCCAATTTGATGTTCATACTCGCTTCGTTGCGGTGACTGTACATCCTTGTGGCCTTCACCGTTACAAAAGTAAGTCTTTAGAAGAAAAAGGAAGATATTGTAGCTACATTGTGATAGTACGAACATCGTAAGAAAATTTATAACAATATACTGCAGCATGTTATAAATGAACTGATCGAGTGAATATGCCGGCGCCAAGAAGATACGAAGCCGCAACCAAAACTCGGAACTTGTTCTGAGAAGAATTTTGCGATCAGAACTTATACTTCTGTAATGTAATTTTGACAGCTTCAGCAACGGGCAATCGCTGGATTTCTTTCACGTAACACTCCAAGTAAGATTCTCACTGCATAACAACCATTTTTGCAACTGATTGAAGTAGCGAAGTGGATGTAATCTCTCGAAGGTCTTTCCAAGAATATGCGTATGGCAATGTATGGATCGCGTTAGCAACAGGGCCGCGTGTCAACGCAATTGATGCACGAGCAAAATTTTCAATGAGCAGATGTACGCGAATTTTACATCGTAAGGTTACAACCAAGTACAAGCTCGTCCTCGTAAATTTAATGGATTTACTACAGTTTTGGACCGCTGCGAATTAATCTTTGCGTGATATACATTCAAATGTTCAACTCGTGTCAGTCATATAGTTACTTTATTTTTATTATTGGTAATTAACTGGGATATACTCACGATCCCCAATATTACCTAACTCGATAATATTAATTTTGATATTGTGGATGCAATTCTGAGAGTACATTACATGTGAATTGAAAGACTAGAACACGATCAAGATGTGTAAATAAATGGTAGACTCAATTGGAGTTGGATATAAAATTCAAAAATTGGTTTTCTTGACTATGTCGCATTATCTATCTGCAGATATTTACAGCTTAGAAAAGTTTGACAAGAAGTATGTGGGGGCGGCGTTTTCCAAATTTTGCTATTGACATACATACCACGTGCAGCCGATTTTGCAGTTGCAGAATTCCTTTTAAAAATATCTACATAAACCAACTGCATGCATAATCGCTTTAGTTATGAACATATCCATTCATTCCTCATTTTCTTGCTTGTAATATGACTACTTGAAGCACGGCTGATTTTCCAGATATTGTGTGAGCTGCGTGCGAAAGAGGTGGCTCGTTATTGGCTTGCCGCTTTTTGTGTCGCAAAGGGGGTTACCCACAACCGTCTCGACGTAAATCTGTGCGTATATGTACTTGAGCGTCGGAGTTAAATCACCCGCTTGGTTATCTGTCATCATCACGAAGCGCAGACCACTTGGTGATTCGTATTGATGGCATGTATAAGCGTTTGTTTGAAATCGTTGCAAGCCCTCAGGAGCTGCAGCGATTGGCTCATTTGATCCGATCGGATCTGAGCTTGTCTGTGTTATCGTCGAGGGAGCAATTTTACATACAAATTCTTTCAGTGAGAATAGTAAACCAAACAACAAACGTCTTTCTTCTTCTGGATCCGAGTACGTTACACTTTTACCACCAGTGACGTTCCATTTCTCCTGATACAAACACGATCCGTTGCGAGTGTAGATGTAGAACGAGTAGATCATGCTGGATATTAAAATTTCAACTTTGAATTTAATTGGTGTGTGATACACCAGATATCAACTGAGTTAGATTATAGATATTGTCCTATCGATCCTAGCATTGCACATCAATATAGGATATGAAGGATAAACACAGTTATTTTATAGTATTTTGAAGTAATTTTTTTGTAAATGTGAGCTATTTATTTGGTTTAGCTTCGACATGATTTTTAATGAACGTCCCTGACAAGTATTGAGAGTCCAAGATTTACAGCTTCAGCAAGATATTTAGTCACACTTACCCTTGAACATCTTTAAATGCTACTCAGATCATTTCACATATCGGCATGCCCTAACGTCTCAACATCCCATAGCCTCATCAACTTATACTAAAACTTCTCGGCCTTTTGGCAAAGATCGAGTTTAGTGTCATCTCAATTTATTCTACACCAGTACCTCGCTTACATCAGACAAAAGTATTCTACTTATCCTGAAAGCACTTGCTCACTTCACCTTTCTATACCACGTCACCAACACTACGCTTCTCCTCAACATACTCCGAAGTTGCTGAAGTCTCAGAACTTACAGGGCTTGTATCATTCCCAGCAGAGCCCGGAGCTGAAAAGACGTTACGATAGTCTACTGCTGTGCTACTCGAGCGAAAGAAAAACTCTGCGAGATTCTTCTTAATTCCGCGATCGAACGGATTGACCATTTCTTTCGGTGCCATTTTTGCTGCAGATGCTGATTTTCGAGTCAGATAGTCGTACCGTCGCCAATTCATCTGCTCGTTTATCGTGAGATTCTTTTCAATATTGTTTATATGCTGAATAATCATCATACTAACTGCCCCAAAGGCCATTAGATCCCAAAGTAGCACCATCATGACCAGCAGATGATTCTTAAACAACGACGGAATTTCAATCCAGACATCCATAGCTGTCAAATTACTATTATCACCACTATTGCTCAAATTGATTCGCACAGCGTGAAGATCATGCGTGGCTTCAGAAAGTACAAGAATAATGAGCACTGCATAAATACCCAGCGCGATGACATGCACTAGTAAGAAGACAAGAAACAAACGGTGGTTGCCATAGCCTACACAACGATTGATCCAAGCACAGTGATGGTCATGTCGAGCAATACAGATACCACACTGAGCGCAGTGCTTAGAACGAATGGGTTTCTTGACGAGACAAGTACGACAAAACTTGTTCATGTCAGGTGTTTCGCATTGTGATGCCATCTCTAGCATGATCTTTACATCTTGTTCATACGTGGTGATCGTCCCAGGATCTGTCGGGCAAAAAAATGCCAATCTTACCCACACTGTAATAAACACCAACTCTATTACACCAATGATAGCTAAGAAAACCTTGTGACTCTTTCGAAAAGCCTTGTAATCGGGATCAACCCATAGCACAATGTACAACAAAGTGAAGAGACCAACCCATGCTATCCAAATCGCCATAATTGACTCGGGTTGTGGTCGTATAATTGTGTGAATACCGACGCTCGTCACGTTTTTGAATTTCTTGCTATGTTCTTTCGTGAGACCTTTTTCAATTGATTCAAGTGATACATTTTTGGCCACAAACACCCTTCGTTTCGACGGATGCAAGTGACTCATGTCTGTAGATGATCCGTGTGAATGACTATGGTCGTGGCTTTGCTGACGAAATGCAAACAGCGATACACCTAATACCACAAAAATCAAAGGCACAGCAATCCACCAGACAAGCCAATAGCTTGTTGCTAAAATCGCTAGAAGCAATGCACCCTGCAGTATCGCCACAATCCCACGCGTTTGACGCATATGTGTAGGTGGATCTGCTGCTTTTTCATTGCAAGTAAGCAATTCTTTTAGCCATGATAAATTGCGTTGCTTTGCCAGATCCATACATGTGAAACCTTCTGCATCCGCTTCTTTCGCATCAAAACCTTCAGTAAGCAAATACTGTACCATGGGCTTATATTCGCTCATACACGCGTAATGTAAAACATTTCGATGCTGAGATGAATAGCCACCACGCGTTGTACAATTCAATTGTTTTCCTTCTTTTGCTATTGTAGTATTGTTTCTTAACTCAGCTTCAAGTAAGAAATGTAATACCCAGAGATGACCCTGTGCAGCTGCATGGTGTGCTGCCGTATTGCCTCGTAAATCTTGGGCCAATAAATCGACGAATCCTGATTCCAACAATGCTCCTGCTATTTGCATGTTGCCAACATGAGCTGCTCTTCTAAATCATTTACATCAATAATCAGTCATTGGTTTAATATGCTCATTCTAATTTACGTACATGAGTGGCGTTTCACCTGCATCATTTTTGGCATCCATGAGTATATCCTCTCGTCCAGAGGCGTGCATTTGCTGCATCAAAAAATGCAACGTATCGCATGAGTCTTCGCCACTCGCTGCCGCATAATGTACCAGTGTATTTCCATTCTGGTCCTTGGTTGCGAGCAAATCGACTGGTTGTGGCTGTACAGCCATGGACATGCCCCAAAGCAGAACTACGAGAGGAAAATCTCCATTTGCGGCTGCATCAAATGCAGTCTGCCCGTCGTAGTTTACGTCCATAGCAAATAAAATGCAATAATTGACCTATATATACTTATTTTACTATTTAGATAAATATCCACTACGAATAAAGGAAATGAATACAATGTTTGCTTAATTTTGCTTCTTTAAGTTGACTACCTTGATTTTTTGGTTATTGTTTGGAACAATTATTGTAACGGGGTTACACGTACACTGATTACAGGTGTGTGTGTCACACCAGATGGGCATGGTGTGACTGCACCCAAACAAGAATGCGGTTATGTGAGTAGTATACATGTATTAAGATTTTACTATACATATTTAGTATATTAGGGATATACTTAGAGAAGCACGCAAGACACTCGACAAAGCAGCGATGCGTTTCCGCGAGAATCAAAACATTTAAAATTAGGCGGCTTTGCCGCAGATAAAAATAAATTTAAATCAGTTTTGAATTTGAACCGAAAAGTCTAATAGCCTTAATTAGGGTACTAATTACTCTC
>NW_020187732.1:1989490-1990133 GCF_900000015.1 Plasmopara halstedii | reverse complement strand
ACATAGGTGCTCGTCCATTTGTACAGCTTGGGCCACCAATAGTGGTGACTCACAGAGTAGTACGTTTTCTTACGACCGAGATGACCACTTAGTGGCGTATCGTGAGCCTCATAGAGAATGCGATATTTCAAATCCTCATCATGAGGAACCACAATTCGTGGTGTACCCGCTGAATCGGTGCTATAATATAGCAAGCCGTTATTCCACGAATATCGGTGCAATCGTGCACTCAGTCTTGGTGACAATTTCTTGTCCGAGTCTCCAAACCCCTTGCTCCTTAGAGCCCGTAGCAGCGCTACACACATCCCATCACCCGCATACGCGGTGCGGATCAAACCCATTCCAGACGACAATACAGTTGTAACATGAGCAAGCTCATAGTCTGATCTGCGTGACAACGCATCAGCCAAAGCATTCTGCTTTCCCGGCTTACACTTCACCTCGAAGTTATATTTCGCAAAGATAGCCATCTTGCCATTCTCTGCGAGAGGTGGGGCGACTGAGTCGCAGTGCGTAGTGACGCATGATCTGTATAGATCACAAACGGCTTGGAGCCGAGCAGGTGGACCCTGAAGTTGACAAGTGCATACTTCATTGCAAGTAGTTCATTATCATAAACTGGATAGTCCTTCTGTGCAGTTTC
>NW_020187732.1:1989375-1989480 GCF_900000015.1 Plasmopara halstedii | reverse complement strand
GCAAGATGGTGCTATGCATGTTATGCTCGAGAAGTTGCTTGAGTGGCAAGAACTTCCATTAAATGCGATGGATAGAGTGGAAGAGTTGATACACGACGTTTCCGT
>NW_020187732.1:1989234-1989365 GCF_900000015.1 Plasmopara halstedii | reverse complement strand
CACTCAAACGTTCGTCACGTTGTCATCAGCTGAGATATCATGTCACATACGTTTGTGGAGCTTTCGAACGTGCTACTGCGTTCCTGATTGAACCAGACGCATTTGTTTGACGCGGCAGCAACAGTTAACGT
>NW_020187732.1:1988268-1988851 GCF_900000015.1 Plasmopara halstedii | reverse complement strand
CGAGAAGCGGTGTCGAAGTGCAGCGGATTCGTCGAGTTCGGCGACGGCGATATCCGAATGCAGGGCGAGCACTTCGATAGTGGCTACTACCGATTCGCACGCAGGCAACGCGTCAACATTTATTGGAGAGGTTAGAGAAAACGTCGCTGAGCAATCGCCCATTGGGCGTTTGCATCGCCTCCACGCAAGCGTCTGGCTTGACGTCAGTCGGCTGGGACCATCTCACATCCACCAACCTTTACGTTGCCTAATTACTAGGATGAATTGGACAAGTTCTCATTTGAGCTCTCCACCCAGGCTTTAGCTGTCGGAGAAGACGACGGGAGTCTTCGCCTGGCCGTTCAGTCAATTTCTTCTTCAGAGTCCAGAAGTACGTCAACCGAGTTTACGTACCTTACGGAGGTGCGGAAAGGCAGAGTGTGCCGCTCGAAGGTGCCCACGTCAATCAGAACAACTGTCAACCTTCTCACTGATGACATCCAGTTGCAGAAATCGCTCCTTGAGCGGGAGCTGGCAGAACCAATTGAATCAGAGGATCTCGTCCCTACTCGTGCCGGGGAACTTGATGTTACTACTGATGATC
>NW_020187732.1:1987661-1988106 GCF_900000015.1 Plasmopara halstedii | reverse complement strand
TGTAAATTCACAATCATAACAAAAATGTGGAAACGGCTTCGTCCAATACGTCTCGCTGAATATTTATAGTAAAAGGCACTCATTCGAACCACCCAGTTTACGTGAGGATCGCCCGGGACTAACTCAATCAGAAAGGATGAGCGTCAGATTTCATTGAATAAGCCTCGCTCAGTTATTTTCTGACTGATAGAAGCCGACATTCAGGTTCAGATGGGGAGGGGATGTCTACAATTCGTATGCGTTCCTTCGTTAATTTCACGCCGATCTTGTCTGGACCATTCAAAGCTTCTAGCCACTCAGCATGATCACCGCGTTTTCTGCGTCTGCGATCACAAATTGATATTAGACGTCCGATTGCCTCGCTGTCAAGAATATACTCAGCCAAATTATTTTTCTTGACGGCAAAGTCTGCGTCTTCATCGTTCCTTTGGTCTTGTCTGGTTAG
>NW_020187732.1:1985273-1987651 GCF_900000015.1 Plasmopara halstedii | reverse complement strand
AATAGAGGTGACTGAGTCAATGCTGAACGACGAGAACACGGCACTGCTTGACACGCTGTCTGACTGCCTAACGACAGCAGACGCAAAGGTCGGTGGAATTATCAAGATCATTGAGAACGCGACAAACCCCGACAACATTGTGAAGACGCTGGTAGAGAGCCCTCTTGTGTTCAACAGCGCGCTATCACTCAAGATGGCAAGTCAAGACAATGACATTGCTGAACTCGCTCGATTGCATGTGATCAACCGGGTTTTGTGTGCGACAAACCCCGGCGACGACACGACGTTTGTGAAAAAGTGGAAGAAGACCATGGGCTCGGCAGTACCATCGAAGCGCGCAGACATCTTCAAAACTTGCAGCGCATGGTGGACGCACTCCGACGCGATCACAGAGTTGTCACGGGCATCGAAGGCCCTTGGCATATTTGAGATGGCTTTGATGGCGACCGCTCCGCTGCTCTTCAAGAATGGTCACTGTATTCAGTATTTCACGGGTCGACCGGTCGAGTGGACCCCGACGCACCACACGCGCCTTTTGCACCCGAACACGCTGCTCATGCTGTTGCGGTCGGATATAGGCACACATTGCGTGACGCAGTGGTGCGAGGAACAATGGCAGGGTCACCTGCTCGATGATTTGGAAGCTCTACGAGCGCTTAAGGGCTACTATCCTGAAGACACGTCGGTGCTGAAAACCTGCGTTGCTAACGATGGCTCGGTGACGACAGTGCCTTGGCGACTAGTTGCTAAAGGCGTCTCATCTCAGCATGCCTGGAATGGCGTTAGTCTGTTGACTACCAATACTAAAGGTATCAAGAAGAAGGGCCCCCTCTTCATTCAACATCTTCTATCAACGCACTCGGTGTCCAGCATTCAAGAAACCAAGTTCAGTGACGTGCAACACCTCTTGACGTTCAAATTCCATCTCGCCTCGAGCTTCACACACAAGCTCTTTGTCAATGACCCAAACACACTGTTGGATCGACCTACTCGTGGTAGAGGCAGTGGAGTAATGACCGTGCGACGCTCCGACTTCCCGAGTTTCGACTCGGCTGTCGTTGTATCATGGTTGTCTGTTCCCGGACGGTACCTTGTTGTGGAGGGTATGGTCGAACGTGTTGTTGTCTACATTTATAATGTATATGCACCCGTCGATCGCCATGAGAAGCAGCAGTGCTTTGCGCGCTTGGATACTGACGAGCTCGAGGATGACGCGACGCACTTTGCGCTTGGCGACTTGAATACGCCACTAGATCCACGACTCGACTGCTCCACGCCTGACTTGCGCTACGATCCGAATCGATCCAGCTGCCTTGAGTGGTTAGCGAGGCTTGGTGTTGTTGACGCATGTCGCATACATCATGACAAGAAACGCGTGTTCACTGGTCCACTTCCACGAAAGAACCGATTGGACTACGTACTGATGTCTGAAACATTCTGCAACTGCTACTACGGCTCGTCCAGATACTTCTTATCGAGACATGCTGGAGACCACCTTGTGCACAGTGTGACATTCAGATACACAGCTCCATGGTCGCGGATACTGGAAGTTCCCCAAATACTTGCTCGACTATCCGAAGGTTGTCTCAGCAATCGAGATGGAAGCTGAGATGGTGCGTGACAGACTCCGACTCGCTGATAATCCAGGCAAGGTCTGGGAAGCGTGGAAAGTGAACATTAAAAAACAATTACAAGATGTGCAGTAGAAGCTCCGCACTCAAGATATACAAGCCGTCGAAGGTCCCCGAATCGCGCTAGATCAAGCTGCTGCTCGCCATCGTGTTTCATCGGATGAAGACGACCGCGAGCACTACGACGAAGCCATGCGTCACTACAAGGAGACAGTCTTGCGAACAAGCCAGTATCATCAAGATAATGCGTTTGACTTCCAAACAATCAACTCTGAGCGTTCGACGTCACACTTCTTCCGTCCCCTGGATACGAGCCTATGCAAGATCTCGATTGAAGAAGTTGAGACACCAGATGGGAGTGTCTCGACGAACCCACACGAGATCTTGCTCCGCTTACTGGAGTACGGGGGATCAGAGATGGGTGACCCGGACAGTCCGTCAGGAAGAGCTCCACCACCAGACAAAGGCATGCAACGTAAGCTTCTGAACTCGATCACGCGCTTAGTCTCAGAATCCGATCGGTTGTTGCTCGACGCAGACTTGACTGCCGCTGACCGTGCAGGCGCGATCCGGCACATGAAGACATCGTCAGCACAAGGCATGGACGGCTTGACCGCTGGGTTCTATCAAGTGGCTCTAGACGTCTTTGGCGAGTACCTCGCGATTGTCTAAAGCGACCGGCTACATCGTGGTGAGCTGCTCGCGTCCCAGCGCAAGTTGGCTGTCGTGCTGCTGCATAAAAAAAAG
>NW_020187732.1:1984033-1985263 GCF_900000015.1 Plasmopara halstedii | reverse complement strand
AAGCGACAACACTGTCGACAAGATATTTGAGCCATTACGAAAAAGTATAGATAATTTGTTGGTCGGTCAAAATCACGACATACACGACATCACAACCCACGATATATAGCGCAAGACCAGAATTGAATCAGTGACCATTCGAGCTGCAATCGAACGCTCTACTAGTGAGCTGCCCGCGCGTTTGAGTTAGGAAGCTGTTACTTGGTGATTGTGGTTCACCAAGCTCCCCACCAGGAGTCACGTTTCCCAGTCGTCTTTTGATCTTTGGTTCATTGAGCAAAAAATGAAAAGGTGATGTGACAATAACTTCTTTTCACGTACAATTAGATTTTATATTAGGGTTGATACAGTATAGTACATTTTGATAGCTAGGTACAAGTTGAGAAGTCATTACGTCTATAAATAATAATACAGACAAACCTTCAACTGAGCTACCCGCGCGTCCAATCTCTTATTTCAGCTGTTTGTTTTCACAATCATGATTGATAGCGCTGCAAATCATAAGCCATTCACATGCGGCCCAGCTATAAATTACTTACGTGATCTAGGTGCGAACATATTTTCCTTCTCTTGTCTAAGCAACAACACTGTAGACAAGATATTTGAGTCATTACGAAAAATTATAGAGAAATTTGATGGTCAGTCAAAGTCACGTCATACACGGCATCACGACCCACGATATATAGCGCGAGACCGGGATTGAACCAGTGGCCATTCGAGCTGCGATCGAACGCTCTATCACTAAACTACCCGCGCACTTCTCAATTTGCCGGCTACCCCATAATTCGCTCCTTCAGAAGAACCCCAAACTTCAAGCCGCTCTCTCTTCGCCTTTCCACGATGAATACTAACAAATTGACCACGTCAGCCACTGTCGCACCTACGTCAGCCGTCTTTCCACCACCTGTTGGACAGTCGCGTTGTGACGAATCTGGGTTTGCGTCTGGCTCTGCACCAGATATCCAGTCACCACCCAGTATCACGCTCAACGCAACTGACGTCCTCCCTATACTGGACCAATCAGCTGACATCCAGCCGCCACGTATTACTCTCGCAGCGACTCAACCATCCACGCCAGCCCAGCCTTTCGCACCCCCGTCGTCACCATCGCTCGCGTTTTCAGTGCCGTCGGCCTTCGAGCCAACAACTGCGGACGCCTCGGATGCTGATGAACCGATGAGCTCGCTACCTGATGGTGCCGCACCGCCAGCTCCTGCTGACACGCGTCCA
>NW_020187732.1:1983500-1984023 GCF_900000015.1 Plasmopara halstedii | reverse complement strand
GGACTACGTACTGATGTCTGAAACATTCTGCAACCGCTACTACGGCTCGTCCAGATACATCTTGCCGATGCATGCTGGAGACCACCTTGTGCACAGTTTGACATTCAGATCCGGCACACAACTCCACGGTCGTGGGTACTGGAAGTTCCCCAGATATTTGCTCGACTACCCGAAGGTTGTATCGGCAATCGAGAAGGAAGCTGAGCTGGTGCGTGACAGACTCCGACTTGCTGACAATCGGGGCAAAGTCTGGGAAGCGTGGAAAGTGCGCATGAAAAAACAACTGCAGGATATACAGAAGAAGCTTCACACTCAGATCATACAAGTTGTCGAAGGTGCCAGAATTGCGCTAGATCCAGCTGCTGCTCGGCATCGCGTTTCGTCGGACGACGTCGTCCGCGAGCTTTTCGTCGAAGCCATGCGTCATTACAAGGAAACGGTCTTGCGAACGAGGCAATACCATCAAGATAATGCGTTTGACTTCCAAGCAGCCAACTCTAAGCGTTCGACGTCTCACTTCTTC
>NW_020187732.1:1983267-1983490 GCF_900000015.1 Plasmopara halstedii | reverse complement strand
CGTAAGCTCCTGGACTCGATCACGCGCTTTGTCTCAGAATCCGATCGGGTATTGCTTGGCGCAGACTTGACTGCCGCGGACCTTGCAGGCGCGATCCGGCACATGAAGGCATTGTCAGCACCAGGCATGGATGGCTTGACCGCTGGGTCCTTTCAAGTGGCTCCAGGCGTCTTTGGCGAGTGTCTTGCGATTGTCTTCAACGACCGGCTACATCGTGGTGAGC
>NW_020187732.1:1982759-1983257 GCF_900000015.1 Plasmopara halstedii | reverse complement strand
TGGCTGACTTGCTCAAGCAACAGGAGACCATCCGTCGCGACGAAGCCGCAGCCGAAGCAAAACGAAGCTGCATCGAGACCCCCAAGCCGCTCGCTTGTGACATCGAGTTGATCGAGCGCCAGTACGCCGCGAAGCGCGACTGGTCGTATATCCCTTCTCGCATGGATCGAGCCCGACCATACGAGCTTCCTCGAGCCAAGTTCGACATGGTGATCGCCACCGGACGCACGTTTGCGAAAACACCGTTGCAGCGCATCATGGCTTCGCTCGCTGGCTCCAACCATGGAAATGATGTTCTTGAAGAGCTATACTGGCAGCATGAGATCGATTAAGCGTCAAAACTCTCTGACGGAAACTTGGAAGTCAAAGTGAAGTCCAAGGACGCATGCCTGAAACTCGAGCGCACGAAGGTGAACATCTTGGGAGGCATCTTTCAGCTCAAGGAGTACGACGTCCTCGCGAACAAGTACTACCTCGACATCTTGAAAGTCGACTCGC
>NW_020187732.1:1982383-1982690 GCF_900000015.1 Plasmopara halstedii | reverse complement strand
GCCCCCAGTGGCAGGGTGCAATATGGGATGACCTTGAGGACCTCAAGAGAATCGACTAACTTGACGACGATATCGCAGTTCTCCAGCTCCGACTAGTTGATGGACAGCCAGTCTTGTTGCAGGTTTTTGCTTTACTAAAGTTGCTGCACAAACCGAGATCTCGTGGATTGGTGTCACTGCATTATCAGTCAGCACCAACGGGATCAAGAAAATGGCAATTTATCTATTGAGCACTTACTTTCCACGTACTCCATTTCATGTATCCGAGAGACCAAGTTTCGCGATCATACTCAATTTTCTACATTTT
>NW_020187732.1:1982110-1982268 GCF_900000015.1 Plasmopara halstedii | reverse complement strand
TGCCTTCAAGGCACTGCCGAACTCCTCAAGGGACATCTCGTCCAGCTCAAGAAGAGCACCTATTGCAGGCATAGCCTCGAGGGCAGATGTCGCCATCTTCCTCCCCCGTCATACCGTTGACGAGGGTGTATTACTGTGCGCTATCGTCTACAGTAGAT
>NW_020187732.1:1982032-1982100 GCF_900000015.1 Plasmopara halstedii | reverse complement strand
GAGTTTGGACTTTGTGTTTGGCCTGCCGAAAGATTTTGCGGGCAACACGGGTGTCGTGATATTCGTTA
>NW_020187732.1:1981030-1981325 GCF_900000015.1 Plasmopara halstedii | reverse complement strand
AAACCTGGGTTTATTGAATTTAAAAAAGCTGCCTACACATGCAGCCTCTGCTATCTTCTGGACAAAGCTTCGTCCACGGTTTATTGGACCGTTTAAAGTTGTTGCCAAACGGGGCCTGGCGTACACACTAAACCTTCCGAAACGGATGCGCACCCACCCGGTGTTTGACGTGGGCTTGCTCAAGCCGTACCGGGATCCGGAGCAAGTGAACGAGGAAGCGTTGGCGCCGGAGCGGATCCCACGGGCCCGTGGCCACCCAGAAGCTGGGCCAGCAACTGGTTATGAGCACAGAGTG
>NW_020187732.1:1980887-1981020 GCF_900000015.1 Plasmopara halstedii | reverse complement strand
GACACGCTCAGCAAACTGCACCGCAAGAAAAGCCAAAATTGGTTCCGCGATTCATTGGCCCGTTCGAAATTCTTCAAGAATCAATCCGAATGCAATGAAGTTGAAGTTGCCAAGATCAATGAACCGAGTTCAG
>NW_020187732.1:1980404-1980877 GCF_900000015.1 Plasmopara halstedii | reverse complement strand
TTCTGTGCGAATGAGTGAAGAAATGAAGAGAAGATTTCAGCAAGGATATCAGTCAGATTCTAAGTTCGCAGAAATACGAGTCAGCGACGAAGTCTTTGTGAAAAAGGACAAATTGATCTTTCTTCGCACTGAAGATCATGTTTGGAGACTTTGCGTACCAAGTGACGATGAATTACGTACGGATATCATTTCGATGTCACACGAATTGATCTTTCTTCGCACTGAAGATCAAGTTTGGAGACTTTGCGTACCAAGTGACGATGAATTACGTACGGATATCATTTCGATGTCACACGACTCCAGCATTGCTGCACATCCTGGTATCAGAAGGACTCAACTAAGTGTTGCTCAGTGGTATTACTGGGAAACGCTCAATGAAGATGTCAAACTGTATGTTTTGACTTGCGAAACGTGTATCCGCTTCAAGACAAATAGTTTAAGAGCGAATGGGAAGATGATTCCGATCGAAGCGT
>NW_020187732.1:1978547-1978839 GCF_900000015.1 Plasmopara halstedii | reverse complement strand
ATTGGTGTTATCGCGTATGGCTATTGTCTGCTCTGCGACTGATGTGTTATCACAGCTGTTGACAGCGTGGTAATAGCCCTCATCATAATGAATGTTATCGTGGCTACTGACGGCGCAATGATAGTTTCTTCTCGATTTCTGTTATCGCTCCTGATGACAGCATGGTGATAGTCTGCTTCGCTTCTGCTGTGTTATCGTAACTGCAGACGGGTCGAAGAAAGACTGCTTGCGACTGATGTGTTGTCGCAATTTCTGATGGCGCGGTGATAGTCTGGTTTAAGATTGGTGTTAC
>NW_020187732.1:1978440-1978537 GCF_900000015.1 Plasmopara halstedii | reverse complement strand
TTTAATGGAGCCAAGCGCTCCACCGTTGCCTGCAGCGATGCATTCGCCTGCTCCACGGGTAGAAGTCGCTCCGACAGAGCGCAGTAGTCCTTAAGAT
>NW_020187732.1:1978342-1978430 GCF_900000015.1 Plasmopara halstedii | reverse complement strand
CCTGTACTGGATTCTCCGGGAAAAGCTCTTGTGTGGGACTCGATGGGAGCGCATATATTCAAGAAGATTAAAGCTAAGTGCCACCAGT
>NW_020187732.1:1970100-1972043 GCF_900000015.1 Plasmopara halstedii | reverse complement strand
TGTCTACTCCCGACCGCGCACCGCGCCCGCCACGGGCGATGGATTACCTCGTCGAGGATTTGGAGGATGCCGACAAGGAATCGAATACTCCTTTCACAGGATGGGAAGAAGAGAAAAACGAGGTTGCTCAGCAGCGTGACGTGAACTCTGCTAGAGCCTTGCGGACGCCGCGTCTGTTTTCCAAACTCTCGACTTCTGGGGAAAGTAGTATCATTACCAATCACCTCGACGAGGCCCAGATGCAACAACAGGATGCTATCCGCAGGGCGGCTCTCATGCGCGCGCATCCACGGTCGGTCCTTGACCCTCGTGAAGAATACCGCTTCCACTCGGCGGACCCCGCTGCAGAAGCGAAGGACACGATCACTCGATCGTTAAGCGATTACGTGGTCGGGCCCCCTGTCACTACATAAGTTGAGCTTGATGAACGAAATGCTTCCCGAGCTCGCTAATCGGCTTCCCGAGAATTTCCGGTGACGATCACTTGATCGTTAAGCGATTACGTGGTCGGGCCCCCGGTCACTACATAAGTTGAGCCTGATGAGCGAAATGCTTCCCGAGCTCGCTAATCGGCTTCCCGAGAATTTCCGGTGGATATGTACCGCACTCGACCTTTTGCTCAATGAGGAGGCGCTCCTGTCCTGTGGTGATCGCATGAGCTGAGCTTAAGGTGTGGCCTTGAGCTGTTGCGGTCGCAGACTCACCCGATTGAAGACCACGAAGCTCGCGGGGGCGTGATGGATCAATCCATACGTCACAGGACGACATTCCGATGGAAGTCAGCGAAGCGCCTTGAGTTTGCCAAACTCAAACCAATGATGGCGTTTTAGCGTCCACCTATTTCTGGCTCAACTGTAAGTTGTGCAGCGAGGATAATCTTCGGTGCCGCTGCACCCATCGCATCAGAGAGCTCTTCATCATATGCAGCGGTTTCGCCAGAGACGATGCAGAATGACATGTTCCCTCTGATCTTAAGCATTCAAGACATCTGGTCAATTTTGCCGAAGTTGCACTTCAACCCCCCACCCCCGAGTTCTCGAATTCGGGGAATTTCCGCACCCCATAAGATACTGGGTTTGACCATGGCGACGACGTCGATCCAGAAGACGCTCTATGTGATAGTGAGCACCACCATTCTCTTCTAGAAGAGGACAATGACGACTGGGTCAGCCCCGTCCGGTGACTTGGGATAATCTTCGAGCTCTTGAGGACGAGTTCCGTCACGATCGGGACTCTGCTGAATATGCTCGGGTCGCATTTGCTGCTCGGAAGTGATAGAGAGCATGGTGCACGTTGTGCACCGGATGCCTCACGTTGAGGAGTATCACGCTCTGTCGGAGCGGCTCCTAGCCGTTGAGCAGACGAATGCGCTGCATCATGCGAAGGTGGAGCTCCTGGCGCCGTTGGAAACGGAGAAATTTGCACACCGTGCTCAAACCGGTTGCTGGTTTAGCTTCTGGTTGGCCGACCGCCTCTAGGCTCCCCTCCGGTGCCAACGCTTTAGCATCACGTGCGCCGGATCCAGGAACGACTTGAGCAAGCCCACATAAAACACCGGATGGGTGCCCATTCCTTTCGAAACGTTTAGCGCATACGCAAGGCCTCGCTTGGCTACAACCTTGAAAATTCCGATAAACCGTGGACGGAGCTGCGTCTAAAAGACAGCAGCAATTGCACAGGTAGAAAGGTTTTTAGTTTGTAATAAAAGCAGGCCTCCGACCATAACGTTTTGAGCATGTCGCTACCTCTTCTATCTGCATATTTTTTCTGCATGTCTTGGTTCTCAGCTATCGCATCGCGAACGTGTCGGAAGACACTCAGTTGGGTAGACAGGAAAACATTGACTTCTTTACGAACATCAGCTAGCCGCTCGGCTATGTCTCCCACCAAGTCCTGAACCATGGGATGGCATCGTCAGCTTGACGTGAGGACTGATAAGCCCA
>NW_020187732.1:1969916-1970090 GCF_900000015.1 Plasmopara halstedii | reverse complement strand
CACTGCGACTCAGTCGCCCCACCTCTCGCAGAGGATGGCTAGATGGCTATCCTTCCTTATGGAATATAACTTTGAGGTGAAGTATAAGCCGGGAAAGTAGAATGGTTTGGCTGATGCGTTGTCACGCAGGCCAGACTATGGGCTTGCTCATATTACAACTGTAACATCATCTGA
>NW_020187732.1:1969734-1969843 GCF_900000015.1 Plasmopara halstedii | reverse complement strand
GTATGCTGGCTGCAAGACGCCGGGCTTCGACCCTGATCCAGGGTGTGTCTACCGTAGACGATGGCGCACAGTTCAAACCCTCGTCAACGGTATGATGGGGGAGGAAGAC
>NW_020187732.1:1969072-1969724 GCF_900000015.1 Plasmopara halstedii | reverse complement strand
TGCTGAAGTAGCATATCGCTGTGCGGACGCTCTTGACGATTTGAAGCACGTCGTGCGCTGGCTGCCTCACCTTGAGGACCACCGCGCTCTGTCGAAACGACTTCTGGCCGTGGAGCAGGCCTATGCGTCGCTGCATGCGACGGTGGAGTGATTGGCGCCATTAGAATTGGAGGTTGTTGCACTCCATGCTCACAACCAGTTGCTGGTTCAGCTTCTGGGTGGCCGAGGGCCCGTGGGATCCGCTCCGGCGCCAACGCTTCCACGTTCACTTGCGCCAGATCCCGGTACGGCTTGAGCAAGCCCATGTAAAACATCGGGTGGGTGCGCATCTGTTTTGGGAGGTTCAACGTATACGCTAGGCCCCGCATGGCCACAACCTTAAAACGGTTCGATGAACCGTGGACGAAGCTTCGTCCTGAAGATAGCAAAGCCTGCATGTGTAGGCAGGTTTAGAATTTAATAAAACCAGGCCCCCGACCTTAAAGCTTTCTATTTTGCCTCTTCCTTTTTCATCTGCATATTCTTTCTGCACGTCTTGGCTTTCAGCCATCACACCGCGAACGTGTCGTAGGACACTCAGTCTGGTAGACAAGAAGTCACCGACTTCTTTGCGGATGGTTGGAAGGCTGACATCAGCTAGCCGTTCGGCTAT
>NW_020187732.1:1968941-1969062 GCF_900000015.1 Plasmopara halstedii | reverse complement strand
CCGCAATGCGGACAATACCTGTAGTGCTCGCCCCTGGCGAAAGCGCTACAGATGACAATACGCTCTTTGAACGATGGGTGCAACGGCACCGGAAGCTTTCTTTACTGTACAACTTACAGTT
>NW_020187732.1:1968825-1968931 GCF_900000015.1 Plasmopara halstedii | reverse complement strand
CACGCAGAAGACTACGAATCGCCGTGTAGCAAGATGGTTCAATGAACTTGCGGAATTCAACCGTTGTTTAAGTAGATTCCTGGGGAGACCAACACGGTGGCTGACG
>NW_020187732.1:1968640-1968815 GCF_900000015.1 Plasmopara halstedii | reverse complement strand
CATACGTTCGGCCATCCCATTTTGTTCCGGGTTGTATGGGATGGTAAACTCTTGCTTAGCCTTCATCTGTTGGCAGATCTTGGTCATTTCTTTGTTCTTGTACTCGCAACCACTGTCAGACCTCAAAATCTTGATCTTGAGCTTGGTTTCTGTCTTGACATGGTTGAGATACATT
>NW_020187732.1:1967338-1968203 GCF_900000015.1 Plasmopara halstedii | reverse complement strand
CTCGCCTCGTCTTTCCGCCAGTATTGTTCGTTCTCTCCATCCATATACAGCATGGAAACTCCTTCCCCCTTCTTCTTTCGAAACAACACGACACGCTTCTTCTGACGCAAAGCCATGTAGAATGCAAACAGCACCACCAGCATGCTCTTACCCACACCAGGTGTGCCCACAAAAACAATGCTAAGTTTGGCTTCCATCTGAGCCTTAAATACCTTGATGATATCCAGCGTTTCCTTTCGAATGTAGAACCACTCGGGGAAATCCGACTCGACGCGGGAAATGTCGATAGAGATGCCGCCAACTTGCCACGCATCGATATCCAATTTCTGTGCAATCGAATTAATATGCTCGTTCTCGACGACAGTCGACATCACGTTCTTCTTGTGTATATGTTGTACATCAGTAAGAGTTAGCTTCAAATGATACTCTCTCGCCTCCTTCAAACGCTCGTTCGCTTCCTTCAGATCATCTTTCGCCTCCTTCAGATCATCTTTCGCCTCCTTCAAACGCTTGTACGCCTCCGTCAGACGCGCTTTCAATCTCTTGTACCGGGGCTCCTCTCCAGTGAAGTTTTCTTCATCTTCAATCGCGTAGATATCCATTTCAATCGCCTTGATATCCATTTCAATCGCCTTGATCTTCTCGGTGTTGCGATTAACCTCCGCCAAAGCCTGTGCAACGGCATGGTTCGCATTTCTTATGCTTTCGTCTGCCATCCTTCTTCCACTTTGACGGCTTTTGATCCTTTAATGGAAAATAACCTCAGCACTGAGGTTAAATCTGAAATGTTACCGGTATCGATAAAATTATGACAGTGAAAAATATAAAATGATAGTTAGCATCATATAACAGTGATAAATCTTAT
>NW_020187732.1:1949261-1967043 GCF_900000015.1 Plasmopara halstedii | reverse complement strand
AATTAAATCATGGCTGACAAGTCATGAGCTGGAGGATGAGCGGGGTCATCTCCAACAGTGACCTCCACCCAAAAGTAAAACCGAGAGAGTTTATAACCAATCTGATTATTGGCTTGTTCTGTTATATTAAAAGCGACGTGTAGTAGACTCAATTATATCTGAGCTAATACAAAAGTATAGATTATTCAATCTAATGATGAAACTGTCTTGATTGTTTGAAGGGATGATAAATGTCCGTGCTCCTTGCCTTTAAGTAGTGTCATCGCTTCTTTACCACCAAAACGTTGACTTTTTTAATATTCACGATAAAACAGAAATGCAATGTGACTTTCGCAAAATAGCACGATTTTGTATGTGCGCAGTCGTGCAGAATTTTGTGTACTTGATAGTACAGTACATACCCCAATACACCTCTCGCCGTAGTGTGAGTTCATTAGAAAATTACGCAAAAGTAAACAACCCAGTTTACTCCTCTCTCGCTACCCTACAAAATCTGCTCCGATAATCATATTTGCAGCAGAAGTCTTCACCGTGACATGGTTCAGCGAGCCTCCAAAAGAAGCGGTCCATGCGTCCGACGATTATTAATCTGTACTCCGAAGACGTTTTTGATGAGAGCGATCGCAGCAGCAGTCATAGTGCTGAATCGGCTCAACCGACCTCACCTGTAGACATATGGGTGTTCACCAAATAGGGTGGCGTTCTTCGCGCTTTGTCTCTCCACTGCACAAATCACGAGCTCAAACGGCAGACGTGTTGCGCTCTTCGGCTCGTTGCTGCTGAGCTGGATTAAATTTTGAGAGCTCAGCTTGCCCACCATCTGCAAGCGCATGAGTTGCATCGTCGCTTATTTTTCGCTTCATGCCATGATTATAGTTACAGCTATTTAAAGTTATTCGTTATGCTGGTTTGGGGCCCTTACTCACTTATGCTTGCGAATCTCCTGCTAACGCCGAGAGAACAACGAGCACCCAAAATTTGCACTACAAGCTCTTTTTGACTTTGTCTGTGTATCTTCCTTGAGGATTGCATCTTGAGAGAAGAGCGCTAACATAAGTCGTACTTCATCCGCGCGATGGGATGGGGAGGCCGCATAGTTTTTTTGTCACACAGCTTTGCAAGCCAGCTTCAGTGAAGCAGACGTCCGACTAGAGCGTCGTTTATTGCTTGACTTTGCAAAGTGCATAGCACGACGCGAATGTCAAAATGAGGTGCCTTCAATTCTTGATAGTAACATCCCTCTCGTTTTTGGTACAACTGTTAAAGCTATCGACCAAGTATCGAATTTGCAAGACGACTGGTCCCCACTATATGTTGAACGTGTGCTGCGACGGACAATTCTGCCTCGTCTCCAGAGAAATGAGAGAAACAAGGAATCGACGCCAGGGCAATCTTGCCAAAGGAGAACTTCATAATGAGGAAATTACATCTTTTTCGTCAAATATCACTGGTGTATCCACCGATTTATATAATGCTCCACGTGGAAGTGGGTCACCCAACTCATCAAGCAGCGCCGGCGGGGGACTATAGCCGAATATGATATATGAAGTCTTTTACAACTATGCCATCGTACTGAGCGGCTTGAGGAACACTATGCGGCTCAAAACTATTAATATTAGAATCAAATGATAGCTGAGTAAACGTGGACGGTAGATGCACTGCTCCATCTACTACAGGACCCACCCATTCGACTGACTCGCTAGAGCGGGGTCGAGATTTGGCTTTATTGATTTTTCGTTGAGCGCAATGTATACTTGCATTTTTCTGAAGATGTAAAACTGCTACTCGATCTCCTTTTCGTTACTATCGCAAATTGGCCAATGCAGCATTCCCATAGCTTAGTCTTAGAGACTACAGATACAACACGTTGTGTAGGTGTATTAGTTGGTGGACAACATTCAACATGAATGTTTGCCCCGATATATTCATGTGTATGTTGCCTTTTTTAGCTTTGCGAGTGCGTCCTGCACTCGGCAAATGACGTTCAAACTCAGTGTTATAAAATTGGTGTTTTTTCAACAAAGCATAGTCTGACCAAAATAAATTAGTGGAACTACAATGTATCGACAAGTCCTCTCCGGCGAAGACTGGAGCCACATTGTTGCGGTATCCATGGAAGTTGAAGCAAGCTATATGTATCAGCATGAATTTCCAATATGCTACTTCTGTCTTCTTCAGAACTAGTGCAATTTGTAGATTGCAACTTTTCTGACTTCTTATTCAAACACTAGTGACTTTACGATATTATTGGATTAATAGTTTGGAACTGCAATTCATTTCGGAACTGTTTATACAAATCGTTTTTTGTATGGTTTATCACCGTTCTGACTTTGAGCCGAACCATGGTTATCGGTATCCTTATTGAGATATATAGTGCCTAGATTTGCACTTTCGTTGATGCTTGCAGCCATACCACACACCATGCCAACCTATACTTTTCTGGGGGCACACAAATCGTGATAAGAAAGTAGAGCATGCTGTTTTGGTGAGTTGATCGAGTAAGGAATGGGCGGCAAGGCGTGTAGCATTTTTAGTTTATCGTTGATATCTGGAGCAAGATGCAACACTTCGCGACTTTCATCTATTTGATATTTTATGACTAAGTATCTGGATCTAGCTTATGTAAAAAATCAAGTTGTAATTCCATTTTTTTATCTTGCTGAAAAGATTTGAGTTTTAATAAAAGATTTTAGTATTTAAAACAATATTTCATATCTTGATTCGCCACTCATATGAAAGAATCATACAACAGAGAAATAAAGCTTTATAGACTTTAAGAATGCAATTCCAGTTTCTCTTCTTTCGGCACCGACTTGCTCGATAATTTGTTTCCTCTGGTCTAACAAATGAGCCGGACGGCATTCCGCACCGCAATCAAGACTAACAGACGATATTGCTATAGTACTGACTTCACTAATAAGCATTTCCACGCGAACAACTTCCAGCAAAGCAGCTTTTTGCTCCACCGAGGCACCAAATGATGGTTCGAATTCGAGGAGACTCCAAGTCATGACGTTAATTATCAACACATGATAAACAATTGCTATAACGAACGTACACCTTCCCTGACGCTATTCATTAATCAAGGCGTGTCACAAAGAGCGAAGTGCCTATTATATCGTCATTGACATTTGCTGTTTAAAAGTTACTCAATGCAAAGTCATAGAGCCGTCAAGTCGTTCCTTTTTTTTTCTGTTGCGATTAAAATGGCTTGTCATCAAAGTGCTTGTCAAAAAAGACTTGAGGATATGTGCTCCAAAGCATTATCACGCAAGCTGCACCTTAAGAAATCCAGAATCTTTTACCCTGCCGTCGAAAGTGTGAGATGTTACAACATCATGACGTTTTAATGCGGAAACAACGCAGCCCATGTCAACCACCTTGTATACACATTTTTCACCTTGAAACGCTCATGTTAATAGGAACTTTGACGATGGTGGTGCTACATTGACCCATCGAAGAAAAGAGTACAATATTTCGATCATTGTCAGAGCCAGACAAACATTTCGCAACACTTGCCCCCCAGTAACTACCAACAATAAACAGTATCATTCGTCGTACCCGTTGGATACAAATGTCCGCACCAACAAAGTGTGCTGACGTAGTACTGAATTGGAAGTAAGCCGAGATTTTTTACTTGTGTTCTTCGCATTTCTTTCTCAATAGTGATGAGGCGAGCCTCATTCGTACGCAATTCACCCATAGAATGTCACGGTTATTGAAAGATGTAATTTCGCCAAATCTCGTTCTCGAGCAGTTGCTTGTTTGCAGCACAACTTTGCTTCGTATGGGATTAGAATCACATTCGAAATGAAAAGTAACATTCTTCTTCACCGTCTAACGCCAATGCTGAGCACTGCTCTTGCAGATTGCTTGATCGTTGTGTCTGATTGAGTTTGGTGTTTATAATTGATCGCAAAAGTGTATTTATGAACATTTCTTATATATTTTGGCTTTCTTTGCTACATGTTGATCAGTTTTACGTGTTGCTGTATTCTATAGCTCGCGAAAACTTTATTAATAGTATTTGCTGGAATTAGACGAAGCTCACATGACCATAGAGGTAATCTGCATTCTCGAATTGGACAGGAAGAGAGATAAATACTAGAAAAGATGCGATTGAGAGACGTGACGCTTCAGCCGACACCTCCTACCCCGCCCGAGATCGAAGGCTACCTAAAAAAATTAAAGCGCAAAACGAAAAGTATTTCCGGTAACTGGAACAAACGTTGGTTCTTTGTAGACCCGAGACGTCGAGAGTTCTGCTATGCAGACAGCAAAAGTAGCGCAATACGAAGTATGCTGGCATGAACCGCATCTTAGTGTTTCATACTTGATAACATTCTAACTTATTGTTGTTGATCCAGGTTCCATCTATCTCGACGATATCACTGCTGTAGTGCAGTTTGATGAAACGCACTTCCAGGTCGAAAGTAGAACGCGCAATTTTTTTCTATGGGGAGAAAGCAAAGCGAGTACCGCATGTTGGGTGTCAAGTCTTGAGAGCTATCGCAAGAAGGTGATCGATTACGAAAAAGATAAAATTGCTTACTCTGCAGCCACAGAGGCGAGGGCTACTGCCGATTTAGCTACAACAGCAAGTGCTGAAAGTGATAAATCACAACGAATGTCTCTAGATTCAAGAAATTCACGGCAATCTGTGAGTTCGACATCCTCTTCTTCCTTAAAAGCAAAGAAGGATGTAGGTGATTCTTCCTCATCTACTAGGTCGTTACCCAAGAATGAGCAGAGACGTGCATCCCCATTAGTCACCAACAATTTACGATCTACCAATGGAACCAAAAGTCGATCCCCTACTTCATCTAGGCCAGGAAAGCAGAATTGCGACCCTCTTCGTGATCGAAAGCGTAATCACGATCGTGACCGGGATTGCACGTACGAGCAAGATCCTAGCAATAATCGTGACCGAATCCGGGATAGAATGCAAGCAAAAAACAGTGATTGCGAACGAAGTCGCACCAGGACCCACCGGGCGCCTAATAGCGGCAGGGCGTCGATCATGCAAGCATGGGCCGATGGTGATGATTAAGCTGTATTTTGTTCCAACTATTCCTTATTTCGCACATAATGAAATTAGCATAAGTAAGGCCTTGTGGGTTTGTCGTCCATATGAAATACTGGATCTCATCATCACAATTCAGATTATCAGTAGCAATTGTGATAAGCTAAATGATAGCTATCTAAATGGGCGTCAATCAAATTTAAAAGAGTACCTTGTATGGGACAAGCGAAATGCTTAAGCATCACTGGGCAATGCTCCAGTCCATCGCGACTTTGACTTAAAGGAAGCCGTGCCAGTGCGAGTTTCGACTGTGTACTCTTGTGCCATTCTGTAATCGCCAAGCTTCGTTTCAATATATCTCACTTCATGATTTCATGTGTTGAGCCTTAACGTTAGTTTTCGCTGGAGCGAACTGGCAGTAAAGTCTGCGGGATTTGCAGACGGTGTGCGACTTGATGTCACATTCTTAACGCAGTGAAAGATCTAGACTGATACGTCGGCGTTTGAATATTCTTCACCGACGCTAATGCAGAAGCTACGGTCTGACCAGTCACTGCAGCGTTATCAATGATGCCGAAAAAGATCCGAAGATAGTTGAGGAAGTGTTGTATACGAGTAATTAAATAATCATAGCTGCCATTAGATGAGTGCGCAAGTATCTCAAATGTCTTTACACCAGGCTGCATCGCCTGTTTAGCGTTGAAGCAAAAATGCATTTAGTAGACATCATTCCTGTCGATGACGTTCACGTTTGTATAAAAGAACCAATTTCAGCATGTTTGATGTTTGAGCTACCGTTTTGATGCGTCTGTGGATGTAAGTAGCAGTGCGCAAGCTGATTGTGCGAATGAAGCTGGTGTTGTGGGATTCTTTACAGGTTGATGTTTTGATGGCTGCACAAATTTTACGTTCAGCATCAAGCTAAAAGATGGATTCTTTACCTATGATGATATCAAAAGAAGCAGTTTAATGGGCCTTGTCAAGGCAGGAGCTTATTTTTCGCCGCAAAACGAAATACCAAATCTGCGGAGCGTGGTAGGCTTTTAGTTGAGTATGACCACACACGATTTGAGTGCCGTGCGATGCATTTGATTCCTCACCTAATTAACTTGTTAGTGTCAAGAAGTCTTTGTCCTTTACCTAATTCCATATCAAAGCCCCATTGTGCATGTTTGTCGTGCAGAACAAGGATGCTCTCAAACACATTGCCCTCCAAAGACCATTCGGACTCTGGTGTTGTCCATATTTGATGTTATACGAGGTGGAAGCCCATTGCTCCGGAAGTTATTGTGAACGACTTTTACCGGGACGATCAAGGTTAGAGTCTGGCTTCAAAGATTAACTTTATGAAGAGATAGCGATTCGACGTATGGACTCTCGCAGGTGAATCGTAAAAAAAGCAGAAACAGAATTCTTGGAATTGGGTAAAACAGCTCGATATAATGTTTAGTTTCTCAACGAATCAAGAAGGTATAGATATTTTAAGAAACGAAGAAATACAAAGCATCGAATGTAAAACATCTGATGATAGCTGGCCTCTGAAATTCATAGTTTTGTAAACGGAGAGAGAATGATCAGCTGACCGAGAGCGAGCAAACGCATATCAAGCCAGATCAATAGGCATGATTTTGAAGACGAAGACTCAAAACACAATGTGATGATGAAAGGATAGTGTTTGAGTATTTCATGTCAATGTTTTGAACTTGTTTGCTAGCAGAGAAAAAAATGACGGCGAGAATAACTTTCAGCTAAAGTGGTCGTTTTCACGACTTCATTATATTAAATTGTAAAAGCATACCAGTCATGATACAGTACGGACTGTCTGATCGTCCTGCGATCATTTTGTCGCGTTCTTAAAAACATGTAAATATGCGGCTATCACGTGGAATTGTCCACCGAAACAGCCGATTGACGACGAACAAGTGGTGAAGCTACTAGAGTTTGAAGCACGCGTGCCGCTGACGGACGTAGACTAGGATCATACTGTAGACATTCGTGTGTCAGCCGGCGAATGATCTCTGGGCATGTGTCAGACACCTTAGGTCTCAGCTTTCCAACCGCCACTTGTTGAACAATCATTGACTCCTCAAGTCCCAGTGTTTGGTATGGAATTTGGTGTGTATCCAATTCAGTAAGCAATACGCCAAGTGAGTAAATGTCAGCTAACTCACTGTAGTCCTCACCCAAGATAATTTCAGGAGCCACCCAGCGAGCAGTTCCTACACCAGCTGTCATAGTTCGTGCAACAGTACGCTCTCGACTTTCACCAAAATCTGACAACTTGGCACCCTTGTTTGAATCCACTAAAATGTTTCGAGACTTAATATCTCGATGAATGAGGGCGGGCTGCAAACTATGTAGGTAGTACACTGCCTCGCAAATTTGCACGCAATAACTCGCCTTGCCATTTTCCCAAGTTAAAATTGAAGACGGGTTGAGGCGCAGTACCGAAAGCAAGTCGCCGGAATCCATGTATTCCATAACTATTTGAATATCTGTAAGTTCATCATCCCAGCATGCACCAATCAGTGAGAGGATGCACCGATGAGACAGCGATGCTAGCAAATTCAGCTCAGATACGAAGTCCTGCACGCTTGTTCCATCCACAGATATTAACTTCTTTACAGCAACTAAGTCTTTACCGTGCAACGCGAGCCACACTTCACCAAAAGCGCCCTTTGCAATTTTACGTGTGTGGTTGAGCTCTTCGCTCGGTATTTTCACCACGTTTGCACTGATGATAGAGCTTTTGACTGGCCGATCACATCCACGGACTGGAACAGTAAATTGCCCACTGCTGCGTCGAGGTTGAGCATCTGACATTTTCTTGCCATGATCAGAGAGACCGGCTAGTAAAATATTGGGCCCTGAGCTACGTCGCTGCTGGGAAAATGCCCGCCCGCGACTACCTGCCCTGTTTCGTGCGGGGTTATCGTTAAGCGAAGGAGGTGAGACGACTCCCACCATGTCAGGTGTATTGGATAAACGATAGCCACGGCTTTTCATGTGATGACGGTAGATAAAGAATCCTGCAACTCCAAACACAAGGATCACAGCTAGCACAACGACAACAATGACCAGAGTACTGGAAGACGAGCCTGCCATAGTTGTTATTAGACAAGATGGGATCCAACATCAATTTGATTTTTGGATGTCAATACTTACTGGAAGATTCACTCGACAAAAAGGCATCGTCAGACACGCAAATGACCGAGTCGAGCAATTCAGTGGCAATACCACTGGAGCATTCGCTGGTTTTGATGCTCAGCGCGCTCTGGGCAGAAAGCTTTCGCAAAAAATTGTGCTGCGTTGATGTTACAGTCAGACTTTGGATGTTGTTTCCGGCAATGTTTCTATAACACTCTTATATGAGTGTGTACATTGTTGCAAATTCGAACACCAAAGTATAATACTCACAGAATATTAAGATTTGTCATGTTGAAGATGACCGGAGGAAACTCAGTCAGTTTGTTGTTCGAAAGGTCTCTAAATAATTGGCAACACTACATCAGAACAATTTGCGTTGGGTATACGTAAGTTTGTTTTGTGATCGGTACGTACAAGGATGTGACGGATGGAAGTGCTACATTAAATGTAGCGATCGCGTTGTCCGTCAAATTCCTGCAGCAATTAAAGATAGATTGTGGACGTTGCATATCAATCACAATATGTAATCGCTCACTTATAGTACGTACAAGGTAGTCAAGCCTTGCAATGCCTCCGAAACGGAGCTGTCAGAATCTGTGATGCTCGTCATGGTATTTTTGTTTAAATTCCTGATCATCATTAGCTCATCAATATCAAATAACAAGATCAAACAAAAGCGCCGACCAAACGTACAGTGTCACAAGATTTCTATTGGCAAGATTGCCTAATTGCGAGGGCAAAGTAGCCAAATTACAATTCTCCATCGTGCTGTAAGGCGCAACAGAAGTTGCATTGTTACTTTCTTCGTTCTCATAAGTAAAACTTCTGCAACTAATCATCAATCAATCATACAGTAAAGATATAGTGGATGGCAGGAATCCTGTGGGTAGAGACCCGAGATCCAGATTTATCAAGATCCTAAGTTATTATACGATAGTATTAGCATTATAAAAACAGAAATATTGCGTTCTTTTCTTACAGTTGTTCTAGCACTTTGGCTGTTGAGAATGTGTTTTGATCAAAAGTGACCGACTTTAAAGACCCCTTTTGCACATTTGTGTCGTCAAAACCTGTAATTTGACTATACCACAGCCAGTAAGAAAGCCATTAGTACTTTCATCTGCAAGCTAGTCTCTTGAGCTAATGATCACAAATACATATTTCTCGTCGCTTCGGCATACTGCATGCCGCTGACTGTGTCGATCTCAGCACTTGGAAAGGCGGCTGCTAAACTTCCACTGGAACTGGATGTCCATGTATCAGACGATGACGGCTCTTTAATAAACACTGTGATTTTTCTCGCTACGGAGTTATAAGCGTCTAGACATTGATATGTACAAGAGGAATTGTATGTGACACAGTCATTGCGCGAAACTTCGCTGCAGCTAGACGACGAGCTGTACTGTACGCATGGATCACCCGTTGAGCATACGTCGCCGCAATTCGTAAGTACAGCTCTTGATGAGGGATTACTACACCAGGAAACGGATGATGAATTAGCGGCTAAAGAGCTGCCCGCTGCCGCAAGTACCAACGATGGAAGAAATAAGCGCATAACGAACTGGCGAATAAAGCAAATATTCGATTGACGAATGTTGTATGAAGGTGAGGAAAGCTGATGGTATTCGAAAATTCTTTAAGGGTTTGTACGGCCAAATATTCCTCAAGGACGCAATTATCGGAACAAAATGCGATCATATATCACATGATTGGATGGCACTATCTTGACATTATATGCTGGCGAGCGTTGGTCATGGGGATATTCGTAGATTATCATAAACAGGTTTAGGTCAGACTGGCCTGATTTTTAGAGCGTTTAATACTAACTCTGTCTACTCCTTAGGAGGAATTAAGCATTGTAATTTGCACCGGCCGCTTTGAAGTATGTAAAGGTCACGTATGAAGTGTGACAGCTGTAGAAGATGATGACTGTTGAGCTATTGCAGTTTACAGAATAGTCACTATAAATAATTACATATGCTTCTTATTTGCTTGCAATGTAGACTCGCGTTTGTATATATTCCTTTCAAATGAAATTCTGTTGAGGCAGACAATAATTTTTTATCAGGTACACATTATCACCTTGAACAAGGAGCACGAAAAAGCTTTCAATGCGTGCATGTCACGCAGCGCGCTGTTACCGTCATGACAGCTGCGAGTCGTCCTGACGCCAAAACAATCTTCATCACATTTCCTCGCCCTATACCACAAACCCTTTTAGCACGTCTTTGGTATAGCCAACACGTCAACACCAAATTGAACTGTCATTGAAATTAGTAATATAGCCACATAGCATACTTATTCGAACTGAAGTAATGTAAAAGTGAAAAAAACTTAAGCTGTTCAAGGCGTATTTATTACGCTCGCTTTATGTAAGTACAACAACTATCCAGTGCCACGAAGGCGTGATCGGACTGCCCGTTATCAAGGTTAATCCCTTCTTTGATGCAAAGCACTGACACCTTTAGAATATTTTGTTTTGACTGCTCTATTCAAAGCTCAATTTATTGTGGAGATGTACTCTACGCAATTGAAATAGCCACTTTAGTAAAAAGATAATCTAGCAGTTTACTACAAAACCTACCGATACCCAGTTTCTCTCTTTTTGCTAGAAGTTACGGTGTCTTACAACTACACGTGAACAGTCTTATCATTGCAGCTGATACAGAATCTTTCGAGAAACTCATTCGATTTTGGACATTGCTAACGCCATCGACATAGCTTTTCCGCCTCTCTAAGCTGCTATCATAAAGTGTCCTATTTTTCATTTTAGGGCGCTTTTTCAGGGGATCCGAACGCTAGGATATACTTGTAAGAGCACAGCCTTAAACTTTGTCGTGCAGCTATATATCATGCGGCAAGAACACATGCCAACAGTTTTCGATACGGTAAAAGTGAGAATGAAGCAGTATTTGATTTTTGTCTTGAGTAACATCCTGTGGGGTCAGTTGACTTTGGAAAGAAAGTCGACCTCAATCATATTTTTCGGATCCAAAAAGATTGACGTCGGCCATTTGTTCATAATGCAAACAATTCCGGTAGCTGTTGTCTAAAACTTCTAATTGCACTAAAGACGGGAAATCTTCGCGAGAGCGATCAGGTTGAAGTGTTCGTTACTCTTCATTTTTTATGCACAACACCTCTTCGCACAACTGTGAAAAAGATCACCCTTGAAGATACTCTGATACGAAAAGATGATCGAACGATAATTGACAAGAACTGTAGTTACGTTCAAGTGAGATTTGCCACAACAGCAGATGCAGTACACGGCGAGTCCGACGAATCCATGAGGAAGCTAACTTTACTATCGCCAAGTTGAGTACCATGATAATTTTTTTCATTTGCCACAGTGAGGTGGAGCTATTTTTACGTAAGCAATGACGGGAACTAAAAATTAGGTTAAAACGATTTGGTCTATACGTCCGAGCACGTCTACTTTATCGACTTCTCTTTCGGTGATAATCAGCCTGTTAGATAGCGCATTCATCAAGCACCAATTTTTGGCGGCAGGTTATATGCCGCGCAAGAAGGAGACATTTGACGCTTTTGTTCGCATGGTCTCGAAGTGGGATACAGCAATTAATTAGAAATGGCTGACATCCCCTATGGTCTAGTAGTAGTTCAAAAATTGCTCGTGGTAATTTGACGTGCGAAAAAGTTTGGAGTCATTACTGAAACAGTTCAGATATTTGACACATGGCATCTGTAAATTTCACCAGCCCAAACATATTTTTATTTCCGGTGTAGGCAATGAAATGAGGCCAAATTCCATGTCTACTGTAAGATATTGGGTATGCCTAAGCCGCTATTTCAAAGCAAAAATGATGTTGTTTTGTAAATGATAAGTAATTTATTTAGTTGCACTTCATAATTTTCATAATTATTGTTGAAGTGGCAGAGCGATTAGCTGCAAATTTGCTGAAGTAGTACACTTCGTCTGATTCCAATGGATCAAAATCATATTCATGTAGGTTCAAATCCTACTTTTGACACTTTGAATGCCAGCATTAACAGCTTTTAGCTTTCATTTTCAAAATTACCAATTTTAAAATAGATTTTAAAAACGAATTAGATATTATTTTACCCTTCAACAATTAAAATAGACGAAAAAGCACTAAAATATCCAATACTTTCAGTATTAGAAAAAAAGATTGTCAGTACATCTCAGAAGAAAAATGCTACAGTTTGTTGCAGGTCAGAATCAGCGCCTCTACAGCTGGGCTTTGGGCGATTAGCTTTAGAATGATGGTAAACGTGCTATTCTTTTTACTCGAAAATTAATAGTACTCTGGTACTAACTGTAACCAGGCTGGACGCATAAATAGTCACTGCAATTTGCAATAGATTAAACAGAAAATCAAAAACGTAAAAAAGTTTGGCCGCACTCTACACCTTTTTGCAGCTAGGCTATGGCTCTGAGCCGGTGGACAGGATTATGGGCTCATATAAAAAGTAATGAATCAGGTTTAGTGAATAAAGTAGGTCTGAACCCACAATAGAGCCATTTCGAGGCAGTCAACAGTTTTTTTCTTGAGTTGCATGCAATCAATCATGAGGCGTGATATTTGTCATCGATAATTTAAAATCCCATTTATGCGACAGACTAGCCTTTCACCAAACTCACTTCAGTACTTTTAAGCTCTGTTCTAAGGCCGTAAAACAATAAAACAATGTATGTGTTCAACTTGTTACTGGTAGAAATGTACTGGATACTTAAAAACATGTAGTTTAAGGTTTAACGTTAAACAGGGTTAGATTTTGCAAAAAAAAAACGACACATTGAAGAAACGACTGTAAAACCTGGTTCCTTAAAAAATAAAAGATGCGTTATCAGTGTTGCCAAATCTGCTTGTTAACCTGTTGTACTTGGTAGCATAAGGTGTAAAAGAAATGACAGACTGATCTCATATTCAATCATTGAGAGAATTCAAGGAAACTGAAGAAACTGCATACTCGAATCTATGGATCTTCCAGCCTGATTCTTACTCTTGCATGCGCACGGCTATGCAATTGAAACCTAAAGCTATCAAGGCGCGCCTAATAGCTTTAGGTTTATCCTATATTTTATTTAAAAGAGACTGCATGCCTTTATGCTTGCGCAAAAAAGGACGGAGAAGACGTGGCATATCTTTCTCAGATTTAGCTTTGACTCTAATGGCTAACTTTTGCCACGAGAGGATAAGATGAGGCATTTGGATAGCATTTCTCCGAAAAGAGTACACTCAGACCTTGTTGCAAGTATATATTCGTGTTATTTTACTGCAACATACACAGTTTGTGAAATTGCAATGCATTTTGATATGCACCGGCCTCCTCATCCTAATCCCGAAAGTAGTCAATAGTTTTTCACCAAGTTTTTGCTTGTAGAAATAAAAGACAGATTACTGGCACGTTAGAAATTCACAATCTCATCTTGCACAAAATTGGCTTTTATATTTATTGTATTTTACTCCGTATACTAACTCTAAACGAGCCTATCTCGTATATTATGATCATTTTTTTATCTCGGTTTGGACGCGACCCCGACAAAAAAAAGTTTTTTTCTGGTGCTGCGCAACCATGACAGTCATGCGCCGACTCTACCTGTATTCCATCCTCCTGATTGGAGTTATTGCGTGGTTTTTGCTTATTTTTATGGCAAGAAGACTCGAAAACCAGGATACAAGCATTCCCATACCTCCCATTTTACCTGCTTCGGATAATCACGCCAGTCCACGAAGAGCTCTCCAACACATTGCTGCACGTGACGACGACAAGACTAATGTTAAAAAGAAAATCAAGGAAGAACGGGTTTTGAGGTCACTGTGGAATGAGATTTTATATAAATTTGCTTGGAAGTCTGAAATTCCGTCTAACTACTTACGTGATAGTCAACACAATTGGGCTTCGAAGCTGAACGAAAAAAATCACATATGGCTTCGTCGATTTGCAAGATTCATCGCGCGTCGAGATATTGGCGACAAAAGAGTATCTCAGCTACTCAAGAATTTTGGAGACACGAATAAAGCTGTGGTAGAACAATTCTTTCGTCTTCGACTTGTCGACGGCTTCAGTGACGTTGCAGACGCAATCTTGGGGAAATTGGCGCGCAATCCGGAGTTCGAAGAGCCTATTTTTTTAACTTACCTCGCCAACAGAGTGCATCCCGCGATTATTTATGACAATTATCTCGATCGCAAAATTTCTATCGATGAAATGTTTGTGAAATAGCTTCGATACATCGATTTGTACAGAGATTTAGATGCGACTGGCTTCAGTGACGATGAAATGTTCCGCTTGATGACGAACAATGGAGTGGATAAAATAAAGATAAAGGTTGTTATCCAAACATTATTTGCACTTATCAAAACGGATCCCTCTCCCTCGGAAAAAAATGTCATGTCAGATATGATATTTTATATGGCCACCAATCAGGCAACATGGGAGAACTTGTTATCCGAAAGTCTGAAGGAAAAAGTGCCTTCTCAGACCGTTTTCTTGGTTCTGCGATTAAATCAGCCTGGTTTTGACTTGAAACTCTTCGAACGATGGATCATGTACGACGAAAAGCGTTACGCCGGTATAACTAACTCAGACTTCAAGCTAAAGATTGAAAAAAAATTTGCAAGCATGATCGACGACATCGCTGATAATAAACTGAAGTATGCGTTCAATTCTTTTCGAGAGGAAATGCCAGCTAGCAGCCGTACTGAAATCGCGAAGCTGTCAGTAGCATTTGTCAAGATGCAAGTAAATCCACGCGACTATTTTTTCAGCCTGCATTTAATCAATCAGATTGATGCCCAGAACATTTATTTCCAGCGATGGCTTTGCTACGCGTTTGTGCTCATAAACCGAGGCGAGTTTACCCGAACAGAGTTGATTGATTTTTTGAGAGAGTTCAAGTCGGAAGCAGAACTCGTGAAGGTGCTCTCTGATTTTAGGACACCTTACTTGATTGAGTACGCGGACAAGATTTTGTTGACCCTAGCATCTTATTCCACAGTTAAGGATGAGGTATACACGGCATGGGAGGTCTCAAACAAATCTCCAGAATATATTTTTAAGCATGTTCTCGAAAAGAAAATTGGTGTAGACGCTGAGTTTATAGCTTGTCTTGGATACATAGAGTTGTGCCGGGTTAAGCACAAAGAGTGGATTTTTAACGAACTCGACTTGTACCTCACACTCAGAGAAAATGAGGTGAATTCAGTTGAGGCAGTGGTCAATACTTTTCATCAGCTTCTTATCAAGAACGATCCCGAGACGAGCGCTGTTGTGAAACGTAGGTGGCGTACTTGTCAACCCAATCTGCAACCTCGGAGTTGGTGGTTAAGGCATGGTTAGAATCCAGGCTAGATCCTCAGTTTGTTTTCGACCTTTGGTGTCATGTGCCTCCCAATTTTGACGATGAATTTTTGGATCTATGGACTCAGTACTATACAACGTTTCGAAAAAAATATAACGAAGCAAGTGATTTTCTCGACTACAACCTCGAAATGTGGTTGATAATTATGCGATCAAAGCCAAAGCTGAGGTCGATCTTGGAAACCCTGCAAGAAGATCTGGTCGTTAAGAAATTTGCAGACATTGCGCTGGAGGGTCTAAACTTTCTTGATAGAGCAGATCAATGGTTAAGTGACGGTAAGAGTCCGGAAGAAGTGTGGACGATTATGTCGCCTGATGTTCAGGTTGATTCCGAAAACAAAATGTTTCGTCGCTGGATCCGCTACGTTAACAAGTGCATGGGTAAAGGTTACACTATTGAACAATGGAATGATTTTGTTTTTGAAAAAAGCAAGAAAAAAGAAATAGAAGTGGTGACGTTATTACGGTCGCTCCTGAATTATGAGGAGACGGGGGTGGCTGCCAAACAATTGCTGTGGGAAATGGCCAGTAATCCTACCGTGTCCTCTAAGGTGTTTGATTTATGGAAGGATCTTGGAGAAGACCCTTACGAATTCTTCGAATTGCTAGATCTTCGTCAGATTTGTTTTAAAACATTTGCTAGGTGGCTCGAGTATTTAGAGGTGAAGAGACCACTTACCAACTTCGAGGAAGAATTTAATGCCATGTGTATGAAGATTTCGGACAGGCGCCAATTAAGTCAGCCAGTGCTACGCATCCTGCTGAAAAAGATTCAGAGTCCTCCGAAGGTAAAGGCCTTTGCAGAAGACTTGCTGCGTGTGAGCAGATCAGATTGATCACAGATCATTCTGATCATCCACCCTTGTAGTCCTTAGGTTGTCAAATAGGGCGGACAGAGAATAAGATTGGAATACTTACGCATTGTCAGATCATTCCTATACATTAGTCAGGAAAAACTTGCTTCATTGTCGTTTTTAAAACAGTTTGCAATGCCAGGTAGCTTTCTACCCATGCAAACAGCTCTTGCTACTGATGGACCATCAGGCGTATATTATATGCTTGGCACAACGGACAAACTCTTCGTGTTGTAAGCTCTAAAAAATGCTGAAACACACTACAATCGTACAATTACGCCTTAAGAATGTATCACTTGATCCACAGGTTATAATAAGCAGATACTCGAAATTGGATCTTAAATTTGTAGAAGTTAGTAAATTCACCTTTTACAATGCGAACAAATTGTCATATCGAGACGAACAGTCCACTGCAAAATGACTTCACACTCATGCTATTGCTTCTGTTGCTCACGACTAAATTGGGAATGTGTCGTTGCATTTAGTTAGTAAAGGTACAACAGTAGAGGCTCTTGCATGAGAGTCCTAACCAGAGAAGTATACGATTGAATGACAAAATTTTTGCGAAGCCGGTGAATCAAAGTTTACGAGTCAAATTAAAAAGTTTGGGTCCTATCTGTTTTGAGATAATGATGAATACATTCAGCTCCAATGTATATCTCAGTGACCAGTAATCCAGACAGTAAATGTCAGCTGACTCTACTTTAGCCTTCACTCGCAACAATTCTAAGTGAGCGACAAATAGCTAGTATTTAAAACGTCGTGATTATCATAAGAAAAGATAACAATACGACAGGGAGATGTAAGCAGTGTGTCGTATTCAGGCCCTTAATGTGCAAAGAATATCCTCTCGGTAGAAAAAATGTGCTTCTTGCATTGATATGGCAGCTTTTTTCTGCCATAGCTTTAACGTCATAGCGCTATCGTCGGACAATTTGAAGGAGATTTTCAAACAGGATGAAGATTCTTGCTTTATGAATTTCGCAACGGCATCATACGTGGAAGTTTTTCTTGCAACAGTGTCGAGCAGTCGTGTAAATATGGGGGGTCACGAGTCGGGTGTCTTGACTTCCGAACATGAATTTGATACCATCACTCGACTTTTCAGCTGAAGACGGTAAAGAACCGATCATGCTTCCAAAAACTAGCCCACTCCGTCAGCAAAGTCCAAGAGAAGATGACCGAGTCATTGATATGTTTCTCTGCCGAGTGAAAATGTTGGACACAAGTCCAAATCACATGTGTGCGATGTGGGCGCGGCACCCACCAACGTGAATCAAACATAGGCCGATTTTGCGATTTCGTGCATTACCAAAGATCAAGAATTAGCTTTTTCGAATTGACCTGTGTCTGATGATGCGGTCGACCCCGAAGACGAGCTAGTAGACGTCAGCTCAACTGCTGTCAACCC